>NC_061815.1:14769621-15076894 GCF_021462225.1 Girardinichthys multiradiatus | reverse complement strand
GAGTCTGGAGGAAGACTGGGGAGAAGGAAATGCCAAAATGCCAGACGTCCAGTGCCAAGTACCCACAGTCAGTGATGGTCTGGGGTGCCATGTCAGCTGCTGGTGTTGGTCCACTGTGTTTTATCAAGGGCAGGGTCAATGCAGCTAGCTATCAGGAGATTTTGGAGCACTTCATGCTTCCATCTGCTGAAAAACTTTATGGAGATGAAGATTTCATTTTTCAGCACGACCTGGCACCTGCTCACAGTGTCAAAACCACTGGTAAATGGTTTACTGACCATGGTATCACTGTGCTCAATTGGCTTGCCAACTCTCCTGACCTGAACCCCATAGAGAATCTGTGGGATATTGTGAAGAGAACGTTGAGAGACTCAAGACCCAACACTCTGGATGAGCTAAAGGCCACTATCGAAGCATCCTGGTCCTCCATAAGACCTCAGCAGTGCCACAGGCTGATTGCCTCCATGCCACGCCGCATTGAAGCAGTCATTTCTGCCAAAGGATTCCCGACCAAGTATTGAGTGCATAACTGTACATGATTATTTGAAGGTTGACGTTTTTTGTATTAAAAACACTTTTCTTTTATTGGTCGGATGAAATATGCTAATTTTGTGAGATAGGAATTTTGGGTTTTCATGAGCTGTATGCCAAAATCATCCGTATTAAGACAATAAACGACCTGAAATATTTCAGTTAGTGTGCAATGAATCTAAAATATATGAATGTTAAATTTTCATCATTATATTATGGAAAATAATGAACTTTATCACAATATGCTAATATTTTGAGAAGGACCTGTATAAATGTGCTACATAAAGCGTACAACGGACACCTTTTCATTTGCTACAAAGGCTTTTGCAACATAAAGGGCTTAAACATTTTCTGTCTGATTTAATATATTTGTGCCTCTGGATAAATGAGATGACCTGCTGATTCCACTTTTAATACTTTTTAGAAATATGGCTCTGTCGCATAATAGGAGGGCTTGTATGCTTGTTTCTTCTTTAGTTTATACTACCAACAAGCACCGAAAAAAGCAGGACAGGCACATTGAACAAGAATTCACTGTGCCTGTCCTCAGAAGAAAGAACCCAGTGTGGATAAAAGGTGTGTTGAGATGAAAGGATGGCTGGTGGTGATATGATGACAGAGTTGAGCTAACGTTATCACTGCATTTTCCAAGTCATAGCAACTTTCTGTTTGTTTCACATTTGTAGACAAGCATATGCTAGCATGCTGGGGGACTTTTATAATGTACCTAATGATGTAAAAAGTAGGAAACAATTTTTTTGCGTCTACAGTGCTGCTTTGCAAGCATTACACTGCTGACGTCTATAAATTCAACCGCCAAGGTCTCTACGTCTCTGCCGGCCTCCATGTCTCTGCCAGCCACCACGTCTCTGCCGGCATCCACGTCTCTGCCGTCCTCCATGTCTTTGCCGCCAGCCGCCCAGGTCTGTGTGTTGCAGGTCCTGGCTACCGCCTGTACTTTATGCCTCCATGGGTCGACCACCAGTCGCCCATCTGAACTTTGTGCCCCCACTGGACTACCACCGGGTCGCCCGCCTGAACTTTGTTTTTGTTTTTTGTTTTGTTTTGTTTCTGGTGGCTCAGTTGGTAGAGCAGGTGCACCATGTGCTGAGGCTATAGTTCTCAATGTAACTATCCTGGGTTCAATTGAAAGTCTCAGCCTATCTGCTATCCCCCTGAGAAGGAGGAAGAAATGCAGGGTGAAGTTACTGTTCAATGATGCCAAAAAGTCTAAAAAAATAAATAAAATACATTTAATAAAATATTGGCAAAGGAAAAACAGAGCTTCTTACTGTACATAGGCAATGCTTTGAGGTGAAGTGCTTGGATACCCTTCATGAATGTGCGGTTTGGGTTAGAGAAATGTCTTTGGAGTGTTACATTTTTCCCTGTTGTGTTAATGAACTGCGCTCACCAGTTGATTTATTATGTAATCACATAGCCGCCTTTTCAGCTTAGGCTCCCTCCTCTCAGTCTTTTTCAAACCTAGATCACCTCTCTACTCACTTCATCCACCTCTCTACACAACCAAAAATTGTGTCCAGTGAGAGAAACTGTAGTATGTCTGACAAAAACCTGAACTGACCCAGAACTCCCTTTAAAGTAACCAAAAGTCCAATAAAGCTAAGATAAATTTGAGCTAGTAGGCTACAAACATCTACTGTCAGATCACCATGACTTTCCAGACCAATTTCTTGCAGTAAACGGTACATTTCTGGGAGTCTATCAAGCAGGTTGTGACAGGCTGTTGTTGGGTCCAGCCATGGATTACAACATTTAAAGGCCAGTTTGATCTTTTCTGGAATTTTCAAAATAAATCACAGTAACCTACTTCCAGCTCAGCCAGGAGCAGGAACAGAAGTGACGTCACTGTTTGAATAAAAACCCCGCGTTCCAACAATCAAATCTCTTTCCATGCGGATTCCAGACGGGAACCAGATAGGAGAGGCACCAAACAGCAGTTATGTTTCCTTGCTGGCAAGCAGACATAACTCTTCAAACTGGATCCAAGAGTGTCATACGATCACACAATCATATGCAACAAAGCTAAGTTAGGATTTGTTGTTCGAGTATCTGTTATTTATTCATATAAAGGGTGTAATAAGACAAGCTTGACTTGGCCTTTCTTCTGAGGCCTCCAGGAGCAGCCCCAGTCAAAGCAGATTTCACCCACAGCCTGGAAAAGAAGGCCGGGACCGCTTCGCACGCCTTCCTGCGTGCACGTGCAGGTAGCATCGTGGCCACTCAAGCCGAACGTGCCTTTGTCATACGGTTCGGCCCACTTTATGAGTCAGCTGAAGATCATTTACCCAGAAAGGTTGTTGTTCCTGATTCAAAATATTTACTTAAATATTTACTTAAATATTATTTTAACATTGTCTTAATAATATTTCCTTAGATATTACCAGGCAAAGCCTGCTAATTTAACACCATTAAGACCCATTTATCCAAAAGATTTGGTTCTTATTCAAAATTATATTTCCTTAAATATTATTTTAATAAATAAAGGCAGCTAATTAAACATCACTAAGACCCCTTTATCCTAAAGGTTTTGTTATTATTCCAAATAATGTATTCTTCAATATTATTTTAATATTTCCTTAATAATGTTTCTTTAAATATTATTTTGATAAATAAAGGCAGTTAATTAAACACCAATTAGTCATCCAGAAGGCTGGTCTTTAAAGTATTATTTTATTAAAATAATGTTTTACCTGATCTTACATAGTGAATGGTTGTTTAAACGTATACCAATTATTGCCTAAGATGGTTCCAAGACAAACTTAACTTTATTTCTTCTTCAAGAAAATCCTTGGTCCTCAAACAGAAATAACATTGCATGGTAATGTTGCGTCACTCTTTTGGTCATGGTTTTCAACTGTCTTTGATTCATTTGTTTATATTGTACATAGTCCATTAATCTTCCTTATTATTTCGTTTTGCTTGGTAGTTTTGTCAGGTTGTTTTAGCATAGTAAAGAGTTTGTTGATTGAAATATGTTTGACTTGGAGTTGACTTATTTTTGTTAATAAATTCTTGTATTTTAAGAAATTGTGTGAATTCATTCAGAGTTTTGCTGTTCAGTAATGCCAGAGTTTGGCTCATCCCTTTCAATTTTGTCCTAATACCACCGCCTTATTTGGCTGGTCTTCACAGGACAACCCTTAACAGACTGAATTGTTATTTAATAAAATATTAAAGTATTAATATTAAATAATATATTCATAATTACAACATTGTGCACCTGCAAGCCCACCTAGTGTCATTGAGCTGAGAAGGCTTAGTATCATTGTACAATGCAGTTTTTGAAGAAATAAGAAAAGCAATCAACCTCACAGACTGACAGCAATCACAAGGTTCAAACAATGTCCATTAGAATGCACATAAAATACATGTCTGGCAACTTCCTGAACCATTGTACTGATACCTGAGTATCTGCCACTCATGATGGCAGCACCATTGTAGCCCTGACCAGCCAGGTTATCGATATTCTAGCCCATGTTTTTCAAGTGATATGATCAAAGCAGGGAGCCTTGCTGGATCTAGGCAGCTTTTTTCTGAAGGTCTTTGACTTCATCAGCTAATATACTGAGCACCTCACTCTGTTTTAGTTCCCCTGTTTTCTCCTGTTAAACTATCTCTGCCAGATATTCCAACATTAAATAAGTAGAAACAGGGAGAATTCCTGCTCATAATCAGCCTTTGGTCACCCATCTTCTGTCGCTTTCACCCGTCTCATTTTCAGTAGCTGGCCACAAACTGCTGAATTCCCATCTGACCCTTTCTTTTCATATTCTCTATCACTGCCAACAGTTAAAATTCATAGTAACACAGAAATGCAAATTACAAAGTAGTACTTTAATTAGCATCAAATCAATTAGCATTAAATATTTGAGTGAAATGCTAACATTCATGCCTTAACAATAGTAGGGCCTCAGTTAACATTACTGTTAACTGTTTGCTTTGCTTTTTAATTTGTTTGTCAGACTTAAGCTATGTGACAGCTATAAGTAAACAGGGATTTATTAATTACCAACAAACTCCTCAAAATGTAGACTGCCATCAGTTGTCAGCTGATAAACTTTTTCTGCAGGGTCGGATTGTTCAAATCTTCTTTTTCTTCTGTAAGCTTTATTGACACTGGACATTCTTATTTGGCTTATTAGCACCAGTTGTGTTTGGGCTGGAATTGGATCCACCTATGCTCTTATCAACACTCTTGGACAAAGGAGTGATGAGTGACAGGACACGGGCGCTTCAGGGAGCCAATCAGATTTCAGCTGGGGCCATTCCCATTTAAGCATTATAGCATATCCATGCTATAATCCATCTAACATTTATCTGATTATAAAAAAAAAAGGTGGACCACAAAAGATAAATCAAATTTTTAGCATTTCTCATTGTTTGACCTGGCAATCAATTGCCAGCATCAAGCCAGGGTTCATCACCTGTTATACTGTGTGGGGGATCACTACCAAGAATTTAAAATGCATTATCACCTTTTGCACATTTAAATTAGCTCACAGGAACAACAGCCTTATACAGCATCTCATAATTTTCCCTGAGTGTTCAAATACAATTGTAAAAGTTAAAGAACTGGTGTTGAACTGCCTAGGCAAAGTTTTCTGCACTGAACACCTTGAGTTGTTACTTTTTTTATTAGTGCACAATAGTTTGTCTGGCCTTACTTGTCATCCAATTTCATCATGACTTCTGCACTGCCTATTCACATGCAACCTTGCAGGTTTCTTTTTGTGGTGTTTTACAGCAAAAATACTGGTATAAAAATTATATAAGTTATTGCAGCGAATACAGTGAAAGTAATTCAAAGCTGTTTTTACCTCTTCATTTTGTAAACCAGTGAGTAATAATATAGTTGAATGATGGGAATATGAACATTTTATGTAGGAGATTACAAAGGTTTTTTTCATGGCTATTATTTGTGCACTGCTATCCAGAGACCTTGCATTGCTTTTATGTTCGCTCATATTCTCATCAAGAGCAGACAGCTTCCTTTCAATTTTGTGCACCACCGCTGAAAGCTTGTCTGCATTTTTTTCTTCTTTTCTTAGGCTGGCTGTTTGAGATGTCATCCATTAGGCCTTTTTACAAATTACAGCCTCTGATATAATGTCGAAATAATGAAGGTTGTTAGCCTGCAAAAGTGTTGGATTCTGTTAATTTTTGCAAGATCACAGTCTATGGAGAGTCCATCTTAGCCTCTTTTTATTTGCTTGAAAATGGGAAATAAACTGTAGTTTGACAGAATAAGAATATTGGTAGCTACAATGGGTCTTAAAAGTTTTCACACCCCTCTCAAAATCCAAGGATTTTGTGATGCTAAAAAATGAGACCATAAAATACATTTTAAAATGTTGTAACCTTTGCTGTGACATATTTCCTGCAGAGTTTAACTGAAAAACAAACATACCTATTAACTAATATATATAAATAAAAAAGTTTGATTTCATTGCATTACAGGTACACATAAAATTGAATATCTTATATAAAATATTTCAAGCCTTACTTTGTTTTAATTTTGATGATTATGGCTTACAGATAACGAAAATCCAAAAACCCTTCTGTGAAACAATTTAAATATTGTAATTGTACAGTTGAATTGATTGATTTTTGTTGTGTACCCAGGAAGACTAAAGATTGTTGTTTGATCAAAAGGTGCACTAAGATATTTTTGTAAGGTTTTTGCAGCCTTCTTTTTTTTCTTTTTTTTTGCCAATTACATACAATAACAGGAGGGCAGTATTGGCACTAGGGAGGGTGTGGAGAGTGACATTGGACACCAGTAGGTGAATAAGTAGATAACATGGAGCAGCTGAGGCAGAAGACACACACAAAAAAAACAACACTAAACCAAGGAGAAAAGTCTAGCAGAACTAACAGGAATGATTCTAAAGGTCTAAAAACAGAACACAAGACTAAACTACGAAACTTAACGCAAAGGAATGAACTAATAAGGCAACATCTTTGTCACACAAATGAACACTAAAAATGGCAACAACTAGAAAACAAATAAATATGGAAATGGTGAGAACAGACACAAAACCAAACACTTCTATCATAATTATTATGACAAGGTCCTATTCATTACATGGGATGACCCATCACAATTTGTTGGTCTAACTGATGGAAATCTTACTGGTAGGGTGGTTTTATCTGGAGAATGTAGATGTCACTATTGTTGTACAGAAAAAAAAGCCACAGAATAATGAAGAACAGAAATGTCCTCCAACTTTTAAATTCACACCATGCAAACCAGCATGGCTGTTCATGCTAAACAGAAAAGCAAGACAATTTAGTAGAGGTGTACTCTGATTCAAAACCCAGAGGAGAAAAATTAAGAGGGGTTTGATTTTGAAAGCAAAAGACTCCGCTGCAGATTTCAGTGTCCTTCACTGAAGACAAACAGCTGTAGTAGTAGGAGCAGGTTCTGCAGTTGTTGTAATAATAGTTGTTGTGTGGAGAATGGGTCTCTGTTTTCCCTACATTGTGTGCAGTTCCCAATAACAGTATTTAAGATGCAAAGAAAAAGTGCAGAGATTACAACAGACTGTTAAAGTTGAAATAAAGCATTGTAATGTTAACTTATAATGTCGTTATTTTAGTTTTTATCCACCTTGATGCTTGGAAATGCTGCCAACATAGATGCTGGCATTGTAAAATTTTTGTTTGTACTAGTTGGTGAATTTTCTTTGTGTTCTGTTTACAATATTTTGTTTACAATATTTTATCACTTTACAACAAGGACAGAAGGAGGACTGGTTTTCCATTGGGCTTTTTACCTTTTTTAAGGCACATAGATACATACAGTATGAAGGAGAAAGGGCAACATCTGATGTGCCTACAGGGCAAAAGGAGGACAGAAAATACCAGCACAAACATAGTGAAAAATATTTAAATCACCATTTTCTTTACCCATAAATACACGAAAATATTTGAACGGCACAAGGAGTCTCGATTGACGTAAGGAGTAAGGAGGCAGCATTCTGGCAACCAGAGCTGTGCTGCATTTCATTTTATTTGTTACACTCTTTGCCTTCACTAAAGTGTGCCTCTATATGAACATTGTTTGCCCTGTGTTTCTGTGCCACAGAATTTGTTTCTGCATATTCCATGGGAGAGGTCACAGCTGGATGCTAAGCTCTGCTATTCCATGTGAAGAGGCTGCTTGTTGAGGTCCACAGGTTGCTGCTCTAATGAACTCTTTCACCTGCCGCAGCTCTGTTGTCAGGAGCTGAGGCTAAATAAGACCAGATCAACATGATGTGCTATGAAACTGCATTAAGTGAGTTGTCAGCCACAAAGACAGCAGCAGAAATACTCAGAGTGATGCTGTTTGTTAATGGCAGTTGTCTGTACAATCGAAAAAGTACAACTGGTTGTTAAAGGCGAAGCAGGTTATTTCTCCCCTTTGCCTTCCGTACATTTCCAGTTTTGGTTGTTTCACACTGAACAGGCACCGATTCATATCCTCTAGGGGAATGTGTGTGCTTAAAATCACAGCGTGATTCATCTCTTGTAATTTTGAGTATTATGGAAGAAGAAGCTGGCTGCCCACACAGTGTCCAAGCAAATTATTGGAAAGTTGAGTGAAATTAAAAAGTGTTGTAGAAAAACTGCTCAATCAACAGGAAAAACAATAACTTTGAGAAGATTTTACAGCAAAGCCCACCGGGAAGATTCATACGCCGATAACAGTGGCTGGAGTCAGTGCTTCAAGAGCCGCCACATACATCTATCCAGGACCTGGACTACTACTTTTACATTCCCTATGTTAAGACACTTCTAAACCAGAGTTGGACTACATTGTAGGCCAGTGGTCCAAAATTTTACATTTTATTTGGAAATCAAGTTCCCAGAGTCTAGGGGTAGAACTGAGAGGCCTAAAGTGCCTGAGGTCCAACAAGCATCTGTGTTTTCTCAAGTCCAAAGTCAGGACAGCCATCTACCAGGGCCGGTTCTAGGCATGCATATATGAAGGGGCAGGCAGAAATGTGAAGGGGGCATCATCATGGGTACACATTATGTGCATGCGCATGTTTATTGTTGTTGTTGATTAGTGTTTTCTTGGGGATTGGGGGTAAACTGCATAGTACTGTGCAATTTGCCAGACTGGACTGGTTTCCTCCCAGTTGGGCTTCTTTTGAACATGTTGGGCTGGAAAAAATAGCTTTGGGTAGGTTGCAAAAATTTGGGCTGCTTTTCACAACATTTGGAATGTTTGTAATGTAATTACAATCAAAATAGTTGTCATTGGTGGCAGAAATGTAAAAACCTGCGCATCTCAAGATGTTGTGTATTTTTACTGATTTATAGCTCATTTATTTTGAAAAAGAGAATCTGTTGAACATGACATCATCAATCAGGGATGGTCATTGGTTGATCAACTGTCACTGTGAAATTATATTGGTCAATTGTAAACGCCCAAAAAGCTGTTAAGAGTTCATGTAATATAGCATGAGGTGTTGCCTTTACTTTGTTAAGCTTTGACTCGATGTTGAGAGACAGCATTATGCTTAAGAAGAAAATACAAAAGATACCCAGAAACTAAAACCAGACTGGAACATGCACATACATTTTTGGAGGCAGCTGCTTAAGCCAAAAAAAGGGCATTCATTTTCAAATTTATGTATAAAATTAAAATAAAAAAACAGGATTTATTTATGCTTTTATAGCCTCCCTTTCCTTGGAATTATGCTGCAAAATTTGTAAATGGAATAAATCAATTTTCTGCTATGTGTCGTAATCAAAAGAGACTCACTGAATCAGGTGAGAAAACAATGTACATTATTTGTTTTCTGACAGAGTTGAAACATTACACTAATAATAACTGATAAATCATTGCCAATATCATTATAACTCACCACACTTTCATGTAGCTCAACTTAATTATTCAATTCAATTCAGTTCAGTTTTATTTATATAGCGGCAATTCATGGCACATGTCGTCTCAAGGCACTTCACAAAGGGTTTGGAATGGTGCGGGATTGTTGGGGAGGTTAGAATAAAAAGGAGGCACAGGGGGCCCCCTCGAGATCTTTCTCTCTTTCAGCAAAGTCCAAACTCAAACTAATTAAAATGTATCAGTATTTTACTTTACTGTTGGCTGTTTGTATATGCAGAAATTAGAATCACTTCACAATGTAGAATATATATATATATTAACGTGGTGGAGGAGTTTGAGTGCTCAAATGATCCTAGAGGCTATGTTGTCTGGGGCCTAAATGCCCCTGGTAGGGTCTCCCATGGCAAACAGGCTCTAGGTGATGGGTCAGACAAAGAGTGGTTCAAGAATCCCTCATGAAGAACAAAATATCGAGGCACGTGACGTCGCCCGGTACGGCGGAGCCGGGGTTCCACCCTGGAGCCAGGCCTGGGGTCGGGACTCGTCGGAGAGCGCCTGGTGGCCGGGTTGCTCCTCGCGGGACCCGGCCGGGCCAAGCCAGAACGAGAGACGCGAGGCAATCCCCCAGTGGGCCCACCACCTGCAGGGGGAACCATGAGGGCAAAGAGGATTGGGTGGCGGACGAAGGTGGAGACCTCAGCGGCCCGATCCCCGGATGCTTAGGCTGGTTCTAGGGATGTGGAATGTCACCTTGCTGGGGGGCAAGCAGCCTCAGCTTGTGCGGGAGGTCGAGAGATATCGACTAGAAATAGTCGGGCTCGCCTCCACGCACAGCGTGGGCTCTGGAACCCATCTCCCTGAGAGGGGTTGGACTCTGTTCTACTCTGGAGTGGCCCACGGGGAGAGGCGGCGGGCTGGTGTGGGTTTGCTTGTTGCCCCCCAGCACAGCCGTCTCGTGTTGGGGTTTACCCCAGTGGATGAGAGGGTCGTATCCCTGCGCCTTCGGGTTGGGGAGAGGTCTATGACTATCATTTCAGCCTACGGGCCGAGTGGCAGTGCAGAGTACCCGGCCTTCTTGGCGTCCCTGTCGGGGGTGCTGGATAGTGCCCCTCCCGGGGACTCCATTATTCTGCTGGGGGACTTCAACGCCCACGTGGGGAACGACAGTGACACCTGGAGAGGCGTGATCGGGAGGAATGGCCTCCCGATCTGAATCCGAGTGGTGTTTTGTTATTGGACTTCTGTGCTAGTCACGGATTGTCCATAACGAACACTATGTTCAAACATAAGGGTGTCCATCAGTGGACTTGGCACCAGGACACCCTAGGCAGGAGGTCGATGATCGACTTTGTTGTCGTATCATCTGACCTTCGGCCGCATGTTTTGGACACTCGGGTGAAGAGAGTGGCTGAGCTGTCCACTGATCATCACCTGGTGGTGAGTTGGATCCGCTGGAGGAGGAGAAAGCCGGACAGACTTGGCAGGCCCAAGCGCATAGTGAGGGTCTGCTGGGAACGCCTGGCAGAGCCCTCGGCCAGGGATGTATTCAACTCCCACCTCCGGGAGAGCTTCGACCAGATCCCGGGGGATGTTGGAGACATAGAGTCCAAGTGGACCATGTTCTCCGCATCTATTGTCAATGCTGCTGCCCGTAGCTGTGGCCGTAAGGTCTGCGGTGCCTGTTGCGGCGGCAATCCCAGAACCCGGTGGTGGACACCGGCAGTAAGGGATGCTGTTAAGCTGAAGAAGGAATCCTATCAGCTGTGGTTGGCTTGTGGGACTCCTGAGGCGGCTGACGGGTACCGTGAGGCCAAGCGTGCTGCGGCCCGGGCTGTGGCAGAGGCAAAAACTCGGGCCTGGGAGGAGTTCGGTGAGGCCATGGAGAAGGACTACCGGTTGGCCTCGAAGCGATTCTGGCAAACCGTCCTTCGCCTCAGGAGGGGAAGCAGTGCTTCGCCAACACTGTTTATAGTGGGGGCGGGAGACTGCTGACCTCGACTGAGGACATTATCGGGCGGTGGAAGGAGTACTTCAAGGATCTCCTCAATCCTGCCATCACGCATTCCGTGGTGGAAACAGAGGCTGGGGACCCGGGGTTGGACTCTTTCATCACCCAGGCTGAAGTCACTGAGGTGGTTATAAAGCTCCGCGGTGGCAAGGTTTCGGGGGTGGATGAGATCCGCCCTGAGTACCTCAAGTCTCTGGATGTTGTAGGGCTGTCATGGTTGACACGTCTCTTCAACATTGCGTGGCGGTCGGGGACAGTGCCTCTGGACTGGCAGACTGGGGTGGTGGTCCCCCTTCATAAGAAGAGGGACCGGAGGGTGTGTTCCAACTACAGGGGGATCACACTCCTCAGCCTCCCTGGTAAGGCCTACGCCAGGGTATTGGAGAGGAGAGTCCGACCGATAGTCGAACCTCGGCTTCAGGAGGAGCAGTGTGGTTTTCGTCCCAGCCGTGGAACACTGGACCAGCTCTATACCCTCTACAGGGTGCTCGAGGGTTCATTGGAGTTTGCCCAACCGGTTCACATGTGTTTTGTGGACCTGGAGAAGGCATTCGACTGTGTCCCTCGTGATGCCCTGTGGGGGGTGCTCCAGGAGTATGGAATCCGGTGCCCTTTACTAGGGGCCATCCGGTCCCTGTACGAGCGGAGCAGGAGTTTGGTCCGCATTGCCGGCACTAAGTCGGACCTGTTCCCGGTGCATGTTGGACTCCGGCAGGGCTGCCCTTTGTCACCGGTCTTGTTCAAAACTTTTATGGACAGGATGCAGCCAAGGGCCGGAGGGGGTCGGGTTTGGGGACCAGTGGATTTCGTCTCTTCTTTTTGCAGATGACGTGGTCCTGCTGGCCCCCTCTAGCCAAGACGTACAGCATGCGCTGTGGCGGTTCGCAGCCGAGTGTGAAGCGGCTGGGAGGAGGATCAGCTCCTCCAAGTCCGAGGCCATGGTACTCGACCGGAAAAGGGTGGCTTGTCCTCTTCAGGTTGGAGGGGAGTTCCTGCCTCAAGTGAAGGAGTTTAAGTATCTCGGGGTCTTGTTCACGAGTGAGGGAAGAATGGAGCGGGAGATCGACAGACGGATCAGTGCGGCTGCCACAGTAATAGGGGCGCTGTGCCGGTCCGTTGCGGTGAAGAGAGAGCTGAGCCGAAAAGCAAAGCTCTCAATTTACTGGTCGGTCTACGTTCCTACCCTCACCTATGGCCATGAACTTTGGGTCATGACCGAAAGAACGAGATCCCGGATACGAGCGGCTGAATTGAGCTTCCTCCGTAGGGTGGCCGGGCACTCCCTTAGAGATAGGGTGAGGAGCTCGGCCATCCGGAAGGGGCTCGGAGTAGAGCCGCTGCTCCTCCACATCGAGAGGAGCCAGTTGAGGTGGCTCGGGCATCTATACCGGATGCCTCCTGGACGCCTTCCTCGGGAGGTGTTCCAGGCACGTCCCACCGGGAGGAGGCCCAGGGGACGGCCCAGGACACGCTGGAGGGACTATGTCATTGAGGCTCCAGCATAGCAGAACACTTCAGAAACAATTTGTAATGAGGGGAAAAAGCTATATTTATAAACAGATTAAGTCGTGTTTTAGACTGCCTATTGGTAGCAGATCTGATCTTCTTTGTGTGCTCGTGCGTTTTTGCAGCCGTAACTGGTTCTGGATGACGGCTTCATAGCAGACAGCCGTTCTTCCCTCTTCCCGGTACTGTGTACCGGCGCAGAATATTTTAGTGGTACGCAGTAACGAACCGTACCGGCTCACTTTCACCCCTGCATGCAAGTCCACATGATGCCTGTTTTGGCCTTTCTTCATCTGCTACCAGAGATTCTTAAGATCCATTATAAAATTAACTTTTGGAGCCTTGCATGTATAAGCCCCTCCTTACATTTCTGACCTGCTACAGTTGTATGCCCCAAATTGTAGCATGAAGAAAATGGATAAGTTGTAAGTTGTTGCGGTTTTAAAAACTTGCTTTAAGACACAAATGGATAGTTTATTTGAAGTAGTTGCACCCAACTGAGGAATGCCCTCCCATTTTTCTATGCTGTTTAGATTCTGTTGTTAGTTTTAAAATGTAGCTGAAGACCTTTCTGTTTAATCAGGCTTTTAGTAATTCAGGGTTTCACTACCTTTATTTATTGCCTTCCACTTGTCTTTTATGTACCCTTTTTATGTATTACACTGTGAAGCAGTTTGTGAAGTTCCTGTCTGTTAAAACGAAATCTTATTCATTTACAAGAAATAATTTTATTCCTATGTAATAGCATAAATGCTTACATTTTTCCTTTTAATATAATAGATTTGACCTTAATGATGGTAATGACTGAAGTGATCAATAACCACTCCAAACATAGAAATGATGCCTCTCTTATGTGGTTCGTACCTTCTCTCCTTTCCTGAGATACTACAGGTCAGTGCCGTCATATAAGATACCAAATTAACAAATGCTACCTAGAGACGAACATAGAAAGTGACTCTAGTTGTCTTTTGGAAAAACCTTCAGCGGTTTCATCCTCAGAATATTTGGCTCTAACATTGAATCAGCTGATTTTTGAATCTGCTGTTTTGTTAAATAAATTAAAATTGTACATATTGTCTTAGAAAACAAACACAGACAAATGTGTTTTTGCATGTTTTACAAGCTGAATAAGCTAATCTATTTGCTATTTTGTTATTTTTGCAAGCCAGAAACAATTTGTGCAGTGATTTGGCTTTGCTATAAATATGTAGTCAGGTTTGGATCTTACAAATTCGAAGTTTATTCTGATTTTGATTGTGTGATGTGTCTCTACTTCATATACCGGATGGAATGAGCTCATGGACCACATCTGACCTATGAGCTCAGTTGACAGTCACTGATCGCTAATGTATTTCTTTGTCCCCTTTTTATCCGTCCTCAGACAGAGTCACCTTTACTGGCAGTGTTAGCCTTTTTCTAATTGGTAGTGCATTACCAAAGTGACACAAAGCCAGGGCTGTCCTTGTGGGAATTTGTTTTATTTTGAGAGCCACCAAGGACTAAATAGTTTCACAGATTAATTTTTTTTCTATTCATAAATCCATACTGTCAATGCTCATAGGTTCAAACATAACCCAAAAAGTCAGATATATTTGTGCATTATACTTAAATTAAGGTCTTTACAAGATTTCAAAGAACAAGATACGTACTGAACTTGATATTTTGTTGTTAGATGAAATATCTCAAGTATTCAATGACCTTGAACCTTATACATCTGCAAACATCAATATATTTTTGTGATAAACCAACACATAGTTCTACATAATTCTGAAACTGCTTAGTCAATCACTTAACCTGGATGGCATTAAATTGATCTCCGGTAATAAAATAAAAAACCTTGGTCTTATTTTTGACCAGGACATTTAATTTAAATCCCATATTAAACAGGTTTCTAGGATTTCCTTCTTTCACCTGTGGAACATTACCAAAATTAGAAATATCCTATCCAGGAGTGATGCTGAAAAACGAGTCCATGCATTTGTTACTTCAAGGCTGGACTATTGTAATTCTTTACTATTAGGATGTCCACAAAATGCAGTTGAAAGCCTTCAGCTGATTCAAAATGCTGCAGCAAGAGTTCTGATGAAAATTAAAAAGAGAGATCATATTTCTCCTATTTTAGCTTCCCTTCATTGGCTCCCTGTTAAATCCAGAATAGAATTTAAAATTCTCCTCCTCAAATATAAAGCCCTTAATGATCTAGCTCCATCATAAATCAGAGATCTGATTGTTCCATATGTTCCTAACAGAGCACTTCTTTCTCAGACTGCAGGTTTACTGGTGGTTCCTAGAGTCTCTAGCAGTAGAATGGGAGGCAGATCCTTTAGTTATCAGGCTCCTCTCCTGTGGAACCAGCTCCCAGTTTTAGTCCGTGAGGCAGACACCCTGTCTACTTTTAAGGCTAGACTTAAAACTTTTCTTTTTGATAAAGCTTATAGTTAGAGTGGCTTAGGTTATCCTGAGCTATCTTCCTTATTTTTTTACCTCCGTCTTCTTCCCTCCCTGTTGGATGGAGTAAGGGGGAGTCAGGTTTAGCCTAAACCGGCTCAGTTATGGCTGAGGTGCAAACACACCCTCCATTTCTGCTACCTATATGACCCCCTCTCTTTTCCAATGGTTATGGTCAATCTGACAGAGAGAGGTATCCCAATCGTTGTGGTTTTTAGTATAACAATGGCCGTCAGTGAGCTCTAGATGGACAAACTGTCTACTTTTAAGGCTAGGCTTAAAACTTTCCTTTTTGATAAAGCTTATAGTTAGAATGGCTTAGGTTATCCTGAGCTATCTCTGTAGTTATGCTGCTATAGGCTTAGGCTGCTGGAGGACATAATGACCACTTTCACCGTCTTCGCTACATTCTCACACTACTCTCCAATTTTGCATTATTTGCTGTTATGTCAGTTTTTAACGTTGTTCTCTCTTTTCTCTTCCTAGAAGCTACACTTGGCCTGACTCTGTCTACCTGTGACACCTTTCTGGAGAGGGGAATTGTCCAAGCTTCTGCTGGCAACAACTTAATGCTCACCTTCTACAGATGATCCACTTGGCCCTGTCTTTTAGTGTTTAACCCTTTCTCTTTCCTAGACATGGCAATTGACTGAGCTTTTACTGTGACTAACTCTATGTGCTCTCTTTCAGACTCTATCCTTAAAAACTGGCTCAAATCAAAGTTTATCTGTTCTTTCTTTCTAGATGAAACAACTAAAGGAGCTACATCCACTAACATTTACTTTTCCTTCCCATAGAAAGTATTCCTGGATCACTGCTTCTTTGTTCTCTTTGTGTCTCTGCTCTGTTCTCTCAAACCCCCAGTTGGTCGTGGCAGATGGCCGCTCACACTGAGCCTGATTCTGCTGGAGGCTTCTTCCTGTTAAAAGGGAGTTTTTCCTCTCCACTGTCGCTACATGCATGCTCAGTATGAGGGATTGCTGCAAAGTCAACGACAGTGACTGTCCACTGTCTCTACATGCTCATCCGGGAGGAAGGAATGCTGCAAGTCACTGACTGGATGCAATCTGCTGGGTTTCCTTAGATAGAAACACTTTTTATCCAATTTGAATAAATAACTGAATCTGACTGCTCTGTTCAATGATTAGGATTAATTGGAATGTATGTCCCTGACTTTTGTGAAGTGCCTTGAGACGACGTGTTGTGAATTGGCGGTATATAAATAAACTGAATTGAAAACTGAATTCTGTTTTTTTTCCTCTTTTTACAAACAATTTGAAAAGTGTGGTCTGCAATTGTCTTTGCTAGACTCCATGATGGTGTTTGTACTTTACTGTTCTCTAACAAACCTGTTAGGCCTTGAGATTAAAGTGAGACTAAACTACACACGGATTAACTTTATTTACGAATTAAGCATCTTCGGAAGAAAATTGGCTGCACTGGGTTTTATTTAGGAGCGTTGGACTGAAGGGGGAAGAACAGAAATAAGTCACATTTTTCAGTTTTTTCTTTCCAATTAATTTTGAAAACAATGTATCATTCTGCTTTCATTTAAACAAATATACACTACCACTGGCTGTTCCTGCATGAAAGGCAGCCTGGCACATCGAACTAAATGGCTTATGTTTAAAAAGGGCAAACCTCCCTCATAATGGTAAGTAAACATGCTTTTTACCATGTGCACATTGGTATACAGCTGTGCGTGATTTTAGCCATAAATGTGGGTGTTTACTCATTTATTCCCCATCAGAAATTGCTTTTTTGTTTGAAATAAAATTTTACTGATGGTTTTAAAATGTATTTATTTTTATAGATTTTAAATATTTACTTATATTAAATGAATTATTTCATATTTTTTAAAATTCTAATAAATATCCAGCTTTTCAAATCTGTTAGAAAAACACAGGCTTTCATTGGGTTTCCTGATTATTCACATTCATGTTATGGAAATAGATGCTAGATTGTCTCCATCATTTTCACAGGGTAATTCCATCCTCTCTATGGGTTTCTTTTGATCCTTTTGGCGCATCTCTAAAATGTCCCATTATCTGAAGATGAATGTTGACCTCAGGTAAGATTTGGCCATACGCTGGCTGCCCCCCCACAAGTCAATCCAGAGTGAGCAGATGTCAATGAGGGCCAAATCTCAATTGAACCTCTCAAATGTTGCGCTTGTCTCTCACATATCAATAGGTGTTTGTAGCTCTGCATCAACTTTAATGAAGTCTGTCCCTTCCTCTGCTCAAACCTTTTAATCTTTTATTGATGTTTCTTGGAGGCCTTGTGATAACAGCTTATAAGTCACCTTTATAGAGACAACAAATGAAGTGGTAACTACAGTTGTTGAATGGCCGCCTGCGCTAGTAAATGGTAAAAAAACAAAAACAACTAGTAATAGGATTCTCATTGTACCTGATGGGATGAGACCTGCTTTACAGATGACCATTGAGAGAAAATTGAGACAATATTTAAATTGTTTTTAGATATCTTTTCGTTTCCATCTGAAGGAGGGTTTTTTTTTCTTTACACCTTGCTCATTGTGGGCACAAACACTGTAGTCTTTTGTTGTTTTTTGTTGTTTGTTGGTGAGCAGACGCTGGGGTGGAACTGCAGGTGCATCACAATAAAGAACATCTGCATCCACGTCTCGCTTGCAAAAAGCAGGCATTAAAAGCGAAAAGCCAAAGCTGAAATGGAAAGGCGGGTGTCCTCTGTGTGTAATGCTGGCTGACCCCTCCATTGTGATGTAGATAAGCGTCACCCTGCAGCCGCACCTCAGGTGATTAACCGCAGTGTGTTTGCAAAGCATTGTGTAAACAAACAGGTGCCCTGCACTCCCTCTGCAGCTCATTAGAGCTCTATTCATCTAGGTTTTTTTGTGTTGCACCTTTATCATATAAATAGTGAATATTCTGATGGAATATTACACTCGCTTGTGCTTACAGTGTGCTGTTGTGTGTGTGTGTGCGTTGGAGTGTGAACTCCTCTTCTGCGCAGAGATTTCCAATCTTTCTGGGGCTATTTCTTGATCTCTAATGGGGTGTGTAAAGTACAGTCTCCCATCTATAAAATGGGACTCCAGCAGACGGAGCCATGTTGGCAAATAGCAGGTTGAAGATTGAAGTGATTCATGCAAAGGACCAAAACAGGACTCTATGGTGCGCTAATGTTCACTTTTGATATACACTGGAACAAAGGACGGCTGAGGAAAATGGTGCAGGAGACAACACAAAGTGACGTCTAAGGCAGCTCATGGCGAAGCCAGGCAGAATTGAGCATTGTTAAGCAAACGAGGTAGGGTGTCACCGCGGGCTGTGTCGGATGCATTCGTGTGTGCTTGTCTGATGCTTCCCCTAAGAGCCTTTGTGCAAGTTCGCAGGGTGGGTGGCTTTGCAGCGTGCAGCAAAAAAAAACCACATCAGCATCTTCTCTCTAGCAACCAATTAGCTCAGACGTTCAAAAGAGAAAATTTAAAATAACTTTTGCCCATTTGCATCTTTTTCATTTGGTTATCTCCCATTCAACCGACAGCGCTTTTCTTTGCCTCTGAGGCTTTCTTGAGCTTCACTGATGTCACACCTGCAAGATAATTGGATAAACTCTTTCTAAAGCAAAAACAAAATCATGGATACCAAGAAAGCGAGGCCCCTATTTAACCAGTGCAGAAATGGGATGTGGTTGTGTGCATCCAAGGTAGAAGTGCGAATGTGTTACCTCTTATGAAGTGGGGGAAGCAAAAGCCATTGGCATTTGTTTGATAATCTAGTTTAACCTGAAAACAAGATGTGGTTGTTTAAGCACAGAAAAACAAATCACATTTTTCGTTGTTTGACTTGTTTGTTTTTAGAATATACAGCAGCTTATAAATGTATTCATGTTCCTTGAATGTTTTCCATATTTTTTTCACATTGCAACAACAAGGTGCAATCCATTTTTTTCTTTCCAACATATATCAACTTAGAATGGACAAAACCCAAATGAGAATCTGCGACTTGAGGCTTGAAAACTGCTATCCACAGATGCTTCCCATCCAGTCTGACTAACACATTTCATATGTTTTATCTAAAGAATTTTACTATAGCTCTGACTGGGTCTTAATGGTAATTAACCAGCTGGAAGATTAACGATTGGCCAAACCTCAATTGTTTTGCATCTTCTGTTTGTTTTTTTCCAGGATTGTTCTGTTTTTAGCTACATCCATCTTACCATTGACTCTTGCTCTGCTGAAGAAATTAGTCTCCCACAGCACGATGCTGTTGCTACCATAGTACCTTCTTCCACATGATTTCTTTCATTTATAGCTTCCTTGTAGGCAGCATTACATAAAGGCCAGAATTGTTAAATTCACCACTAATAGTTGTCCTGTAAACAAATTCTCCCACCTGAGTACTCTGCAGCTCCTCCAAAGTCACTGTGGGCCCGTTGGCTCCCTCTCTGATTAATGCTCTACTGCCATTAATAACAGAGATGGACAGCCCAGTCCTGGTAGATTTGCAGTAGGGCTACACAATATAGCCTAAATATATCGTCATCGCAGTATTAGTGTGAGCAATATCAATATTGTAAAAAAGAACTGTTTGGAGCGCAATAATTGTTGGCTAATATATTCCAAGTGTTGTGAACCAGCATTTTTCATGCTAATGTAATACTTAGCCAGTTGGACAGGGTCTCACAGCAGCAGATGCTCACACTGGACACAAATTACATTGCTGAAACTGCTAAAGGTCACAGAGTGAAAGCACAGATGACAAAAAGAGGAAAGAAGAAAATAGGCATGTATCACAATTGATGTCTTCATCGCAGTATTTATTATGGCCACCCCAAGATTCCCTAATATTGTGCAGTCCTAGTATCCAGTTGTGTCATCTAGTAAAGTATAAGCAGTGTAAAAACATTTTCAAGGCTTTGTAGATGCAGAAAAACTGTAAGTAAAGCCACATCTAAAGTATGTATTCACAGAGTTAACTCTCCAACCACTCCAACTGCGGTCCCTGTGGATCAATTCCCTCTGAAGCTGAATGAATTATTAATGCTCACATTCAGTTTTTTTTACTAAGGGGGAAACCACTTGACATGGATTTTTTTTCTTAACCTCCCAAAGAAGTCATCAGCTGTTTAAGGTGTCAATATCATCTCCTGACATGGTTCCAGCAGAAATAAGCGCTGATCAGGATTCCTCTATACTGACACTGTTGCCCTGACCTTGAGCCGGACGCTTAATCCAGCATGCATCAATGCATGTTCAGGGATGTCCTACGCCTGGTCACATATATTTCACCAGAGGGCCATGTCTAAACAGCACACAGAGTAAGATGATAATGTACAATTGAATCCTATAAATTATCACCGCAAGCAAAATGAGAGCTTTAGGAAGGCTATACTCCTCTACTTTTAGTTTCATTACAACTTAATTAAAATTGAAATTTAACTCAGCATCTTTAGAGGCATATGGAAAGAGAATTCCCTTTCAAATGCCACAATAAGTCTGCACTAAAGTGACTTGAGAGATAAACGATATTGTTAGCCTAATGTCAAGGGTGCTGCCAGTGCTGCTTTGTGGCGCTGACTGACGGCTCTGTTTGTAGGAGACCTCAGCCAGAAAAGGATGAATAGAGCACAGTTAGCGTTGCCAGCTGAGATCAATAGGCGCGCTCTCAGGTAAGCACTGTGGCTTCATCCTCTGGGCATTTCCTGAAACGATGATAAATGCAAGCTGTTGGTCGCTTTGAAATAGGATATATTTTATTTGTCACATTATATCATGTCGTACCAGTGATTATACAGGCAAAGAGATGAGCAACGGAGGCCACTACGAGGCATTATTTCATTATCTCTTGGAGCAATGTTTTGCACAGCTTCAGTGGACTTTGATAACGACAGGGCAATATCAACACCAGGATATTACAAATCCATGTTAAAACTTTTTGCACGTCAATCGCTGTTCTGAAAATAAAAGTAAGCCAGCCATACACAGAATGTGTCGAGAGTAAATTTAGAAGATTCCTCCCAGAAGATTAGATATGTTTTCAGCACGGTTAATAACATAATATAATTAGACATGAATTGCATGTGGAAAGGAGAAAAGAAACGTGGCACAAATGTCACCGCAACACGACTGGCTGCCTGTTGGAGAAGTAAGCCAACTACACAGGCTCCCAGGGGAGCTATCACCATCTGCGGTGACAACAAATGGCCAAATGGCTTTAGTGGCTGGTCCCGTATAGCAACCACAGGATGAGAGGGGCTGTGGGAACGACCTGTTAGCCAAACACATCACCACATTCAGTCTGTAGCCTTATTAATCTAATCAACAGCTCATTGAGTGCTCCTCGGAGACAGCCATCACAGCATGACAGAGAAACCAAAACAGACAATGACAGCCTGGTCTATTGGAAACTGTTTTCAGGATGAGTTCCTTTTGCAATTACAGAGTAAAATAGATAAGGGATTTAAAAAGTCAACTTTGTTGCTTTGGAATGATTGCTTCTGAAGGTAAATACGGAAGGTGCTTGTTGTTTATTAAGTTCACTCTTCTTGCTTTTACATCAAATGAAACAATGTGGAGCTCCATGTTTATTACAGACACAGACAGGAAACAATGCATGCTTGTCGATAATATAAAGACAGCCTTTCAGAACTTTCAAAGAATAAAAAAACTAATTTAGAGAAATTATTGGGTATTTAATAAAATCTTATGGTTTTCAAATATTACGTTTTGAAGGCAGAGATAGGGACTTGCCTAAGACTGAGTCACAGAAACAGGACTGGAGCACCTGATTCATTTATTGAAATAATTCCCATTGGCTAGCAGTTTTTTACATGTTGAACTGAACATTTTGGTAAAGATGCTAAATGTTCATGTGTTACATTAGGCTCAAAGGTGATTGAATTCATAACCTATGGCAATTTTGTGCTTTAGACAAGCTAGACGTCATGCATCCATTTTAAGGCTGTTCATTTAAGCCATTGCAGACTCGAGACTTGATTTAAACTTCTGGACATCTCTGAATAAAGGTTTGGTCAAGATTGTTGGACACAACTCTCGGCATCTTCAGGTTGTGCATCTCCAACGTTCACTGAGAACATGAAATTGAAAATGGGGTAACTACCGAAAGGAGAAGTAAATATTTAAAAAGCAGCATTTATTAAAACCAATATGATATTTTTGTGTTTTACCTGGCTTTAGCTTTATGTTAAACAGGTACTCTGACTTGAAACACCATATAATACAGCTCTGAAAGATTTACAACTTGAATAAATATGATTATTTTATTTGTTTGAAGATGTTTGAGTGATTAGGAATGAACAAAAAAAAAAAGTATACTAACATTTTACAGAATTTGTTCATTTTTGTCAATGTAGTGATAATAAATGTGCCCAAGGTTTATTAATGCATCTTGGATGTAATCTAGTTGCTTTTAGTGGATGGGAGCAGTTCAGTTCCTCAGGCTAAGACCTTCAGCATGGAGACCTGGTACAGGTACATGGTACAGTAAAAAAGGCTGATTGCAACCTTGAACCCCTGATTCGAAACATCTCTGCCCAACTCCATCCCTGTCCACATGTTGTTGATATAAACCCTCTAGTATTATTCATGCAGCCACTGAGGAAGACGCTACAAGGTTAGTTGGAGACACTTGTCTTGAGTCTGGAGAGTTGGTTACTATTGCCATATCCTTGAATAGCTATCACTGTGAACAGACAATTACAGGCCACTTCACTCGTTTTTCCCTTCCAGACATTTACCAGACATGACACCTAACAGGACAGGATGTAAAAGACAAATCAATACAAGCAGAACACTGCCAGCACACTGTAGCAGAACAGAAAAATTGGGTGTTTAGGTTGTTTTCATGTGACAGTGCATGACCCCATTCTAACCTTAACTTTACTTGGGTTCACTTTCCACACCTCTGCTTCTTCTGTCCACTATGCAGTCATGGTGTCACAGTGAAGAACACTGGTCAGCTTTTTCTTTGTCATTTAGTTCAAGCTCTCACAACAATTAATAATGAAACAAAGATACACACAATGACAAAGCTCAGTACATTACTGTGCCTGCTTTTCTGTCTCAGATCCCCAAGAGCCAGTTGGTTAGAAACCACTTGATTTATGGTCTCGTAGTAAGGACATGAAATACCTGGATAGGAAAAGGCTGGGTGTTAAATGCAAGCCCTAATGGCATGTAGAAGAATGTCTGAAAGCTGTAATACCTATTTAAATACTTAAGTAAAAAGCCTGGCTACAGATTGGAAATAATTTTGGTATTTAAGAATATAAAATTGGTAGATGTTTTTCTAGGAGAGAGAAACAAACAGTACAAAATTTATTGAAATTAGGTTTTGCTTGCATAAATTAAGAAAAACACAAATTCCTGGGAATCTGAGAGCAAGATTCGAATAAACGTTAAATTAATAGTTTTATTTAGTTTTGAAGAGGGGTTCTGCGGAGTAGCTGGAGCAATGTCAAACATTTCTTAGTGGTTTCTATAAACTAAAAAAAACTGCTAGGTTCCTCTGTGGACATTTTCAAGCAATACAGATTTTTGTTAACAAAATGTGATAATAAAAATCTTACAAAAGCTGGCACAAAACACACAATAAAGAAAGCAAACAGCAAGTCAGTTCACAACCATAAGAAAAAAGTCTGGATGAAATCAAGTGTGTGTGTGTGTGTGGGGGGGGGGCTGGGGGGGGGGGGGGGGGGGGGGGGGGGGGGGGGGTTGATGTTATACCAATTTGAATAACTTGTCCCTTAAGAATTCCAAGGACACAAAAACAGTCAAATTCCTGCAAAAAAAAACAACAACAAAAAAACAACTCTATCTTAATTCCTATCAATTATTGTGTTCTTTTCTTTTGAGTACACATCTGACAAACCAAGGCATCATCACCTCTACAGAGAATGGCAGGGTGTACATTCACACTAACTTTCATTTGCTGTGACCTAGTTAATTTTTGTCTCTGTGATGGAGGGTTTTTTCCCCATGATGTTTGGAGGATGATGAACAGCTTGTTGTTAAGCAGAGGTCGCTGTGAGGAGGCCCGAGTGGTCTAATCAGCAGAGGTAGAGGTTAGTAGTGTTATGACTATGAATCTAAATATATTATTTAATATTAATACTTTCATATTTTATCAAATAATATTTCGGTCTGTTAAGGGTTGTCCTGTGAATACCAGCCTAGTAAGGCGGTGGTATCAGGACAAAATCAAAAAGAGTGAGCCAAGCTCTGACATTATTGAACAGCAAAACACTGCACACACATGGAATTAATTTACACAATTTCTTAAAATACAATAATTTATCAACAAAAATAAGTCAACTCAAAGTCAAACATATTTCAATCAACAAACTCTTTACTATGCTAAAACAATCCAACTATCTACCAAGCAGAATTAAAGAATAGGGAAGTCTAATGGGCTATGTACAATATAAACAAGTTGATTAAAGATGGTTGAAACCATGACCAAAAGAGTGATGCAACATTACCATGCATTGTTTATGTTTGAGAACCAAGGATTGCCTTTATTTATTGAAATAATATTCAAAGAAATATTATTAAGGAAATAGTAAAATATTAAGGAAATATTTTGGAAAAGAGCTCAAATCTTTCTGAACAAATGGGGCTTAATTGTGTTAAGCAAAACAATGTTTAGGGAAATATTATTTACTGGATTGAAACTAACAACCTTTCTGGGTAAATATTATTTAGCAGCAGGCACATGTTCTTAGCTGTTAGCAGTTAAAGCTAACAAAAAAAGCTTATTGCTTAGCACCAGAATCAAACACACACCTTTAAAATATCGTTAATAAAAGTGTTAAAATGCATAAGCGTGGACGACGCGTTATGATCAATCTTCTGTGTTTAAAATCACCCTTTAAATAAAGTTTGTCTTAACTTTAAAAACACACAAACAGAACACAAAGCTGAGCACGTGTGCTGCAGATAGTCTGCTAGCACCAAGATAGCCGAGTTTCACACAAACAAAACCAAACATCATAAAATGAATGATCATTTCATCCGAAATCACTTCTCTTTGCCCAAGGGGGGGCAAAGAGAAGCTTGCTGGGAACTCTCTGGAAACAGTTCGCTTCTGCAGATCTCAGAGAATAAGTCAAGCAACGCTTATACCTTAATTTACCCCTTTTTATGAATGAATACCGGATACACATACAGCAATTCATTCGTACTTAACTTTGTGCATATGATCGCGTGATCTTATGACACCCTTGGATCCAGTTTGAAGAGTTAGCGCGCTGTGTCCCTCCTGTCCCGGTCGTCACCAGCGTGGAATAGATTGATTCCTTGGAAAGGGGTTGCTTTTATACAGGCAGTGGCATCATGGGAAGCTCGCTGTTACCCCTTTCCCTGGCTGTGCCGGAAATAGGTTAAATGCAATTTATTTAGAAAGTTCCAGAAAAGTCTGTACCGCATTTCCTGTTGTAACCATGGCTGTGGGTCCCAACAGTAGTTATGCTCTTTCTAATGTGAAAGTATATATTTATATACATCCTACAACACTAGAGTAGGCTAGTATCATCTTGTTAGACACAAGTCTGACAAGTTGATACTAGCTTGTTAGTTATTCAGGGTATCTGCTCAGGCAGCTAGGTTGCAGTTAGCAGTCTAATGGTACTCCCACTCATAGTTTGCCGAGAATAGTTTAATAAATACAATAGCAAAAGTGATGGTGGTATTTTAGTCTCTACTGCATGACTGTCCAAGACTTTTGGTGCTAAAACACATCTAAACAGCCAAATTTTGTCTTTCTTGTAAGCAAGGTAAGTGTAGTAGCCTATTAGCTAATTGACCGTCAGTGTTCAGCAACATGTGAAGGAGGGCAGCGCAGTATCACTCGATTCTGCATATAACCGGAGACAATTGTTGTCACTGTTGTACTTTCTCTGGTATCTCTTTAGAAAAAAAAAACATACAAGACAACAGTATGACGGTAGTTTTCAGTGCTTTTAAAACCATAATTTCTGAAAATCTTTGCATATCTTGATATTAGCAACTTGCCTATGTCTAGTCTGATTTAAAACTTGATACAGCAAAGAAAGTAGTGGAAAGTACCACCACCCATCGACAACAACAACAATTGGTTGCCATGGAGACTAAACAGACACTAATGGTGCTTGGGAATCAAAAGATGTAACAGTACTGTTTGATCTCCTGGGACCTGAAAGATGACTCAACTACATAGATATGCTTGTTTTCTATAATATTTTAAATATCTGACACTGATTTGTTGCTACAGCCTTTTTGAAAAACCTTGTGGTCCAGCTGACCCAAACATACTACGCATGTCCATCAACGGTCTGGAGAAACATTCTGACAGAAAGGGATTAATTGCAAAAAACAATAAGATGGTGTTAATTTGAACCTATTTTAACAAGTAGCTTTAACACTTCATTACTTTTGCTTTGGACAAGTTCTTGTTCTCTAAAATCTTTAAGCTTAGAGCTCTTTGAACCAAGGTTAGACCGTGTTGAAATGATAATCCTGACCACACCAATTATACCTGTTTTTAACAGCATATTTCAGCATAATCACATATTAAAAACCATGTTTATAACCATTAAACCTTTTTTTTAAACTAAGTTGCTGGATGTCAGGAACCGTTTACTCGAAATGCATTCAAACTACATTCAAATATAAAGCCATTTGTGTAATACGAGTAGATTTAATACAATGAAATGGGCACTACTGACCCTGGGCCCCACGTACCAGTAATGCACGCTTTCAACTGATTGATTAAAATAATTTTATCATACCACAACATTATGCATTATCCACCAACACTAATACACAAGTGTCCCTGTTGATTCTGCTGGCACTTTAATAATCGTATATTACATAGAGGACGGAAACTTTTTGTCAACTTGTTCTTGTGTTTGGTAAATCCCTAAATTCTCCAGGTGCTCTTAGTGTTTCATCTCACCACTAAATAATGGTTTGGCTCAGACTGTATGTATAGAGTAATGAATGGCCACTGCTGCTGCCGTTCAGTAGCACACACAAAAACAGGCACAGTCACATTCAGGCTGCTCCGAAAACAGCTCAAGTTGAACAAAACTACAGTATGTTCACAAATACACACCTGTGAAAATAATTATAATTGCTTAAGTCTTTGTACTTATGGAGCTCATCTTCATAAAGGCACTATTGCAATAAAATCTGTTGGTAGAACCATTTGAGGGCAACATACATTTAGAGTTGTTTGGATTCAGCAGAGCTTCGCTGTAACTGAAATTAAATTACAATGTGACGATAAATGAAATGTTAATTTGTTGCTAGAAAACACCTAGTCCACTGGGATCTGTTTGCTCCAACTCCACCGCTGTGTTTAATTCCATCTAATTAAGCTTGTTTTTTAGGAATGGCAAATGAAATTTCCCAAAGAAAGAGTTATATGACAGCAGTATTTGAACTTGTTGTGTGTTTTGCTGCATCATGAAACAGATTTCCACCAGCTAATTAGCCATGAAGGGCATATCTGAAGTAAATAAAATGTTTTTTGAGATGAATAATCTCTGAAGTAGGTTTGGCTTGAAGTCTAGTAGATAATCCTGAAGAAGCCTTTTCAATCACATTAAAGGTAATATAAAATAGTTCAAAAAACCTTTGCAAGCACTTCAGAGGCTTGTAGACCACATTGGCTGTAATAGATGATGGCATTGCCATAGGCATGAGGGTAGGGAGGGGACTCCAGATTAATCTTTTCAGAGTTCTCAGTCCTTTACAATCATTTGAAAATGTATACTAGCATTAAACAAGAAACCTACAAACAACAGGAGTTGGATGGAAGTAAAAGAAAGAAAGGCATTTAGAAGGGAATTAGAAAATACACAAAAGGGAAGAAAGTGTGGACACAAGGAAGAAAGAATTAAAGGCAGAAAAAATGGAAGAACACAAAAAAGGAGAAAGAAAGAAAAACGGGAAAAGAAATAAAGGTAGAACACAATTAATGGAGGCCAGGTAAAAGGGAGGTAGGACACAATAATGGGAGGAACAAAAGGAAGAAAAAAGAAAGACCATAAAGAGGAAAAGATGGAAGAAAACGAGGGAGGGAGGAAGGTCATAACAAAGTAGGGAAGGACAAAAGTAAAACATAAGGATAAAAGAAAGAAAGGAAAGAAAGAAAGAAAAGTAGCACAGACTCAAGGAATGAACGAGGGACACAAAGATGGAAGTAATAGGCAATAAAGTCAGGGAATACAAATATTTTTCCATACTCTTATTCTCTTTCTCCATACATAACTAGACCTGGAAAATACTAAAATCTAATTTCATATCTTTCCAGACTGCATATAATTCCTGAAAAGACTGAACAAGCAAAGCAGGAAATACAAAATAAGGATTATAAGCAAAACATTCCTATGTCTATGTCTAGTTGCATTGTCTTCCACTTACTTAATTTCAGGTTGTGTTGGTAACAGATCAAGAAGGAAAACCCAGACATCCCTTTGCCCTGTGAAATTGTCCTGCAGGTTTTGGGAAAAGCCCTTCTAAACATTGTGGCATCCCATACTCCTGCAGCACAGTTCCCACAAAATGGGCAAAATGTGCATGTAAGAATGATCTAAAAATATTAAGATGTATCCTGCTGACAAAAAACTGCACAGAAACACAGGAAAACAAAGTCAGTTGTTGGAAAAGTAGTCTGTTTATAGCTTATATAGTAGCTTTAACTTAGATCTGAAAGATATTTAGTCTTGGTTTTAGCCTTTAGTGATGCTATAGGGAAACAAAATATTCTGTTGCTTTTTGCTGACAATTAATTTCAAATTAGTTTTTTTTATTACAAAGGAAACTGTGTTTTATTTCTAGTTAATCTGTATATACTCTACTCTAACAGAGCAATATGGAATGCTGATCCACAGCCTTATGTGTTCATTTGTACAGAAAATAGTCCCTAAAAGCACAATTGTATCTGTTTTCGATAAAGAAAGCATACTTAAAGCTATAGCCCTCTCTGCCTTACTTTAGCAGAAAAGAAAAACTGGGCATTTGTGACCTCTTTTCACAAATTTACCTCTTCACTCAGAACTAATGGGAAAGTGGCTGCCAGGCAGGGTGCAGAGAAAGAGCAGGTGAGAAAGATGGTCTACCTTCTTGTTTGTTTTGGTCTTTTTAATGGGATCCGCTGGGGTTCTCCAAAACATAAATCCAGAAAGCACAAGAGCAAATGGAAAAAGGTTTTTTTAGAGGAGTTCTTTCAGTACTTTGCGTGGGTTCTTTTTTTTTTTTTTGTTGGCATGAATGGACACGGGGCCCTACAATGTCACTCAGGTCACAGTCCTGTCTGGCGTAGCAATAATGCATGTGACAAATGTCAAGGAATCTGGTGCTGCTGTAAACCTGTATGGATTTATTGATTCACCTCTTTGTTTCTGTTTGGTTCACCAAAGCTCTGACTGCATCTTTATGCCTGCTGGTCATAAATATTTCTTTTAGTGTAAAGCTTGCCTCCACTCTAACACCGTATCCCACCTCTTCCTTTTATGTGACTGTCCTCTTCTTTTGAGTACATTAGTTTTGCCACTGTTGTTTCGGCCTCGGCTAATCTTCCTCATCGGCATAGCTTTTACTCCCCACTTCTCTTGGAAAGGCTGTTTGTAGTAAAGATTGCAATCTAACTGCAAATCTTTAAGGCTTTCTCTGGGGCAGGGCACTGAGCTTATAGCTGAGTGATTTGCTGCAGATGTAAAAAACTCTCAGGAGTTTTGAGAAGTTCTTTACAAGCTGAGTTTGAAGGAAAGTGTTCCGACACACATTCCGAAACGCCAGCTGTCACTACCGGAGTTGTCAAAGGAGAAGCCAAAAGGTGTGTCGGGCTGTATTTTGTTTAATGATGATGCTCATTACTTATAACTTCTGCCACTACTCCGCATACAGAGAGCCAATTACATGAAAAAAAAATGCAAAATGATATGCGTGGAAATGTTCCCAACTATTCTGCCTCTACTGTCTGGAAATGCAACATATATCTGTCGTAATGAGGAGCAAACAGAGCGTTACCGTCGAGCCGCCTCTCATCGCTAACGTAACACAAAGAGCTTTACTAATACAGGTTGTCAATGCAGCCAGTTTTATACCCGTCCCAGTTTTATACAGCTGTACCGATAGCAGTCCCTGGACAGCATGCATTATACACATCTAATTAAGTCTTCACATGTCTATAATAAACCACATTATGCCTCTGGGGCTACAGGGCAGGTCACGAGCGGACGATGATTGCACCAGAGACAGACAGTTTTTCCGTGTGTGTGTTTATTCACGTGCACATGTTGTTTTTTTGTTTTTTTAAACAATCACGCCTACGATGCCTATTTAACATTCAGTAATTAACCTAGAGTAAATCTGGGCAGCACTGTGAATCTTTGCTACCCAACTGGGACATAGAGGACGGAGACATTCTCTGCGGAAGATGGCTTTAAAGGACGGAGCGTTCGGAGGGAGATTGTGGGTTTGAAAGAGAGCGACAGATTGAGACGGAGAGACACTGATATAGAATGAGAGAGAAATAGGCTGCGGAGGGCAGCCAGCCAGCTGCTGGTATACTTTGATTGGCCTGTGGAGAGCTGCCTCTGTCTTTTCATGGCACCAGTAAAGTGCGGCGCTCCCAGTAGCAGGTGGCCGCTGCCCATCGGCGACCTCCCCCCGGGTGGGACAGCAGAGACAAAGATCATCATTCGCTCCACTCTTTTTTATTAAACACCTTCACGGTTTGCTGTTCCACAGTATGCCGAGAAGAAAACAGAGAGGCGTTTCACACAGAATACCTAATCAGCACATAAAAGTTTTGAAAAACTATTTTTAATGGCACGGCTTCAGTATACTCGCTGTTGTTTTCTCTGACATCAAAGGCTTGGAAGACCTGATGCTACAAATCAGAGGCGGCTTCAAACAGCCCACACAGATTTACACAGCATGCTTCAGACGGGGGCATAAAAGTGTGCGAGTACTTGCCTGTCCTTCACAGAGCCAAGCTTGGCAGGATGTGATGGATAAGGGTACAGTACACCAAGGAAAGAGAGCAGAACCTGTAAGTGCTCTGAGTGCTTCTCCCCAAGCAGCTTGACAGCCAGGGTCTGGTGACCGTGTTGGTGACAATCAGGCTACCTCACATCATGAGTTGGTTTAGTTGTTGCCATGGAAACGTACGGTGCAGCAACGCAGGCAGAAACTCTATCTCTGAGTTGATACTCCTGATGTTTGCTCTTTGTGAAGCCAGAAAACTGTATTTCCACACAAGAAAACTCTATTTACTCTCCTCCTCTTTTTTCCTGTCTTGCACCTCTTTTTTCCCACTCTTTTCTCTGCCTCCTCTCTCTAGAGGAGTGCAATTCAATTCTCTGAATACACTTCAGAGAGGAGTACGAAGGCTCATTTAAGCCTCCCTAACGCTTGTGAGTTTTTGTACCAAATGTTACTCATTTTCACTGGCTTTGAATCTTGGAAGTCTGACATTTGCTTTTCTGGCTTTGCCCAGTTATTCAAATATTCAGAAGATTATTTTTCTTCGAATCAGAGATGGGACTGGAGGACGGAACGCTGCAAACTCCTTCCCATCTAATTTGCCTGAAAGGGTTCTTCTTTCTGCTTAAATGATTAGTCATCCATACTATCTGTTCATTTTCTATACCGACTTCATCCTTGCAGACGCACAGGACAAAAACCATTCAAACGCACTCAGACATAAGGCCAATTTAAAGGGACCAAATAACCTAATGCACATGTTTTTGAATGGTAGAAAAAGCCGTAGGTCCCATGCCTTGTGTGCTCAGGAGCAGCCACGGTTAAATGAGATTTTACTAATATGTCCAAAATATAACAAAAGTATCACACAGTTAACATATTAAGCTTACTTCAGGGTCGCATATAAGTGACAAGGCAGTTAGTGAGAGGAGCTTTAGGGCTGCACAATATATTGCAAAATTATTATCATCTCTTTACCACTGTACTCAAAATGAAAATAGTGAAGGACTGCCTGGATTGCAACTGTTTGCTAATTATTTAAGACCCATGCATTATGGCACTTGTTTAATGAAGCATGAAATGTTTTAGAAGGTAAACACGCACTAAGTTGGTCAAGTCATTAGTAAACTACAACTAGTTGTTAAAATGCCATTTACAAATTTACTCTGTTCAGCCTTCCTGTTATCTGGGTTATATTTGGCTCTCTAACAGCCTGTCTTGATTGCTAACAGATTTTGAGATAAGAAACAATGTGGCTGCAGTTCTATATTAGTTTGAGTCAGGGCTGATAAATTCAAATCTGTGAATCTCACAGACAGCCTCTGACTTTAAAGTGAATTTAATTCTGCTTCACAGTGTTCTGGCACTGGGTTGTAATCCCGACCAGAGCTCTGCCTCCTCTCTTGTTCCAAATGTGAGGCAGGAAGGCTGTCAGTATTTCTTGAACGTTTTTTACAGTTATACCTTTCCAGTTGAAACATGTAATCACTTTGACTGAATAATTGGTTATAGCTGTATTGCTGAAAATCACAGCTTTTTATTTTCCTGACAGAAGCCTCTCACCCTTTCTGAACAAGATGACACACCTACGGTAGGACTAGTTACCCCTTAGTGTCTAACATAATTTACATGGCTGGCCGTGTTTTGGATTCGACGGTAAAAATACACAAGAAAAGGCCTGGGTATGGGATCAGTGGTAACAACAAGGTAGGAGTTTGACACATTGATTCTTACTCAACATTTTTGGTAAAAGAAAAATAGCTAAAGTTCAAATCTCGATGCTCATTCAACCCGCTGCCAGTTCCATGGGAGTCCTTGTAGCAGTAGAAGCCATGCTGAGGAATTAAAATGAGTCTGTTTGTTACTCAAAGGGAGCATTAAATTACAACACAACCCCTGGATTGTCTCTATGTTAAAACTCCTAAATGATTTGAACATTTTTATTATCATGAAATTCTAAAATCTTGACCCCTTTCAAGTACTATTTACTATTGTATAACTATTTATTCTTTGACAATATCTAACCAGTCCTACACTGGCCACTGGTCAGACCCTATTGATAAAATTATGAGAAAATGTTAACAGCCTTGTTTCACTGTCGAATACAACAGAAATATTCAAACATTTAGGTTTGTTTCTTTTGATTGAAATGTCTCAAAAATAAACTGTGACTTTAAAGTTGAGGTATGTATCTAATCCGTATTTTTTGTGTATACCTCTACAACCTAGCTTCCCGAACTGATAATGATATTCATATATACCACTAGGTTAGTTCCAACTATCTAAAATCAAGAATATCTGCAGTGCAAATGCAGAAGTTGAAAATTAAGTGTAGTAGACATTGTATCTATTATCTGATGAAAATAAATGTGTGGTTCAGTTTAAATGATTCTCTTTGTCATTCAAATGAATTTCAAATGAACTTTAGCACCATGAAGGCAGAGCACAGAATCAAAAAGTTGTCCTGTGTATTACTCAAAGGTGAGACAGACTGTTCGAACAAAAGCTTTGAAAAGCATATTGTAGCACTGCTACTTCTCTCAAAGGTTATCTCTCTCGTCTGTCCTTGAGCTTTTTATGCGAGGTAACTGACATTTTAAGGCACAAAGTTCATCTCTTTCAAGAGATACGTTTATATACCGCGAGGAGGTAAGCTAAAACGGCTGTCCGTGTGTAATTAGGATTATAGTCACATTCAAACAGAGTGCTTACTCGGCTCCAGGTTGCATGCTGAGGCAGTGAAAGCTTTTCTGCTTTTGGATAGGAGCTAGCAAAAAAGGGCAGGATGTAGGCTGGCAAGAAGGGCACCGTGTCACTGCCGAAAGCTCTCGGAGGAGCTTTGCGGTGAGCGAAGCGATGACATGCTTCACGCTCTGCTAAGTCGTTCTCTGCCACTGTAATAAAACCCAATTATAACCTGGACTAATTGGAATGGCGCTTTGTTTTTTGTCTTTCTGTTTCTGTTTCAGAAAGCTGACAGCCACAACTCATGGAAGGATCGATGGCGGATTATGAGGCTCATGGAGCTGCATAGAGAAGAGGGCTCAGACTGAAGCTGCGGCTCTCATTAAAACCGGCCTGATCTCAGCCAGGCTTTGGAAAAAAGGTGGCTGAATAAAGGCAGGAAAATGCAAAGGAGTGGTGGGTGGGTTGGGGGGTGGGGAGAGAAGAGGGAATGGAGGAGAGAGAAAAGTTTACTGTCCCCTTTGGACATGGCTTCTGCTGGACTCTTATAAATGGCTATTGTTCCCCATGAAGCACAGCGAGTGTTTACAGTTTCCCATAAAGAAGGGCTTTATTCCTGCTCAGGGATGCATTGTGACAAGATAATTTGAATAGCCGAGGTCTTACCACAAAGCTGTAAAAATTTATGGGCAGTTGACACGGAGAATAAAGAATGAGCTGTGTAACCTCTGAAAGGTGCCGGCTGACTTCTGATGACACGACAAACGTCCTGTCGACTACTTTGAGCTCACCTCTCATCATCGACATGCAGAGGGATGGAGTGAGACAGGATCGCACAGAAGGAGTGGAAAAATACAAACAAGTGAATAAACAGAAGCAAAGAAAGACAGATAGAGCGGGAGATAGCGACTGTGAGGCATTGCGGGTCTTTGATGTCCCCTTTGACTTGTTCCACAATGAAATGGCGGTGTTTTCTTTTAATGTTTTATCACAAGAGTCGACCGCCAGAACAGACTCGTGGGAGCACCGAGACATGAGGCTGAATTCGATTAGACAGTAATCGGAGACGGACAGGCATTGGTGCAGTCAGCTGCAGCAAGCTGAGGGGCTTCAATAAGCAAACTATTGCCAAGACATTCCTTTTTTGTCATCCATCAAGGTGGTCATTAAGAGTATTTATAATCTGAACACCAACATTAGTGATCTAGGCTTTGTTTTTGGTGTCAAAATTGTCTCCTGGAGTGCATGCAGTGATAGCAATAGATGATAAGAGAGGGGGAAAACAGAGTTCTCAGGAAATTATTCATATCATGTTATTCAGTTTTGTGGCAGACTTTCCTGTGTGCACACAAGTGTCCCCGTGTATCTCTTAAGCTCTCTCCCTATTGCAGATCTGCTGTTCCTCCATGCCATGCTTGGCATTCTGTTCATTCTCTGAGATGTTCCTAGCACAACCAATGATTAACAATTATGCCAATGCCTCTAATTAATGCTGGCTAATTATGAGGCTGAGATGCTGACAGGGAACTTGGTGGGGGTGGAAGGGTGCGGGGGGTGAGACTGCACCATCAGAAATAATCAGGAGAGAAGAAGAAGAGGTTGTAGAAATCAAAAAGATGAAGAGAAGGAGAAATAGAGAAGATTGGAAGTGAGTGTCTTAATAGGCAGGTTTGGTTTTTTGTCTTGGGACCTGGAGCTTATTACGCAAAAATATGGATAACTTGTGCATAAAATTATAGAGGGGATACTCACTCATCTAATTTGTTGGCCATGTGAGCTGTATTAAAAAACAGTCTTTTTCTCCCATCTGTGCTGCACACTTAGAAATTGAGATACAGAACTGGTCTCAAGTACGCATAGTTTGTCCCTGCAGATGCACACCAGTTGGGTCCATGCAATCTTTAACTTCTGGTCTGTAAATATAAAAGAATAGTTCCTTCATGTGCCTTTTTTGTTCTGGAATGAGAACAAAGCCAGTGGAAACATTTCAAGCTGAAAGGTAGAGGATGCCTACCAGAGCCGGACTGTTAGTACTGTATATTGGAGTGACTCACCAGTCGTTTATTGAAATCATGGACCACTTTATTGCCAAAAGTATTTGTCTGTCTACTTTACATGTACTTGAACTTTGATGACATCCTATTCTTAAACTATGAGATCCAATTTGTTAATGGACCTTATAGATTGATGTAGGTACAGGTGTATGTGAACATATTAGAACTTCAACATTTGTTTAGGTACATACCATATTAGAGGTGTAGCTTGATTTTATGGATCTCACAATATTAAAATGTCACAATATTTCTGATCTGCCTCGCGAATCACTAGATGTTTCAGTCTAACCTATTATTATGAGCCAGAAGGTGGGCTTTAAGCTTAGCACCATGTATCTATGTTTGAGACTTATTTTAAGTCAGTAAGTAGCTCTGGAATTGTTGTCTGGTTGTTACAAAAGCACTGGAAACCATTTTTTATCATTTATATGTACAGTAATACATTGAAACAGTGACAAACTAAATATTAATAATTTGTGAGAACCGCGAGAATACAGTGCTAACTTAGTGACATTTGTTCCTATATTCAGCCATTTTAAGACCCCTCTTGCAACTTGTTTTCAAAAAAACTACTAGCCCCAGATCTAACGGCCGAAATTGTGGCGACTGATAGAAGCACATCTAGTTCTTACTCTTCTCAATGAGCAGTGGTTGCTCACAGCGGTCGCTTCCCCCCTCTCTCAGTTTCATCTCATTCCATGAACTTAACATTATGTGTTGTCTTTATTCCTGTATTGTCACCTTTGGCACCTACTGTACATGTAAAATCTGACACAATTAATCCAAAAATCACAAAGATTTAAAAGTTGACGGTTTACTATTTCTTCTTGATTTTATGTAATCTTCCAATTTTCTGAGACACTAAATTCTGGGTTTTCATTATGTCATAATCACCACAATTACTAGAAATAACATCTTGTAATATTTCACTCAATGTATAATGAATCTATATAATATATGAGTTTCACTTTCTGAAATAAATGACATAAACTTTTAAGCTTTTTCATAATATTGATTTTTTTTTTTTAGCTGTAATTGTATATCTAATCATTAGCACCTTAGACCGCAACTGAAAACCTGCATGGGACAATTATGTAAGGGACATGTGGCACCTTAACTGTGCAAAACCACAGCTGTAGTACCTTTAACCCAATAGGTAACCAAAAATGCAAATCATTTTGGACTGTGGGAGAAAACTGATGTGGAACATGCAAGATTAACAGAAAGATAGCAAACAAGAAACAAAGAGCCTTGGCTGGAGTCAGCATTGCAGAACATTACACCTCCGCCGAATCTGTACTGCCAAATCAACAGCTAATTCTTTTGATATTTTCCCAAAATATTAACGTTATTAAAGGTACAAATCTAAAACTCATAGCTCACTTAGAGGTAGTTTTGAGCACTTAAAATTACAAGAATCATCTTATGGACCAGTTCTGTCCATTTCTAGGTAGTTTTTTGAGGAATTGTGTCCCTGGTTACAGAAATGAAACCCTTATTTCACTGTGTGGGGATGGAAATTATGTTCAAACTGCAAGAGTTCCCCGGAGTGGCAGTGGAACTCAAGCCATAATTGCATCTATAAAATGCCCACAGATTTTTAATCTTAAACTAATTTGCTGTTCATTTGTCAGGAACCGGTAAACCAAAACAGCAAAACACATAAACCCTGCAGGAAAAACACACACCAAGACTTTTATTATATAGAAATCACACACACACACACACTAATGATAACTCCCTCTCTCTTCATTTCTCTTTGCCTTTTCTCCCTTTTTAATTCTAACATTGAGGACCTCAACCCATTTCCCCCATCTGAAGCAATACTTCCACGGGAAAAAAGGCAAGAAAAACGACCTCTCTCTGTGGCTCATAATGAGGCTGCATGAAGCATTCATTAGCATCGTCAGTGTCTGCAGCCCCTCTGTATATTGGGGCATAATGCTCAGTGACGTTTTTACTCCCGCAACAATTTTTTGAGGGCTCCATAATAATGTCCAAGAAGGAAAACATGTCGTATATTTAGGGAACATGGTTTTTGTTTTTTATTCAAATGAGCACATCCGAAGAGAGCAAGTGGCAGAAAAAAAGGCGGTGATGAGGGTGGGGATAACCTGTAGAATAGTAATTACATTCAGAGGAGCCATTTTGGAGAGAGCATTTGTCATTTTTGTCTGCTTTTACCAAAAAGAAGAGGCATGATCTGCAGAACAGAGCAGTGATGGGCATTCTCTTGGATCTTCCAATGTGCATCAACTTAAGTGATTGACAGTGACTCAAACCACACGGAGCCCGAGGCAAATTACATAGGATGAGAGTTCATTCAGGAGCTCTGCTGCTTTTGAAGAGGATATCTGTTTGCCACACAAAGGTAGCACACAGTTCAACAGAAGAGCAAAACAGAGAAATGCACCTACACCCTGAGAGACTGAGGTTGATCTAATTGTGTTCACCAGGGGGATACCAGCAACCGTGACTCCATCATGTTAGCCAATAAGAGGTTGCCCAGGGTAGGGTTATGTTTAGCTTTGTCAAAGCAGCTATCCATGTTTGAGATGTTCGATTTAATAGTCCTACCTCTTGGCAGAAACAAGCCTGAGAACATGCCTATTAATTCTCCAAATACATGCCCCTTTCAGTGTCAAGGCAGCAAGCATTAGGTTCGATGGAAAACCTAAGTAAAAAAATCAATAGTTTAACATTTTTACTCTGAAAGTTTTATCAGTCAATATTCTACGTACATCATTAATTCGCACCTCTAAATTTTAGCCCAGTGATCATTAATTAAGTACATTAACTTCAAAAAGCAGCACAGGAATCAGTAGATGTCTTCAGAATTTATGGTCGATTTTGTTTTCTTTCTTGTTTTTTTTTTTGAAAAGCTGCCTTTTAAGTCAAAAGTCCATTAAACTGTTGCAAGCTGTGAATGGTTCCAATTTAAATGTGTGCTGGAATGCACATTAAACCCTTCCTTTTTCACAAAATGACATTCTTGTTAACCAGAGCTTAAGAATGATTTCTCTTTGAGTTGCGGAGGCTGAACTTTGGGCATTTTAGTCGCGAGGCTTTTGACAGAACTAAATGTCCAGTTAATTAGTTTCCAAGTGTGCAGGGGCACTTCACACACAGACGGAGGGGTGGGAAAAAAAGGTCCGCTGAGTCGGCTTTTCAAGTTCATGGAGCAAATGACTTTTCAGTAAGGGTGGGGACGGCTGTAGCTGTCAGAAGACAATAGATGAAAAATTTCCAAAACATCACTGGCTTTTCTAAAACACAGCATTATGAGCAGCTGTGGGATGGCGGTCTTCTGGGAAAACAAACATTTTTATCCCTGGCAATAAGTTTCAACAGCTCCTATCATATAGGTACAGTCCATTCCATTGATAGAATATGATGTCATGCACATATGGAGGTTAGTAAACATCAGAGGGGGAATAGCTCACTGCATACTGTTATGAAAGTCAGTAGGGCTGCAATAACATAAATTCTTGGCAGACAACAGCCCAAAGCTTATGCAATGTTCTGCTAAATTAGGCATGTAACAATTACGGTGCTGCGTTGAATTTTGCTTCCACTTGTGACCTTTGATTAAGGCTCTGCCAGCGAAAGGTAGAGTACCCCATGCATGGTCTGTATGATTGCATAGGGTTGTGCAAGGTTAGGAATTTATGAGGCAACTATGTGCACGTGCATGGCATTTCAGGTGCACATGGATACATTTATTAGATAGATTACAGTTGTTTGTGTATGTATGTGTTAAGTAGAAAAGGGAAGGGTGAGAGTGGATTAGTGTTTTGCTACCTGATGTCATTAAGACAGTGGACTATGCAAATAATTTCACGGGTATTTGCTGTTTCCAGTCTGTTTCTCTGCCCGTGCTTAAACGGTACTGGAAAATTGCAGCTATAGCTGACATTGTACCCCGAATGTAGCCTGGGGGAGAGCTATTTTCTTATTTGAAAGCCTTAAATAAATCTATAACATTTTTCATGTAGTGACCCACTGTTTAAGGCAGAATGCTGAATATTTTAATACGGTGGGACCTTAAATCTTTTTACAGCTCTCTACTTACGTGTTTTATTCCTTAGCACTACTGAAATCACAAAACAGCGTTGTGTGAAAACAGATAGGGCTGTCTGTAATCCCTCAGCATGGCTTTTACAAGGGTCATTATGGTTACTTTTGGCGACTTTGTGCATAATGATGAGCTAAGTAGAGTACCTTCTTAGAGGAACCCTTGGTAATTGACCTTGCCGCCCGGAGCCTAGTCAGCAAGCAATAAAGAACGGTTAAATGTTAAGCCAGAAACCAAAGTGCTTGAAGGGCTAGACGTACCCTGTATTAAGGAAATAATGGCCCGTTTTTTTTTTTCAGACTCAGTGTGAAACCAAGGTCACCATTTCCTGCCAGGTAAGGGTTTGAAGCTCCCCCTTGAACGGGTTGATGTGTTTTAGATAGATCTACTTCGGAGTATTTCTGTGTGTACTCTTGATTGTGCTTGTCTCTCAGTATACCGACGTATGTGAAAGATTTTTATGCCAAGAGGAAAATGAATATTGGAATGATTACAAGTTGATTAACGACCTGGCTTAAGAGGTATATGAGGTATCCGCTTTAACAATGCTGACATATCAGTTCACTGATTAAAGTCAAAATTAGAAATGCAGTAAGAAGCACGCAAATGATTTCAATACATTTTCCTCTTGAGGTTTGGAGTTTTTCTTCCTTTTTAATTAAAATAATTTTAACATATAGTTATACCTCTTTAAACTCACCTTGCTAAGCAAAATATTTGATATCAAACATAAAAGATTACTTGAAGGGTATTGCAGCTAACCACTTTTTTATTCAAGTAATCAATTGAGATAAGTAGAGATCAGCATTTGGGGATGATTTCTAGCCAATGGAAATTGTAAAGGTTTAATCTGCCGATTTTTCAGATTTTTATATAGCAACAAGTAAAGATCGGAACAGCTCAGAAAATACTTTTTCATAGATTTTTTGCCACGAGTTTTAGCAGAAAACTAAACATTCCCTACCAGAGCCAAGCCGATTGATACTCATAGTGCAGCGACAAGCACCAACATTTATAAAGTGAAGCACCATTGTTGGTTTAATACGACTGAAATCCTTGCACAAACCAACTACAACAGCCTATGCCTAATATTTGAAGGGCTTTATCATCACTGAATATGAATATAAACTGAAAGAAAAGCTAACTCTTACTGAAATTAATGTTAGCAGATAGTGTTTAGACAATACACTTCACTTAAATATAGTTAAGACTTGAAATTACAATCAACCTCAAGGTGATAAAGGGAGCTAAAGTATTTTATCTACAGTATGTGTGCAAAATTATTGGGCAACTATTACTGTGCAGAACTATAATGCACATTTCCCATCTTATTTGCTTATTCCTATTTGTAAAAATGAGGCTAGTAAACAAACAACTTTAATTTAAAAGGATACGGTTCTAAAATGTTAAATGAAAATAAAACAAAAAAAGAAACTGTGACCAACAAAGCCACATTTCCTTTCAATAATATTCACAAGCCTTCCATTCTTGGATTATGTGACTTGCTTGTTATGTTGGTGGTCTTTTGGTGTAGCAGCAACCATAGCCTTCAAGGCACAATTTAGAGTGGTGGACTGTTTTTCTTCGCTGTATCTCCTGTTTAAGAAGGGCCCTCAAGTCCGGATGTCCAGGGCTGGGTGCTTTTGTTAAAACGGTCTCAAATAAAGCTCCTCTGGCTCCTGTCAGTGGGCCTACTGCCATTTGCAGAAATACATTGCTTCTGGTCAGAACCAACCAATCAGAGCCAGGAGGAATGTCTTAGCAGTGTCAGTCATGCTGCTCACACCCCTCCCCTGCTCAGCGTGTACCTCGTACAAGCTCAAGATTGCCGGTGTGCAGCAGCTGTGCTAATGGTGTGAATGATTTGAGAACCAAGTTTAAAGTCAAAATATGTGGAGACCTTAGTCAATGTAAAGCATATCATTGATGATTCGTCCCTACCAGTGAATGTGCCATAGATGTTTATCTGCCATCATCAGTGGCCCTGCTTACTATCCTACGTGTTTACGGCAGGCTCCGCTGTGAAGGGAGGGCTGTAGCACAGCAGAGAGCAAGGGGGAGGGACCTATAAGGTGTGCTTGTTCAAATTCCTCAGGCTAAGTCCATGGCTTTTTAAGAACTCCCTCCTGCGGCTTTAAGGATTTTTACTGGCTAGAGGTGCAGTGCAATACTTATATGCCTGCAATGCAGCATTGTCCTGCATAAAAATCATAGGTTTCTGTCTCTTCTAAACACTTGCAGTACGTTTGGGAAGTCATTTTGAGTCTATCATAAACCCCAAATGGTCCACCTGGCTCATCTCTGATAACAATAATGGCCCATAGTAGTACATGACCAGTACCTCAATGGTGTCTGATGTGAATTTGAGCTCTGTGCCCATTACTGACCCAGCCAATGACACATCTATCTGGTCCATCAAGAGTCACTCTCATCTCATCAGCCCATAAACCGTTAAAAAATCTGCCTTCAAATATTTCTTGGCCCAGTTTAAAAGTTTGTCCTGTTGGGTGGTGGACAGGTTTTATACTTCTTTACCTTTGTTAGTCTCTGAGCACTGAACACCTTCTACGTCTTGGGTGTCCAGCTAGGTTGCAGTTCTGGAATATAACAGCGCTGGAACAGAATTGGTTCCTGGGAGTTAAGGTTAGATTTTTCTGAAATCTGTATTGCAACCCTGTTGACTATTTGCAACACATTTGATGTTTCTGTGATCACTCCCAACTATCTTGACAATATCTTGACAAAAATGCTGAATCCCTTTGAAAGAATTTTGACATTTTTTAACTTTTCAAAGTCTTTTAAATCTAGTTTTAGGCCTAGACGACTTGAAGCTGCTTAATTATACACACTTTGATAGTAGGTATTGACGTCCTTAGGCCACATCCTCTTTTAACGCATAAATACATATCACCTTATATGGTTAAATCCAGTAAGCATTCAAGTTTATAAAGCTTGGAGTTTAAAAATACGCATATTTTATTATGATATGTGCAATATGCAAACATAACAATACAGTGAAATTCCACATACTTAATTTTTAATACCTTGCTGATAACAGCTGATCAGACAAAAAGTTGTTCAACATCAATCATCTGATTTCCTGGTGCACCACTTGTAATCTGAGAAAATGTGAGCCACTTCTGGATTCTAACTTAAAACTTAAGCTTGTAGCATCAAGTTGTCATAGCTCCTCAGAGGATCTCTATGGTCAGCCATGGTGAAAAGCGGAGCATGTGATTGGCCTAATTGAGATGGCATTTCCCTGTCTCTCCCAAGAAGGTCATCCCAGAGTCAGTGTGAGTAGGTGCTAATGTCACTGTCTCACTTTGCCTCATCCCTCTATAAAGACATACACATCCATCTGAATCTATTAAAATCGTGTTGGCCTGCCCCCCCCTCCCATCCTGCTGTGATTATCATCTATTAAAAACCAGCACCACTGAGACACTATTAACTGTGAAGGCAGCTGTTTAACGAGCTCAAAAGGGATCGCCATAGGTTACAACTGCGAGTGTTGATGTGGTTAGTAACCATATTGTGAGCTTGAGAGGCAGCAGCAGGATACCTCGGGAAAATACATGGAAATCGCCAATGCCAGTTGCACATGTGCACCTTTATAATGGCAGCACTTTTTTCTGGATCTGAAGCTGAATGCACTATTCAGTTGTACTTATAGTGAAAACCAACAATCAGAAAAGAAAGAAGAAACATACATTTACATGCAAATGACAAAGAAATTGAATGCACTGTCACTGTCGTGTCTCATAACTTTAATAATTATAGCATGAGTCTAGTCAGCACTGTGAGCTATTAAAAACAGCATTAACATTTTTCAAATTTATTTTCACATCTCTTGCACTGCACTCTTTTTTGTCACAGCTCACCAAGCCGCAGCAAAAATAAATACATAAATAAAAGCTATTTTTTCACATCACCGCTTTTCTTTATGTCAGTGATAATCTGATTACGTTGTTGCTTTGAACCACAAAGGCATGGGTATCTATGGGCATTAAGGTATGGAAAGCCTATTTTTATGAAATTTGAGATCACAGTTTTGATGTGAACATTTTTTGCAGCTTTCAGTGTTTCACATGAAAGATAATTTCACTGTTCAGGTTTGGTTTTGTCTTCATTTTTCACAGATTTTAACTAAATGCTCAGACAGGTCTTATAGTGTAGAGATTTACAGACGGTGAATCCAAGAATGTTACATTTTGAAGGGTAGATTATAGGCCTCTTCTCAATAAACTTTCTTCCTTTAAATTTTTATTTTAAGCATAGTATTAATTATTGCGCCTCTGGCTCATTCCCAGTTGTATCTTTTCATCAGGATTATGGAAATCGTTTCAGACGACAACTGTTGGCAGTTGCATTGGTGGATTATTTTCAGGGAAACTGATTCTTAAAGCAAAATCTGCAGGTTACATTTTTGAAAACAAATTTAGCAGTTTAAGAATTTCTTGTTTTGTCATGGAGCCAAAAAAAAGCTAATAAAACTGAAACAATCACAAAGATTTGACATCTGTGATGTTTGTCCTAATTTAGTTTGTTTAAGTAAGCTTGGCCTCCAGCTCTAGACTGTGGTTATGCCCCTTAAGGTGTTCATTTACCTTGTGAAAATGCAATGCATTCTGAAAAATATTTAAAACAAAATTTTTATTTTATTTTGTCTTATAAGACATCATTGCTTCTTTTTTCCAATTGTTTTCATTTGTCTGTCACTGTCTGGCAGTTTTTCTGTCATTGCAATTGTGTCCTAGTTCCATGTCTCATTGAGCAGATGTTGTGATCAACAGAAGACAGTTCAATTTACGTCTCTGTCACCTGGAGAAGCAAAACTGTGCGAGGAATAATTATTAGATTGCCGTCATTGGTTGGTTCTCTAGTAGATGTTTTTCTTAATCTATACTGGTCAAAGTGGACAATCTGTACGATCCTTTTATTTAGATACACCTATATACTGTAGCTCTTAAATGTGATAAAATGGCATTGTTTTTGTGTGATAAAATATTAGATCCTGATAAAACATATAAAGAAATTCCAATACATAATGTAACATATACACTGTACAATTCAATTAAAAATATATTAAAAAGTCTGTAAGGGTTAGGGAAATGTAAAAAATAATAAAAAAACATTTGGATCAATTAGCTAATAAGCCATAGTTCATAGAGTTAATAAAGTATCAGGCAGATCTCATTGTACGAAGGTTCAGAGAAGATTACAAAAGTTCCAGCGTATCACTTATATACCATGTCACAATGAATGAATTAATTGGAGATAATGTGTGAAAAAAGGGACATTAGAAAAACTAATCCTTTCTCTAAAATGACTAACAACATCACATAGAATGTGTCCAGGGAGGCCACCAGGAGGCCAACAGCAACATTAAAGGAGTTGCAGTAGGGCTATATGATATTAGAAAATGTTGCGATGATGAAACATTTTGTAAATATTGCTATGACAATATCGGTTGCGAGGCATGCCTACTTTCATCTTTCCACAACACTGTACCAAATGAGCACCATACGTACAATAAAACACGGCGGGGGCTGCATCATGCTCTAAGATTTATTTTCTGCAGATGTATCTGAGGCTTTTATAAGCATATATAAAATTATAAATGGTTGAAAGTAAAGGCTAGTTATGACCCCAAACCTTCATGTGTCTGCTGGAAAGCTGAAGATGATATTCTTCTTTAGTATCACAGTGAGTCCAAGCACACATCCAAATAGAATGGGAGGAAATCAAAGTTTTGGAACGGCTGAGCCAGTTGGAAATCAAAAAAAATATGTGAGCTCACCTGAAGGGGGCTGTTTACATGAGACGTTCCCACAATCTGACTGATTTGAAGAACTTTTGCAAGTGGGCAAAGTCAATATGTGGCATGTTGATTCGGGTCAAAGAAGACTGAACATTCTTTTTTAATTTAAAATTAGTTAAACAAAGTATTTGTTTAAATATGTGCACATATACTTTGTTTTTTTCTCATATCCTCCCTATAACATATTTGTTTTTTTCCAGTTATATTGTACAGGGTCAATGTCACATTATATGTGTAAAAAGTTAAGAAATAATTTGTCATGCTCTTCGTTTTTTTACATCTCACAAACCTGCTACTTTAACTGAGATGTGTACTCTTTTGGAGCCACTGTAAATAAACCCAAAACATCTTCAATGCAGTGAGGTGGTTTATTCATTACTTGAAGAGCAAAGCGGGTTCAGCCTGGAGGACCATCAGGCCGATGTCATGAGTGAGGCATTTGAGCGTGAATCCCGAAAAGAGAAAATTACAGCGATGCGTTCAGGTGGTCCCTCAGCCATGCGTTCAGAGTGCTCCTGGGGGCTGAGGGAGAGGCAAAGTGGATGTGACAGGATAAGATTAAATGCCAGAGACAGGGCGTTTCTCACACACACTGCAGCCTCCTGGACAGCAGCCTAATTAGGCACTTCCATGCTCTACCATCAGCTCCTTCTAGTAAGAAGAAGCAGGTTGTTGGAAAACATTAACAAATGTTGCAAAATCCACATTTTGCAACATTTGCTAATGTTGCAAAATGTGGATCCGCATTGAAGTGCTGCTCTGAACAGGAGAGATTTCAGAGCCTAGCCCAATTAGATCTGTGAAGCATTGAAAAAAAAGATATGGCCATTTTAATAAAATATACAGCTGTTAATGTGCAGCAATGTGGTAACTACCTTTTCTTGTTTTCACCAAAAGGTATGAAATTAATTAGAATGTGCCTAGCGCACTGCAGGATCAAATGTGAGCCTTTTCTTTGTGATCAGATATTCGCATTCCTACAAGAACATGTCAGTCTGGATCACCATGAGAAGGTCAGATGTCTTCTCAGGCACAACAAACACAGATGGCATCTCTATCTCAGATCGACGGTTCTAAAGGGATATTATCCAAGAAGCATACAGCTTTTCTTCCCTATGTCTGCTCTCATATCTGCCTCAGTGCAGACATGCTGGACAGGAAATAAATCTGATTACACATCGCGTGAGGTAATGTTCAATAATAAAAATTATTATTTGCTATGATCAATGCGTGTCGCCACAACAATAAAGTACAATAAATGGAAAGTGCTGGGAGACTGCAGTAAATTTTGATGCGTGGTGATATTGAACACATAGTGACAACATACTGCTTGCTGGGGCAGTAAAACATCCCCCAACAGGCTGTTGAACATCCATGCTCCGCGTTCACACACCATCACTGCCATATATCAAGGCCCGACCACGCCATGCTAAGGGCTATGTGTGGAAGGGGATAACATGGCATGAAGCAGAATAGGGCAGCACAAGGTATTCATCAGCAAGAGTGGGTCTGAGTGAAAGTGTGTGTGTAAAATTAATGTATATTCTTCCTTCACATACATATTTGTACAGAACAGCAGGAGAGAATCAATCGCTCAGCTAAAGCAGCACATAGCAACAACATGAATTGGTTAGTAGAAGCTATAAGCTACAGCATCTTGCAGAGGAAATCAAAGTGCCTGAAACTGTTTTACATTTTGTCACATTGCAACTGTAAACTTTAATGTGTTTTATTGGGATTTTATCTGTTAGGTCAACACAAAGTGTTTTATTTTTTGTTAGTTTTTTTGTAAGTGAGATTGGATGGAAAATGTCGGTAAATATCAGTTTTTAAGTCTTAAAAAAGTTTTAAAATAAATTTTAAGTCATGACTTTCACTGGACCATTCTGGCACATGAAAATGCTTTTGTACAAACCATTGTTTATACATAGTTTTTCCTGTTTTTAGTTCCATGCATTTTTAATTAGCTCTAACTTGGTTTCCTGTCCCCAGTGGATAAAGGCATCCTCACATCATAATGCTGCCACCATCATGTGTCAAGGATGGGGTCTATAAAGTTATGTGCAAGGTTCATTTTCCTCAGTCCAGAAAGTTCAAATTTTGTTTCATCTGAAAACAGCACCTTCAGCCACAGTTTTGCTGTAGTTGGCTGATGGATTAAACAGTGCACCATTAACTTTAGGAAGATTGGGATATCGTTGAGTTAGATTTTATTTAGTGACATTACAATTGGGCTGAATACCTTTTTCAATTTTTTATTTAGATTTAGGTTAGATTTTTATTTGCAAAAAATTGTAAAACATGTGACATTTTGCCACTTTAAAATGATGCAACACTTTGTGTCAGTCTATCAAATAAAATCCCAATAGAATACATTGAAGTTCAGTGATGAAGTTGTGATGGTAATGTGACAAAATGTGAGAAAGGTCATGTAGTCAGAATATTCTTGCAAGACACTATAGGTTCAGTACAACCAACAAACCCTAATCCTGCTAAGTGCAACAACATGCACTGAGAAAAGAACTTTTCCAGAACCCTGTCTACCTCCTGTGGCCCCACACTGGCAGAATCACATTGCCCTCAAAGCTTCCACTACCAGGAGGCTCAGGGTATTTAAGAACGTTATCTCAAATGCACAGATGTCTTAAAGGTCTCGCTGGAATAGGCCTGCAATTTTCCCTCCTAATTAAAAATTAATTAAATCGGCCGCAGCTCTAGCCAGGCATAAAGCTAAAGGCCGCAACCACCGCTGGAAACGCAATCATTTATTTAACTCAATTACAGGAAGCCACAGCAGGCTCCTCTGCCACTGACGTCACCTGGAAAGCCAGGTTGGTTTCACCGAGCAACTGACCAAACTGTGTTTTACAGCACCCTAATGTGGCTTTTAATTTCCAGTTGAGAACTGAGTGAGAAAAAACTGGAGGCTGATGCTGCTTATGATTCTGGTGGCATCTTTCCATGTGTTCTGATTAATACCAACACAGTCACAGATATCCTTTGTCACCTGTTGTTCCTTCCTCGTCCCTTGGGGCTGATTTGGGGTGATTGATCAGAGATTCAGACACAAGATCAATAAGAATTTCACCTCTTTCTGGGCAAGACCAAGGGGCCCCAGCGATGTCCCACTGCACCCTCCAATTATTAACACTATGGACACAGGGAATTGCAAGTAGGATGGCTAATTGTTGGCTTATTTTGTAAACTGACAACAATGCAGTCCCCTGATTTCCCTTTTACATGCCAGATGTTGCATAGTATTTACTGACAGTATCCAACTGTTTTAATCAGTGCACTCCTTAAATAATATGTCAGTCAGGCATTTAAACTCTTACACATTGCTTAGCCTTTTCAGATGTGCTTTTCCTGGCCATGGAAGTTTGAATCTGCAAAATTAGACCTAAGGAACACAAAAATGGTGAGGAAATATGTAACGCTGATCTCCATGGTGTGTCAGTTTTCTTAGTTTTGATACATTCTAACTATAAAACAGAAACATGTTAAAGGTGCCTGGCCCTTTGTGCATACTGCCCAGCAACATATTTAAGATTCTGTTGCTGACTTGGGCCAAAAATCCATCAGCTTTAAGCTTTAAATCCCATTAAAAATCTGAAACCTACCTTTGTAATAATTGGACATACAAACTTTGCTTTTTATTATCACTGATTTACTTCAGTTAGTAATGTGCAAAGTACTTTTGTAAAAATATAAGTAATGAAATTGTGGGGCTTTTGTTTTTCAAGATTGTTTGCAAGATGTTAAAAGTCCAAATTAATTAGATGTCGGTCACTGGTTTAGTTCCATTAGGAATTTGAAACCTACTCTAAAAATCTACTGAATAGAAGATTGAGTCTGTTACTTTAATAGCTTTTTTTTTAATCATTCCAAATGACTAACCCTGATTTTTGGGGCTGTTTTAAAGCCATTAGGTATAGAAATGTACTCTAGCAATAATCCTACATAGAAATGTACTCTTGTAATAACCCTAAATAAATGACAGAAGCTGTTATTTTATAGATTATTTAAATATAAATAAATCCATCAGGGAGTTTGAAGATGCCCAAAGAGCTTTTTTACAGTGTTCAAGTTCAACCTTTACCTGTTTGGGACAGCTTCAGTACATGGAGTCCCAGGTTTCCAGATTTCCAGCTGTTTTGGACAGGAGGTGTGGGTATGGACACAAAACTTTACTTTTTCTCATAGGAACAGGTAAAAGAATGTAAAGGTTCCAAGGAATGGGCATTGCACAAACACATCAATTCTTAAGGAAATAACATTTTCACCAATTAAAGCTTTGATTAGCTGCTCACATAAATTTTTTCACACATTTACCACCATCCATTGGTAACATACAAACCTGTTAGGGACTGTAAATAGGTTTTAGCATTTACCTGGTTTGAGAGTGAGATTTTAAGAGTATGTCTTCAATTTCTAGCTACAAAATGACATCACAATGAGTTTTTGTAATTGACCCACTTCATGCCCACTGCATTTCAATGACTTATGAAGATACACTGATTTATCTAAATAACTCTTCAACATCAACTTTTTTATCCATGTGATACATAGTTAATTTGATATTAAGCATAACAATGCTGCCAATGATTTTTGAAAATGTTAAAAAGTTATTTGGCAGGAGCACTGCAAGTTAGTGACACCATGTACCAAACATATGCTCCACCAGGCAATGTATGTGTTACAACAAAAACCACAGCAATAACACAATAATGGGGTCATTAAATCTTATGCTACACTGTGCAGACACTTGGTCAACACTTATGAAGATTCACTAATTTTGAGTGACCACTTGGGGGCTCTCATAGACTATGTAGAGCATTAACCTTTCAACCTCAGATCATCAGGCTATCATTATGTATGGAAAAAAAAACACTAACCCTGACCCAGCAGCCCACTGTACATTTGACACCCCTTGTTCCAATATGCATAGGCTATACAAAATGGGGCACTTTATGGGTGACACATGTCCTTTACAAACATGATAGCACTTCATGTTTCACAAATGCAGTTCATTTGTTCACGTTTTCTCCACTTCAAGAGCACTGTTAGATACACAAACATACAGTGGCTTAACGTTAACTTGGACAGTGCTTATTGTTACACAATAAAATATAGTTATAGTTTGTTGGTGCTGGGGTTAGCCAAATTAGCTTGACAATGTGTAAAAAAAGGAAATTATGTAATTGCAATTTTGCTGCTAAATATTAGCGATATTGTTTGAGGTCACACTACATTTTCTTCTTTCTCTTCTGTCTAGTATGATATGTCCACTACTCTCTGCGACCTTTACAATATCATTAACTAAATTCTGCCATCTACTCCTTTTCTAACTGGTCAAATATATTAATGGCATGCAGAGTGTGAATGCATGGCACTTGAAATGTATTAGCTGATTAAATATTGCATCAAACTAGAAGTCCTCTGCAATCATGGCATTAGAGATGTGTTATTCCAATCAAAACTGTGATTTGATATATTGGGCAGCTCTAGTGACAATCTTTGCTACATTTGGAGGATTTTACTTTCTATCAATTTAAAGTATATTTTCTTATTTTTGTGCAACTCCAGTGTCATAAACACACAGACTGTATGTCTGTCTATTCATCTCATACTGATATACAGTTTGATTTAATGTTCCTTAAATAAAAACAAGGCAATTTCAGGTCAACACTGCATCTCCGTGAGATTAATATCTAGGCTTTGATCCTGCCCAGCATCATGATTCGGTTTAGAAAGGACCCAAATGCAGACAGAACCAGAGGCAGAGCGGTGAAGTGTAGAAACATAATAAATGAACAGAACTTCCAATGATGGTATGACAAAAACAGGACATGAAACTGAATATAAAAAACTGGCATGGCAACAGATGAAGCCAGCGAAGAACTAAAGCTACGTTTCTGTCTCTCCGTCTGTCTATTGTGTACCTATCTATTTATTGTGTACCATTTCTTGATGACAATTATGCATTCTTTCAATGTTTAATTGATTATTATAACTGAGATTATCTAAAGTCAATTCATTAAATTTACCTAATGAGCTAAAACTAACGATTTAAGTAATGTTATTAAAAAACATACTCAATGTATTAAAGTTTTTGGGATATCTAATTACAAATAATTACTGCCCATACATTTTTTTTAATTTACCAATAGGGAAGTGTCATGATGTAGGGTTGTTTGGTTTTTGGTTTCAGGGTTTTTCCTTAAGTTTTTCACTGTTCAAGTTTTGAATCATGTTTCTGTTTATTTTCCTGGTCATGCTTTTGTTTTGTCATCTTGTTTATATTTTGTCAAGTTTAGTTTTCGGATCTGGTTATGCTTTAGCTTCATGTTTTTCTAGTTTGTGTTCAAGAGTCTCTGTTTTGCTCAAGTCACGTTTTGTTCTGTTAATTAAGTTTATTCACTTCACCTGCTTCAAGTTAATCTGTCTCCTTACTCCACCTGGTTTTCACGCCATATATTCACACCTGTTCTGTTAGTCTTCGCGGAAACATCTTTCACTCTCATGCTCATGTCTTGCTCTCATGTCTAGTTCTCTAACCAAGTCTTGTTTTTTTTTTATCTTGCCATGCCTGTCTTGCCTGCCCGTTTGTTTTGTTCCTGTCTCCTGCTGAGTGTGAGTTTTTGTTATTAAACCTTTTTTTCCCCACTTACCATCACGCTGCCTGCTCGTCTGCATTCTGGGGTCCAATTCCAAGTAAACCGTGACAGAACCGTGACAGGGAAGCATGATTTTAGGAAAACAGAAAATTTAAATACTGATATTTAGTAATGTCGTGAAAATATTGATTGCAATTCCCCGCTGTATTTCTTTTTCATCATTACAATGTCCTTACCACTTTCCCTGTACTTTAGCATCCTGGTCACCAAGCTATAGATCAGTGCAGACAGGGGATGTCCACCAAAGTATCTTGAATATATATGTGGCAAACAAAGCTGGAATGTATGTCACCTGAAATATTATAGTCTATCAAATGTTGCTTCAAAGGAATCCTTTGCGGTTGTGATTTTGCACACATTGATATTGCAATAAAAATTGATATTTAAAAGATTTTTTAGCACTACCTTTAAGGTTTGCATGAGCAACTGAATTTTATACATTGAATATTTCACTGGATGTATGTAGGTTAGCTATTTTTTATATTGTTATATTTGTTATATTTATTATAGATTGTTTTTCATACTGCACACGCACAGCCATTCTTGTTCATATGTATCTACATAAATTTAATTGCGGTTTTATTTGGCTGGAATTAAAATCTCTTTAGAAACCTGAAAGGTTCAACTGCCTTTCTGTTTTTCTTTCTTACCAATTTTTTGGGGTATGTCTTCCATTTTATAACTTGGTTGAACACCACACTTAATAACTTTAAAGCAGCAATTAAACCGGACAAATAAATATCAATAGAAGAAGCCAGCGAAAACAAAAAATAACATTGAGCTTTTATACTGAGGCAGGGATGGAAGATGACTAATGAAGCAGAAGAACTAATCAGAGGAAGTCAGGAGCAGCTGACGCAGAGTGGAGGCAGAAGAAGGGAGACTTATGCTTCTTTCTCATTCATGATTCCAGCACTAAACAAATAAATTTCAAATACATTGAGAGATCAAATTATACAATTTCTTGAAAAACTTTGATAATGAAGAGGAGGATACATTGAAATTCAAACAGAAACTTTGATAAAATACACATCCTTACCATATTAATCTGTCCTGCAAACCTTTGAGATTCACCCATTTGTTTATTCAAACAGGCTTAATATATTGTGTTTAAAAAGACTGGAAAACTCTAGTGTCACTGTAATACCAAAATATTTGAATTTACTTGAAACTGTAAAAGGATAAGGTGTTAAGAAAATTGTAAATTTGTTGACCTGTACCCTTACTTAGAAAAGGAAAACTTGTGAAAAAAATTGTTTTGTAACCTGGGATTGCTCCAAATTTCTGTAAAAATGACATTATAACCAGTAAAGATTTACTTTTTCCTTTTGATGTATATAACGAGTCATAAGCACACAATGATATCTTCTGCTCAGTGCCACCCCTAATGATCCTGAAATATCCTTTGACTACTCTTAGAGCATTGGCAAGGGGTTCAACTGCTAGTGCAAACAGTAGTGGCGATAGCAGGCAGCCTTGGCGTGTTGATCATCCATGGGGGAAATAACTTGAATGCACATTATTGTTCTGTACTGAGGCCTTGGGGTGAACATATAATAATTTAACTAGCAAAATGAAATTAGGGCCAAATCTAAACTTGACAGGGTCAAGAAATGATAATCCTACTCGATCCTCCCAAAAGCATTTTCCACATCTAGTGAGAGCAGCAACTCTGTACCTTGTTTGTTAACATCATGAGTGTTAATAATATTTAATAACCTTTCATATAAAAAATAAAAAAAACACCTGTCTGTTATGGAACCTGTTTGGTCTTGGGATATGATGGTTGGCAGAATTTAGCATTGCTAAAATCTTTGCAAAAATCTTTTAGTCAATATTTAATAAACTTCTGGGTCTGTTTAAGGTCTGTTTAATCCAGGTTAAAAAGGATCCTTACCTGTCTTAAGTATAAGTAATAAACTGACTTCATAAAATGATGGAGGTAAGGAACCTTTAATCAGTGCCTAGCAGATATCTGCAACATGGTTGCTAAGATATGATCCTTAAAAGTCTTGTGAAACTCTGTAGTATATCCATCCAGACCTGGAGCTTTTAGGTTTTGCATTTTATGTATTGCTTGTTTTATTTCTTCAAGCTCATTTGGTTTCTCAAACAAGTCCCTGTGTTATGTATTAATTTTTGGAATATGGAGATCATTACAGAAATGGTTCATTAATGTCTTATCGCACTTGTAATCAGAAGTGTATAAATTGGTGTAAAATTGTTTAAATGTTTCATTAATCTCTACAGGGTCTATTGTTATTTGTCCTGTCTCAGTCTTTTTGTGTCTCCCGGATTGTTCATCTTGGAATATCTGACGAATCATTGGTGCCTAGAAACAAATCAATGTATTTCTTCCTGCCCTTTTTGGTCTCATGACAAACTATTAATAAATCTCTATTTCTTAGCAGGTTTAAGCCCAAAGGCCAGTTTTAAAAAGAAATGGACCGTAATTTGATAAAATAATAGCTTTATATTCACACTGCTAAACTGTCTGTAACAACCCATAATCAATCAAAAACAGGAAAAATCTATTCTAGAGTAAGAATGATGTACTGGTATGAAATACGAGTTCTAATGTGCAGTGGGAAATAATGATGTCCATGGGTCTACTACTTTAATGTTTTCATAAAATTTTTAACTGTTTCTGTGGACTTTGACACAGTTGCTGCTATTTGTGAGGAGCTATCAAATTATGGGTCCACTAACAAAGTAAAATCTCTGCCTATTATAAGTTTGTGTGAATCCATATTTGGTATTGCGGAAAAAAAGTCAACATAAATTATTTGTCATCAACAAAGTCTCCCTGTAACAATAATGTATCTGCCTCTAGTATCTGAAATTACTTTGGTCATCCTAAAGGGCACAGATTTTTTTATTATTATTGCTGCTCCCTTAGCATTAAAACTTGAATGAAAGATTTGACCTGTCCAACTCCTATGTAATCTACAGTGATCCTTGTCTCTTAGGTGAGTCTCTTACAGGGAAACTATCTCCGTACTACGTTTTTCCAAATGGGTAGAGATATTGCCTTGCTTCACAGCACCATTAAGCCCCTTGCAGTTCCAAGAGACATTATTTAACTAAATTATTTGCCATGACCTCTCACAACAGAATTATCATATGACCCAATCCCCGCCCACAAGGAGTAAAAGGGAGGGAGAATAAGGGGGGAATAATTAAATAAATAAATCGAAACCCTCTCAGTTATGTCTTTTCCCAAACATCCTGCATACTGTGCAGTGAAGCCATAAGCAGAAACAAAGTCTTTTGACTAACAGAGGCGTAAAATCTATTGACTTCTTCCTAAGCTCCACCTATACTTTATTCTATCAGTCTAGACCAGACCATTACTTCAATAGGGCTGGTCAAACGTTTAGGTAGTGTTTAACACCTAAACAGGTTAAAGTTAATAACATTAATATAAAATGTACACAAGTGTTGCAGGAAAAAGAAAGAAATATGTATATATACATTTCTATAAATATATTTGCATCCATAATAGTCATAACAATCATGCTGCTGTTATATAGAAGAAATAAAGGTGTGTATGCAATTTCCTACCCCTTCAATATCAATCATTTATGTTGTTTCTTTATGTTTTTTAACCAGTGCTTAATGTAATCTAAATTGCTCTTTTACCTGTTGTAAAAAGGAAGGGAAGGGATTTAAGCTTCCTCTGCTCCATTTGCTGCTGCGTGTACTGCTGAGAAGCTATTTTGAAAAAAATCTCTCGGCCTTCCTGTGGATCAGTGAACAAGTGCCTGGATCCATTTACAGTTACCACCAGCTTTGCTTTACATAGCTTTGCCTTCACCTGAATGATGACCAACTTCTGGTGAAAGGTTCAGGAAGATGTGCATCAAGGAGGCCTTTTCTCGGACAACTTTAGAATCTTTTCTTTTTCAGAGTAGTGTAGATGAACAATAATAGCTTTGAGGCTAGGGTCCTGTGAGCCCAATCAATGATGATAAGGGAATCACAATTACTTTCCACCAGCATCTGGACCAGAGATTCCGCTACAAATTGGCTTCAGGTTCTTCCGCTCCACATCCTCTGCATCACCCACGATTCATAAGTTTTGTCTGTGGCTCTTATTCTCAAGATCCGTGCACTCTTCCAGTAGTTTTCTGTGTTCCTTTATCATAGTCTCATGAGATTTTCCAATGCGGTCACCCTGTCAGAATCATTGTTAAGTGACTTTCCAATATCTCGTTGCGTGTTTTCGTGTCTGTTTCTGGGTGCTTTTGGGAGAGTTTGTCTCGGAGTGCATTTATGTCAGCTTTTGCCACTTCAAAGTAAGGAGATATTTCCGCATAACTCCTTTTGTAAGTCTTCAATGTTTGTTTTTATACCAGACATAAGAATCTTCTCCTGAAACCTGTTCCGCCATGTTTCCATCCTCACTAGCGCTAGCACTGGTTGGGGCCGGAGTCTTTTGAATAGTTTTCTGTATGTATTACCTGGTATCTCTTTTTAATGGCATTTCAAATGTTTATCCATAAATGCACAATATGTCACAAAGTTAATATCGTCTGACTGGTCTAGTTAGTATGAAGTCAATCATTCAAGCGGAGTTTCCTGCTCACTCCATCGGAGAGAAGTGGAAATCAAAAGATATCTGCATTATTCAAGTTTGTGAAAAAATCAGTCAGTCATTTTCTATAGCACTTCTTCCATAGTGGGTCGCGGGGAAGCTGGTGCCTCCAGCACTCAATGGGCAGGGTACACCCTGAACAGGTTGCCAGTCCATTGCAGGGTAACACACAAACAACCAGGCACACACTCATTCACATACCTAAGGGAGATTTAGTGACCAATTAACCTAACAGGCATGTCTTTGGACTGTGGGAGGAAGCCAGAGTACCCGGTGAGAAACCACGCCTGCACGGGGAAAACATGCAAACTCCATGCAGAAAGACCCCCGGCCGGAAGTCGAACCCAGGACCTTCTCGCTGCAAGGCAACAGTGCTACTAACTACACCACCATGCAGCCCTTTCTGAAAAAGTTTATTTATTTTTAAATCACTCAGATGCAATTTAAATCACACTAATTTAAATTTGCACTAAAACAGAAACTCACTCATAAAGCACACCACAGTGTGATTTCTAACAGAAAGGATTAGTTCAACCTTGGTAGTTTATTTGTGTTGAACTCTTATGTGAATGAGCTACATCTGTGACACTGAACATAACAGATTTGAACTTGAAGTTACCTTTCTAAGCCACTAATGCTGCTATGTAGTACAGGCTCCCAGTGAACATTTATTTCTGAAAATATAAATGTATTTTATTTTTAACCAAGTTAACACCCTGACAGTTTGAATCCAATTTCAGTCTGCAAAAGTCCCACTTCCTGAGAAAGCAGGTTTTTCCTTCAGTGTGCTGCCTTTTGGGGCCAGCCTTCAACAATCCACCTTGAGGAAGAGTTTCTGCAGTACTTTAAAAAGTGTAACATAGATCCTCGTGAGACACAACATCCCTAGCATATGGTTTCAAGGTGTACAAGATTGGAGATTGCCTTTGGAAAAGCATCCAAAGCAGTCAGAATCTGATACCAATCTACCTGGATGTAAATGTCACTGACCTTCCTTTAAGCCAACCCTTCGTTTTGTGGATTCTAAAATGTTGTGAAGTCCTTATATGAAGCACCTTATAAACACTCGGTATCTCTCACTCAAATACAAAGTTGTTAGCTGAATATCACAACTTTTAATACTTTTTCGGTATTTACAAAACACCCTTAGGCGTAAAACTGGTCCTCATTGGCCAAGTTGGCCTAAAGAACTTTGTAGTCCAAAAGTAACTTCCTAAGTTTGTGTTTTAGACAAAATCTTGCAAACCTGTGAAGTTATGAAATACTTTTTTTTACCATTAGTCACAGTGGCCAAGCAAGAGTAAGGCTGAAAATATGGGAGAAGGGTACACACAGGAATTTGATGCTGCTAAGAAACTATAATTAAAAGAACTGTGTGGTACAGTGTGTAAATCAGAAAAATTTCTGAAGGCAGCTAAGTATGAAACAGCCTAAATATCAACTTTCAGTTGCAGGAAACAACCAGAAATAATGGTATATATACGAGTATCCGTCCGTCCATCCGTCCGTCCATCCGTCCGTCCCCCTCTCTCTCTCTCTATCTCTATCTATCTATCTATCTATCTATCTATCTATCTATCTATCTATCTATCTATCTATCTATCTATCTATCTATCTATCTATCTATCTATCTATCTATCTATCTATCTATCTGCTCTGTTTGTTTTTTTATCGTTTAAAAAAAAAAGATGTCTCTTAAACAAAGAAAAGCCCATTTCAGCTCACCCACCACGTTTCAGTGAGATTATTGTCTGGCCTTTGATCCTGCCCATGACCTTCCATTTCTTAGTTTGCTGCCAATACTTGGTGGATTTACTAGAATGTTTGTAATCCTTCTGGTAAATTGTAGGGTGTATCTTCCATCGAAGATAAATATTATCATTCTGAACATACAGGCATGCAGTTTCAAACAAATGGTGACTTGAACGTACTGCAGGTCCTGCTAAGACCTTTAGGAATGTTTGTGTACTCTTGGAGTGAACATGCTTAGATGGACAGTTATTTTCATTGTCCTGCACTTGTCCAGTGAAATGGGTGATCTAAAAATCTTTTGAGAACTTGCTAAATAATTTACCAAACTCATAAGCTGCTTCATTTTTGTTTCTGAAGGTCTCAGACAGCTCTTTCGATCTACCCAAGATGTTTACTCTCACGTCATCACACATGAGCACACCAAACTAAATGTTTGAGGTTCAAACATGACAAACCTCATTTAAAATGCTGAGTAATGATGTCTTAATCATGCGCAACTGAAGTGTAATACACTCTCTTTGTTATTTTAGCCATTTTTGGAGAAAATAAATGTGGAGGGGTCCTAACTTGTTCTTGACCAGAAATTATCTTTATACATTATATTTTACAAAATGTTTGTATGGTCTTTTTATCAGTTTTCATTTATTTATATTGCTTGAGCTTTTTCTCATTCTAAAAATTTGTATTAAATATCTATTTGTCCATAAGTGTCTGTATGTCGGAGGTGTTTTCTTCACCTTGAACTCTCCAGACACCAGTCACATGAGATTTGATGGCATTTGTTGGAAGCAAGTCAAATCTACAAAGACCTCACCCAACAGTCTGGAGCGCACAAAGAATTTATTACTAACATCCCTGCATCAGACACCCCAGGACACTGTCAGATGGTCTCTGTCCTTGACAAGTCTGTTCTTTTTCCGACTGCTCAGAGAACACTAAAATCCCAAGTTTACACTCAGCTCTTACACCAGTAGGTAAAAAAAGAAAATGAATTCAGCAGATTACTTCGTATTAGGTGCGTTTTACTGCTGAACTCCGTCTGCTTGTCAGTTTTGCAATGATTTATTGCACTTCAGAAGTTCTCATCTGTAATGCAGCAGCCCCTGGACGAGTATCCACCCGCACACTGATATCAATAAGACGAAGTAAACACGTTTTAAGTACAAGAAATATATTAGCAGTCGGTATTAAATCTCTGTCAGTCAAGAGCTGCTCAAAGAGGTTAATTTATTTATTTAAAAAAAATTAAAATACCGCATGTAAATCAGTTCTGTTAAATGTAGAGATGAAGACATTATTTCAACCATATTAGCAAAAGAAGGATATAATTTATTCCAAACATGTTTTGATTAAAAATCTTTTGAATATTAATATAAAAATAGCATCTTATCTGAAGATAGAAACAGCACTTTACTGATAATGTGATCCTGCAAAGCTAAAAGTATTAACCATGTAGTATGTGTTGTTTTCCTTGCTTTTGGATGAATTAGATACAATCTACATCTGTTAAGCACTTTTGGAGCTGTGTAATGTTAAAAATGCAGCACTGATGTGGGGCCATGTGACCTGCAAATGTCTGGTGAATCAGATAAAATCAACTAATCTAGCATCAAAGGGATTTTATGAACTGTCATTTGCTCTTGATTCAAATGTGTTGAAAATGCATCTCATTTCTGGGTTAAAGTGTCTGTTAACAAATGCTGGCTTGCAAAAAATCAGTTCAAGCTTCATCTGTTGAGATACCTGCAATGAAGTCAGTGTGGATGTAGAGCTGTGCATAACATTTGACCTCATTTGCCATGTCATCTCATCACCAAAGACAACATAGAACTTCAGGTTCAAGCCCTTTGTGGTGGATTAGTTTGCAGAGGGATAACTCTTCTGCCTTCTTCTTGTCTTTTCTCTTCCACAAAATGTCCGCATCCCTCTAACAAAGAAGAATTTCTCAATTCGCCACAGTCTGGCGTCCATTTAAAAAACATTTGGATCTGTTACAGATGATGGAATATGCAGCACAGCTCCAGGCTACATTAGGCAAGCATTATATTGTGATCTAAAGACACCTAGTACACTTGGACACATTAAATCATCTGTGTGTTTTACTGCTCATTGGCTTGTTTGATTATTGATTAGCCCGAAGTAAATTCCTCTTTTTTTATACATACATTTGTATGTGTGAATTAGTTCTGCTACATTGGCACTCAGTGAGATGTCAGCAATCACAGCTCTGAATGTGATGTGCTACACCCTTTCTCATTATGAGGAAATCACATTTTGTTCAAGCGGTTAAGCTGTTTACATCCCTCCTTCCCCCTCTTCTTTCCTCTTCTTAAAGGTGTATTGCTACAGAGCTCAAACAACCAAAGACCACTTCCGCTGTCTTCTTGGCAGAGTTCATCTTATTCAACTTACCTTTGAGGCACAACAGAAACCTCCAGCAGACACAGCTCTGTCTCATATTCCCACTATTGTAATGCAATATGTTGAGGCTTTGTAGAAGAGAAGCAGTGCTCCGCTGGGAATCTTCAGCATTTGAATGTTTCAGTACCCAGTGTTCGGAGCTCATGATGATGAACACCATCACCAGCCAGATAATAGCTTGTGATGTAGCTGCCTGCAGTTATGCCTTTGGTCCGCTGCAAAGCAGTCTCTGGAGTTCGGGGACCTCTGGTGCTCTGTGCTTTACAAGTTTTCAGCTGCATATCATCAAATCATCTAGGCAGACATTCCAGACAAAATCGACTTCTGTTACTGTATCTTAAATAAAGAGGAGAACTCTGGATGATGTGTTTGTGGTTAGGTGTGTTTTCATTTTGATCTCTTCAGAAAAAAGAAAAAACATGCATGTAGCTGAATGCTACAAATGGTCAGTAAATGCACTATGTACAGAGCCTAGCAAAAGTTTTCACACCTCTTGAACTTTTTTATATTTTGTCAAATTACAACCATAAACTACATATTTTTATGTATTTTATTGGGATAGACTGACATAAAGTAGCATAGCATTTTAAAGTGAAAGGAAGATGAAGACGTTTTCAAAGTTTTTTACCAATAAAAACTTGCTGTGCCTAAGTACTCAACCCCTCTCAGTTAATACTTTGTGGAACTACCTTTCACTGCAATTACAGCAGTCTTTTTTGGATATGGTATTATAATATCAACGGTTTTTGGCTATTCTTTGCAAAACAGATGAAGCTCAAAATAGAGACTATAAAAGGCCAAATGGTGTCAAAATCGCAAATTCAATCCAAGATGGCCTGTTTCCTGTTTGTCATAGAACATTGTTGCAAGAGAGCTTTAGGTAGGGCTCGGGGAGTCCTACAAGTGTACCAAATTTCATACCTCTATGATAAAGTAAGGTAAATGAGGAGGCTGTTTTGAAAATTTGCAGGGACCGCTGTGGAGCCATTTTTATTGCGACTTTTGCGAAACCCCCAAAATACCTAAATTTCATGCACGACTGATGCATCTGCTAAATTTTGTGAAAATGTTAAAGCCGCCAAAAAAACTATTTATTCATCGCCTGATAATAATAATAAACAGAAGCGATTACAATAGGCTTTTGCTTCTCGTGCTAATAAATACATTTGCAAGGTACTGTAGCTGGCTTTTGTTATGGGCCATATATAATTTAATTGATTGGCAGAAGAAGGGGTTTACCCAGGGCAACATTCAAGCAAGAACTGCCACTGGCTGTGATTCATATAAGTGTATTTACTTGTTAATTTTTCTTCATCCGGGGATCGGGCCGCCGAGGTCTCCACCTTCGTCCACCGCCCAATCCTCTTTGCACTGGTCCCTCATTGTTCCCCCTGCAGGTGGTTGGCCCACTGGGGGATGGCCTTGCGTCTCTCCTTCAGGCTTGGCCCGGCTGGGTCCCGCGACCGAAGGCCTGGCTCCAGGTTGGGACCCCGGCTCCGCCGTACCGGGCGACATCATGTGCCTCGTTTGTGTGGTCCTCATAAGGGTGTCTTGAACCACTCTTTATCTGACCCGTCACCTAGAGCCTGTTTGCCATGGGAGACCCTACCAGGGGCGTTTAAGCCCCAGACAACATAGCCTCTAGGATCATTTGGGAACTCAAATCCCTCCACCACGTTAAGGTGGCGGTTCAAGGAGGGAAGAGGCCTAGGGGACGGCCCAGGACACACTGGAGGGACTATGTCTCTCGGCTGGCCTGGGAACGCCTTGGCTTGGAGGAGGTGTCTGGAGAGAGGGACGTCTTGTATCCGTTTCTTATGCTTGTCAAGTGAAGTCAAGTTTATATATATAATGTAAAAGTCCTTCAGTCAAATCATATCACAGGCATAAATAACTGCAGCTCACTGAAATTGTATAACAGAATATGCATCATAACACCGCTAACTCTGTTATGAATCAACTTGAGTCATTCGCAGCCATTTTTATGCTGCAACAGAGGAAAAAATAGTCATGTCAAACAGTCATACTGTGCTATTTTTGTTTCTGTGCCAAATGATTCAGCCTGTTTCATAACCTGCTACTTTCACAGAAGATAATGTGCAATGTTTTGGCATTGTTAGAACCAGCTGGTTAGGCCGTAAAACAACACCAACTGTCTTTTAGCTCTGTAATCAGTAATGGCATTACCAGCTATTTCAGGGTGGACAGTTGCAGGAAACAACCAGAAATAATGGTATATATCCGTCCATCCGTCCCTCTCTCTCTCTCTCTCTATTTCTATCTATCTATCTATCTATCTATCTATCTATCTATCTATCTATCTATCTATCTATCTATCTATCTATCTATCTATCTATCTATCTATCTATCTATCTATCTATCTATCTATCTATCTATCTATCTATCTATCTATCTATCTATCTATCTATCTATCTATCTATCTATCTATCTATCTATCTATCTATCTATCTATCTATCTATCTATCTATCTATCTATCTATCTATCTATCTATCTATCTATCTATCTATCTATCTATCTATCTATCTATCTATCTATCTATCTATCTATCTATCTATCTATCTATCTATCTATCTATCTATCTATCTATCTACGTTGTTTGAGCTTTCACGGTGTCCGTAGATCTCCTGCCACGGAAGCACGGTGCGCTGGTTACGAAAGCTGAACAAGCACGGGCCTTTTTTGTAAGTGGCGAGGAGACCCTGGGGAAACCGTATCTGATGGGAAAACGCGAATCGACGTAACACCTGTATCTATCCTTAGCAACGGTACCTGCTGGCAAATGAGATGAGCCGAAATATTCTGTCAGCTCATTGGTCACAGAGCAGGATATGGCATACTTTTTATTCTAAATACGGGACGATTCCGTTTTTCAAGAGACGGTTGGCAACTCTACTTGCGTGTAAGGCAAAGCAAAAATGTTTTTGTCTCTACACATCCATAGTGAACATACTGTAAATAATGGCATATTGTGGATGGCCTTTCTTTTTTCTTTATTAGCACATCATGTTGGTGGAGGTGAGATTTGGAGAAACGCAGAAGTGTGTAAAAGTGGCACAGAGTGAAGATGGTTATGATGACTTCAACACATTTCTTCAGAAAGGTTGGCATCTGTTTTCATGTAGTTCAGAATACATGTGTAGACTACTTCAGAATCAGAATCAGCTTTATTGCCAAGTTCGTGCATACAAACAAGGAATTTGCCTCCGGTACACTTTGCTCTTTTGTTCTGTTTTTGCATTACAGAATATACAAATTTACAATTTACAATTTACAATTTACAATGTACAATGCAATATTCTGCATTACAGAATATACTAATATACATATTTACAATGTACAATATACACATATCTAATTAAAAAGGTGCATTTGCAACATCTGTATGCTGTTGTTTTGTACTCTATTAAATGTTCATCAGAGAAACAGCCTGGGGGAAGAAACTGTCTCTGTGGCCGCTGGTTTTAGTGAACAGTGCTCTGTAGCGGCGGCCTGAAGGTAAAACTCTAAACAGTTTATGTGAAGGGTGTGTGAGGTCGGCAGAGATTGTAGCAGCTCTTTTCCTGACCCTAGACCTGTATAAGTCCTGGATGGAGGGAAGGTCAGCCCTGATTATTCTCTCTGCAGACCGGATTATTCGTTGCAGTCTGGACCTGTCCTGTTTTGTGGATGAGCCAAACCACACTGAGATGGATGAAGACAGGACAGATTGAATGATGGCAGTGTAGAAGATGACCAACAGCTCCTGTGGAAGGTTGAACTTCTTGAGTTGCCTCAGGAAGTACAGTCTCTGCTGGGCCTTCTTTCAAACAGTGTCTATGTGTGAAGACCATCTCAGGTCCTCAGAGATGGTGGTTCCTAAGAACCTGAAGTGGTCCACGGCCGATACAGTGTTGTTGAGGATGGTGAGGGGGGTGTATGGGGGTGGTGTTCTCCGAAGGTCCACCACCATTTCCACAGTCTTGAGTGGGTTCAGATCAAAGTAGTTCTGACCGCACCAGTGTACCAGCCGATCCACCTGCTGTCTGTATGCTTGTACGGGAGGTCGACAGATTTCGACTAGAAATATTCGGGCTCACCTCCACGCACAGCGTGGGCTCTGGAACCCATCTCCTCGAGAGTGGCTGTACTCTCTTCTACTCTGGAGTGGCCCATGGGGAGAGGCGGCGGGCTGGTGTGGGTTTGCTTGTTGCCCCCCAGCTCAGCCGTCTCGTGTTGGGATTTACCCCAGTGGATGAGAGGGTGCGCCTTCGGGTTGGGGACTGTCGTCTCGGCCTACGGGCCGAGCGGTAGTGCGGAGTACCAGGCCTTCTTGGTGTCCATGTCGGGGTTGCTGGATAGTGCGCCTCCCGGGGACTCCATTATTCTGCTGGGGGACTTCAACGCCCACGTGGGAAATGACAGTGACACCTGGAGAGGCGTGATCGGGAGGAATGGCCTCCCCGATCTGAATCCGAGTGGTGTTTTCTTATTGGACTTCTGTGCTAGTTACGGATTGTCCATAATCAACACTATGTTCAAACATAAGGGTGTCCATCAGTGCACTTGACACCAGGACACCCTAGGCAGGAGGTCAATGATCGACTTTGTTGTCGTATCATCAGACCTGCATGTTTTGGACACTCGGGTGAAGAGAGGGGGTGAGCTGTCCAATGATCACAACCTGGTGGTGAGTTGGATCCGCTGGAGGAGGAGAAAGACGGACAGACTTGGTAGGCCCAAGCGCATAGTGAGCATCTACCGGGATCGCCTGGCGGAGCCCTCGGCAAGGGATGTATTCAACTCCTACGTCCAGGAGAGCTTTGACCAGATTCTGGGGGATGTTGGAGACATAGAGTCCGAGTGGACCATGTTTTCCGCATCTGTTGCCGATGCTGCTGCCCGTAGCTGCGGCCGTAAGGTCTGCGGTGCCTGTCGCAGCGGCAATCCCAGAACCCGGTGGTGGACACCAGCAGTAAGGGATGCTGTCAAGCTGAAGAAGGAGTCCTATCGGCTGTGGTTGGCTTGTGGGACTCCTGAGGCAGCTGACGGGTACCGTGAGGCCAAGCGTGCTGCGGCCCAGGCTGTGGCAGAGGCAAAAACTCGGGCCTGGGAGGAGTTCAGTGAGGCCATGGAGAAGGACTACCGGTTGGCCTCGAAGCGATTCTGGCAAACCGTCCGGCGCCTAAGGAGGGGGAAGCAGTGCTTCGCCAACATTGTTTATAGTGGGGGCGGGAGACTGCTGACCTCGACTGAGGACATTATCTGGCGGTGGAAGGAGTACTTCGAGGATCTCCTCAATCCTGCCATCACGCATTCCCTGGTGGAAACAGAGGCTGGGGACTCGGGGTTGGACTCCTTCATCACCCAAGCTGCAGTCACCGAGGTGGTTAAAAAGCTCTGCGGCGGCAGGGCTAGCTTATGTATAATGCCATAATATTTGTATACATTTATACTATTTACGAATGGCCTTTGGTTTGCACAGTGCAGAGGTTACCCATTGGGCTTGTTTTGGCTTGTTTTCACAGAGCTGGTTGGTTGTTTCTCTCGCAAGATCTGACAACACTGCTTCACTTGCCTTGTGTATGAATAGTGCTATTTAACAAACGTGCCTTGCATAATGGAATAATGTTTCATGTCAAGTACATGGAAAAAAGACACAAGCAACATCTATCATACAGGTCCTTCTCAAAATATTAGCAAATTGTGATAAAGTTCATTATTTTCCATAATGTCATGATGAAAATTTAACATTCATATATTTTAGATTCATTGCACACTAACTGAAATATTTCAGGTCTTTTATTTTCTTAATACGGATGATTTTGGCATACAGCTCATGAAAACCCAAAATTCCTATCTCAAAAAATTAGCATATCATTAAAAGGGTCTCTAAACGAGCTATGAACCTAATCATCTGAATCAACGAGTTAACTCTAAACACCTGCAAAAGATTCCTGAGGCCTTTAAACTCCCAGCCTGGTTCATCACTCAAAACCCCAATCATGGGTAAGACTGCCGACCTGACTGCTGTCCAGAAGGCCACTATTGACACCCTCAAGCAAGAGGGTAAGACACAGAAAGAAATTTCTAAACAAATAGGCTGTTCCCAGAGTGCTGTATCAAGGCACCTCAGTGGGAAGTCTGTGGGAAGGAAAAATGTGGCAGAAAACGCTGCACAACGAGAAGAGGTGACGGGACCCTGAGGAAGATTGTGGAGAAGGGCCGATTCCAGACCTTGGGGGACCTGCGGAAGCAGTGGACTGAGTCTGGAGTAGAAACATCCAGAGCCACCGTGCACAGGCGTGTGCAGGAAATGGGCTACAGGTGCCGCATTCCCCAGGTCAAGCCACTTTTGAACCAGAAACAGCGGCAGAAGCGCCTGACTTGGGCTACAGAGAAGCAGCACTGGACTGTTGCTAAGTGGTCCAAAGTACTTTTTTCGGATGAAAGCAAATTCTGCATGTCATTCGGAAATCAAGGTGCCAGAGTCTGGAGGAAGACTGGGGAGAAGGAAATGCCAAAATGCCAGAAGTCCAGTGTCAAGTACCCACAGTCAGTGATGGTCTGGGGTGCCGTGTCAGCTGCTGGTGTTGGTCCGCTGTGTTTTATCAAGGACAGGGTCAATGCAGCTAGCTATCAGGAGATTTTGGAGCACTTCATTCTTCCATCTGCTGAAAAGCTTTATAGAGATGAAGATTTCATTTTTTCAGCACGTCCTGGCACCTGCTCACAGTGCCAAAACCAATGGTAAATGGTTTACTGATCATGGTATCACTGTGCTCAATTGGCCTGCCAACTGTCCTGACCTGAACCCCATAGAGAATCTGTGGGATATTGTGAAGAGAACGTTGAGAGACTCAAGACCCAACACTCTGGATGAGCTAAAGGCCGCTATCGAAGCATCCTGGGCCTCCATAAGACCTCAGCAGTGCCACAAGCTGATTGCCTCCATGCCACGCCGCAATGAAGCAGTCATTTCTGCAAAATGATTCCCGACCAAGTATTGAGTGCATAACTGTACATGATTATTTGAAGGTTGACGTTTTTTGTATTAAAAACACTTTCTTTTATTGGTCGGATGAAATATGCTAATTTTGTGAGATAGGAATTTCGGGTTTTCATGAGCTGTATGCCACAATCATCCGTATTAAGACAATAAAAGACATGAAATATTTCAGTTAGTGTGCAATGAATCTAAAATATATGAATGTTAAATTTTCATCATGACATTATGGAAAATAATGAATTTTATCACAATATGCTAATATTTTGAGAAGGACCTGTATATTAGTCGATCATAATTAATTTGTATTTTGTGTCCGTATTTTGTATTGGAGTAAGTTTATAGATGATTTCTTAGGCCATGTTTACATGACAACGATCCATTGAAATTGGGATTTTTTTTCAGTTTCTGTTAACACATCTACATGACGTTTTAATTATTCACAAGGCAAAGGTAGAGACGTGAAAAAGATTTAATTACCACGCCATTTCACTACTTGGCAGTATGTTAAATAACATGCGCAAACACTTCCTGCTTACTAAACAGTGGAGAAAATGAGCACTTTGTCAAAGAATCGTCATTAAATTCAGAGAGTCAGCAGCATAAGTAAGCACTCTGCAATCCACCATTGTTATTGTTAATATGTTTGTCTTCTGTGGGTTTGTAACAGGTCAGCAGCTAATAAGTTGTGTGTGCGCATTCATTTCTACTGATTTCAGTCAGAAAGATTAAAAGTTTCCTGTCTACACGACAAAGGAGACTGGGGCGACAGGGCCTTAGTCTTGCTCAGCCATGTGTAGTCTAGTTATCAAATGGTATAATACAGAATTGTTGTACTGTAGGGACTGTGATGCAGCAAAACAATAATGTGTTTATGTATTTTGGATGAAACGAGCACTGGCATTACTGAACAAAAACTCTGCACACGCATGGAATAAATTGACACATTTTTTTTAAAATACAAGAATTTATAAACAAAAATAAGTCAACTCAAAGTCAAACATATTTCAATCAATAAACTCTTTACTATCCTAGAACAATGCAGCTAAAACTACCAAGTAAAATGAAAGAATAAGTAAGACCTATATACTATGTATATACAATATGAACAAGTGAATCAAAGATGGTTAAAAACCATGACCAAAAGAGTGATGCAACATTACCATTCTATTACGAATCAGAAACAGGCAGACCCAAGATTCAGCCAGACACAGTACTGAAAATTTAAAAGGTTTATTCAGCCACAGGAAAACATCACTCAGGTAAAACTCCACACAGCTTCCGGGAATCACTGGGGCAGAAAGAGGGATTAGTGACTTGTAGTTTCTCCAGATATTGCAGGGATCAGAAAAGTCACTAACCTGCTTTTGTCTTGAGTAGAACTTGAAACACAGATGGGAAACCTCGGTGGGTGGCAGGCAGTGATCTCCACAGCACAGGTAAGATGTGACTTCAGGCTGAATAATCCGAGGGCAAGGCTGGCTTAATAATCCGAGGACACAAACAGGGTCAATGATCGGAACAAGAGACGTCAGGCAAGGGGCAGGCAGAGGTATAAACCAGATGCAAGAAACAGGGTCGACAACCAAAATCCAAACAGTCCGACAGGGAGCAGGCAGAGAGGCAAAAATCCAAGAGGCAAGGCAAGGTCAAGAAACAATGATCAGACAGGAAGGAACGCTGGATGTCTACTCACATGATGGCTTTCAAAAATCTGGCACCGTCTGCTTGTCAGAGTCAGTATATATCAGCAGGTGCTTGGCATACCACAGATTGCACTGCACTGCAGCAGTCACCAGGTGCATCTCATCTGCTGATTGCAGCCAGGGAGACAGGGCAGAGCAGACGTGCCAGAATCACAACAGTACCCCCCCTCTAAGGTCCGGCTCCTGTCGGCTCCCAAGTCGGGGCTCCACGAAGGGCTTGACCTGAGAAACGTGGAACGTGGGGTGAATCCTCGTGGAATTGGGTAATCTCAGCCGTACAGCGACAGGGTTGATGATCTTGGAAATTGGGAAAGGTCCAACAAATCGGGGTGCCAATTTCCGGGATTCTACCCTTAATGGAAGGTTCTTGGGGGAGAGCCAAACGTTCTGCCCCACCTGGTACTTAGGGGCAGGGATCCGTCTCCAGTTGGCCGTTCTTGACTGAACCAATGACATTCTGATCATCGACCTCCTGGCCTTTCTCCATATTCTTTGGCACCTTAGGGCAGCCGCTTGGGCGGACGGAACATTAGCCTCTCTCTCCTGAACCGAAAACATGGGTGGCTGGAAACCAAACACAACATGAAAAGGGGACAAACCAGTGGCACTTGATTGCATAGAGTTCATGGCGTATTCAACCCAGGGCAAATTTTGTGACCACTTGGTCGGGTCTGACTCACATAAGATGCGAAGTTTGGTTTCCACTTCTTGGTTTGCCCTCTCAGTTTGACCATCAGACTGAGGATGAAAACCTGAAGAGAGACTGATAGAAATACCCAACAAGGAACAGCACTCCTTTCAAAAACTTGACACAAACTGGGGTCCTCTATCAGAAACAATGTCAATAGGAATTCCATGTAGCCTGAAAACGTCTTTGGTCAGTATCTCACCCATCTCCTTTGCAGATGGGAGCTTCTCCAGGGGCACCAGATGAACCATCTTAGAAAATCTGTCAATTATGGTCAGTAGAACAGAGTGACCATTTGACACCGGTAAACCTGTTACAAAGTCCATAGCAATGTGTCACCATGGGCGAGGGGGAATGGGCAATGGGTGCAACACCCCTGCAGGGGGGCGACGAGAAGACTTGGCCTGGCAACTTTGAGTGCATGCAGAAACAAAGTCTTTGACATCCTTAACCAGCGATGGCCACCAAAACTGAGTTTGAACTGTCTGAATCGTTCTGCTGATTCCAGGATGACAAACGAGACGAGAGCAATGACAAGACTCCAGTACCTTTGGCACAAGGCGTTATGGAACAAAACAGCGGTCCAGTGGGCATGATGGTGGGATAGACAGATCCCTAATGGCCTCCTGGACCTCCCTTTCCACCTCAACTCGGGACACAGACAACCTGACGGGTTCAGGAAGGATAAACGCCTCTTCACCTGCAGACTGAGATTCTGCTGGCTCTTGAATCCGGGATAGGACGTCAGATTTGCCATTTTTACTCCCTGGCCTGTAAGACAGGGACAAATTAAAACGACCAAAAAACAGAGCCCACCTTGCCTGCCTGGGGATCAGCCGTTTTTCTGATTTCAGGTACTTCAAGTTCTTATGGTCAGTCCACACCATAAACGGCTCCTTAGTCCCCTCCAGCCAATGTCTCCACTCTGTCAATGCCAACTTGACGGCCAGCAACTCTCTGTTTCCCACGTCGTCATTCCCCTCAGCCTGTGACAGAGTCCTTGAGAAGAAGGCACATGGGTGAACACGATCATCCTCACCTCTTTGGCTTAATACGGCTCCGACCCCAGTGCTTGAGGCATCCACCTCCACGATACACTGTCTCTCTGGGTCAGGAGACCGTAACACTGGAGCTGACGTGAAGAGTTCCTTTAACCTATTGAGGGCTTTCTCTGCATCCTTATTCCACAAACATTTCGCCTTGGAAGAGGTAAGAGCATTCAGGGGACTAGCAACCAGGCTGTAATTTCTAATAAACCTCCTATAAAAGTTTGCGAAGCCCAGAAATCTTTGAAGCTGCTTGCGATCAGTTGGAACAGGCCATTCCAATACGGCCTTAACTTTGGAGGGGTCGACAAGCACTTGATCTGGGGAAATGATGAAGCCCAAAAAGGAAGTGGTAGTTATGTGAAACTCACATTTTTCTGCCTTGACGAACAACTGGTTTTGGAGAAGACGCAGGAGAACAGCTCTGACATGTTTTCTGTGGGTTTCCAGATCTTGAGAATAAATCAGCATGTCATCAAGATAAACAAATACGAATTGACCCACCATGTCTCTTAGAACGTCATTGACCAATGACTGAAAAACTGCAGGAGCATTAGTAAGTCCAAATGGCATGACCTTGTATTCATAATGGCCCGTAGGCATGTTGAAAGCCGTTTTCCACTCATCTCCTTCTCTGATTCGGACCAGATGATATGCATTCCTTAGATCCAGCTTAGAAAATATCTTGGCTCCCTGGATCTGATCAAAAGCTGTGTTCATGAGTGGTAAGGGGTATCTATTTTTAACTGTTATCTCATTAAGGCCTCTATAATCAATGCATGGTCTCAACGAACCATTCCTCTTCCCAACAAAAAAGAAACCAGCACCTGCAGGAGAGGAAGAAGGTTGAATGTGCCCTGCTTTTAATGCCTCATCAACATAATTATTCATGGCCCTGTGCTCTGGACCAGACAATGAATAGATTCTGCCTTTAGGGGGTGATGTGCCAGGAAACAAATCAATAGCATAACCATACGGTCTGTGGGGTGGCAGAGCTGTGGCCTTGATCTTATTAAATACTTCCTTCAAATCTTGGTATTCTCGCGGTACCTTGGATAAATCCGGATAGGTCTCCTCAACCTCATTCTCCACACTAACCTCCGTAGCAGCAGACAAAACGCAGTCAGCAGAACATGACTCAGACCAACCCAAAACTTATTTTTTCTTCCAGTCAATGTGAGGGTGGTGTTTCTGCAACCAGGAGGCCCCTAGGACTACAGGACGTTCAGGTGAATTAATGATAATGAAAGTTACTTTTTCTTGATGATTACCTCCAACTGTTAAGGTAATCTCCTCCGTCTTGAAGTGGGAATTGTTCATGCTGTGACCATCCAATGCTAGCACGTTTCGTGTGTCAGCTGACGGAATAAGTTTTATGCCATTCTTATTTGTGAATGTTTTGTCCATAAATTCAGTGTCTTCTCCTGAATCAATAAACACGACCCCCTGGAGAGACATGGAAGATGTTTGAAAACGAGCAGAAATCAAGAAGGAGGAGGCAGTTAGTTGACTTCGGCTCAGTAGAGACCTCCCTTCCTCTGCTGAGCCTGTCCTTTTAATGGACACCTGAGTGCTAAATGTCCCTTCTCTCCACAATAAAAACAGAGCTTGAATCTTCTCCGACGATCTTTCTCCTCAGGGGTAATCTTGGTTCTGCCCAACTGCATGGGCTCACAATTCTCATTTTCCTCAGTGAGAGGTGACCGACTCCTTCTCTCATGCCGGTGTGCAGAACCTTGAGTTAATGATGAGCAACCCTCCTCATGTCGCTTCTCCCTCCTTCTCTCTGCTAGCCGAATATCAATGTGAGCAGCCAAATCCTCGAGTTGTTTCAGGGAAGAGGGGTAGTCACGGGTCGCTAACTCATCTTTGATGTCTGTGTTTAGTCCTTTCATGAATGCATCCATCTGTGCTGCCTCATTCCAACGGCTATCTGCGGCCAACAAATGAAAGTCAATTATATAGGACAACACAGGTTGATCACCCTGTTTGAGGGACAGTAATCCTCTTGCGGCTTCACGACTTGGAATAAAAGGGTCAAAAACTCGAATGAGTTCCTTGGAAAAAGTTTCATAGAAGTTACAAGATGCAGACTTGTTTTGCCATTCAGCAGTCCCCCACTGTTTTGCCTTTCCTGTCAGCAGAGATATAACAAAAGCCACATTGGAACGTTCAGTGGGAAAGGATGATGGCTGAAGCTCAAAATGAATTCCACACTGAGTTAGGAAAGCTCAACACTGGTCTGGGTCTGCCCTAAACATCTCAGGCGGAGATAGGCATGGCTCCCTTACCTCTGCTGTTGTCCGTATCACTTGGGCGTGGTTTTTTTGTGACGGTGGCAGCTCGGAGACAAGATTGCCAGAATGTAATATGGAAATTATTTCCTCCAAGCCAGAACCCAACCAGGAAAGGGTCTCATCAACGTGGGTGTGCCACTGTTGTCCTGGCGATGGGTCCATTTTGGCCAGATTTTCCTATTACGAATCAGAAACAGGCGGACCCAAGATTCAGCCAGACACAGTACTGTAAATTTAAAAGGTTTATTCAGCCACAGGAAAACGTCAGTCAGCTAAAACTCCACACAGCTTCTGGGAATCACTGGGGCAGAAAGAGGGATTAGTGACTTGTAGTTTCTCCAGATATTGCAGGGACCAGAAAAGTCACTAACCTGCTTTTGTCTTGAGTAGAACTTGAAACCCAGAAGGGAAACCTCGGTGGGTGGCAGGTAAGATGTGATTTCAGGCTGAATAATCCGAGGGCTAGGCTGGCTCAATAATCCGAGGACAGAAACAGGGTCAATGATCGGAACAAGAGACGTCAGGCAAGGGGCAGGCAGAAGCATAAACCAGATGCAAGAAATAGGGTCAACAACCAAAATCCAAACAGTCCGACGGGGAGCAGGCAGAGAGGCAAAAATCCAAGAGGCAAGGCAAGGTCAAGAAACAATGACAGGAAGGAACGCTGGATATCTACTCACACGATGGCTTTCAAAAATCTGGCACCGTCTGCTTGTCTGAGTCAGTATATATAATTGAAGACACAGGTGCTTGGCATACCACAGATTGCACTGCACTGCAGCAGTCACCAGGTGCATCTCATCTGCTGATTGCAGCCAGGGAGACAGGGTAGAGCAGACGTGCCAGAATCATAACACCATTCAATGTTATTCATGTTTGAGAACCAAGAATTATCCTGAGGAATCTGGAAGTGAGGTTAAATTAGTCCTGGAACTAACTTAGACAATAATTGGCATACCTTCAAACCACCAATCACACTACAACATCAGATAAAACATTATTTTAATAAAATAATATTTCAAATAATGATTTGCTGAATAAAACTAACCTTCTGGATGACTAATTCTCAGTGGTGTTTAATAATCTGCCTTTATATAGTATCATATTTAAGGAACGTTTATTAAGGAAATGTTAAAATAATTATTTTAGAAAATATTATTTTGAAAAAGAACCAACAACCATTCTGGTTAAATGATTCTTAATTATGTTTAATTAGCAATCACATTTTGCAAAATAATATTTAGGGAAGTGTATATTTCCTAGATTGTAAGCTCTCAACCTTTCTGGATAAATGATTCTTAATGGACTCATAAGATGGTGGTGAGTAACTTGTTCCCTGTGCCTTGACCGGCACTAGCTGTTAGCAGTTTCAGCTAACAAAGAGAAGCCTATAGCTTCCTTAATGAACTCAATGAACTGTCTATTTACATTAGCTAAGCAGCTGGTCTGCTAGCACCTAGATAGCTGAGTTTTCTCAAAACATAGTAAAACTTAACATTATGAAACAAACATTATTTGGATATTTTCATTCTACTCTTGAACTAATCAGCTCTGCCCAAACACTACCTCTTACTTAAACCGTTTCTGAAGGAGTTCTGAAGGGCTAGTGTTGCAGCTGCTCTTTGTAGCTGTGTGAGGTATCGGCTGTTAAGCCTAGGATTTATGTTCAGAGATTCGGCTCTGACTCCTCCTCTTCCTGGTTTGAGCTAGAAGTAGGTTAATGTGATTTATTTTGAAACTTCCAGAAAAGTTAATACTGGTCTTTGATTGTACAGTTCAGAGTCCATGTTCATCTATGTTGGAAACCATAGCTAGGGTCATAGCACACGCAAGCCATTTGAAAGTGCTTGTGACTGTTCACTGGGTAGTAAGATCTTTGAAAGGACAGATGATAAAAACAAAGTTTCTCCATGTATTGAAGATAGACAGTTTATTAATCTGATGGATAATTAAATCTTTTCAGATGATGCCCATAACTGGATAGCTCCCCTCCCCTTTTGTGTACCAAGATCACGTATGCCTAACAACAGAGGTCATACTCTGACCCAGTTCACCATCCTATGTCATACTTTGCCAAAGAGGCCAAAGATGAAAAGTCATTTTCTGTCCAAACATCTTCAACAGAGATCACTTTGGCTCTTCCACTGCTCGATGGTAAAACATTTTGGTATCCTCTTGGTTTTGGTGTCTATCATTTACGTAAGCCAGGTCAAATCTTTATTGTGTTTGACTCCAGTGCAGCAGATATTGGCATCTCACTGAATGATTTGCTATTGACTGGACCAGACTTTTAACAGCAACTTGCTGGGAGTATTGATTGGGTTTAGATGTGAACAACCCTGAGTCCCCAGCTTCTGCTTCCACCAGGGAATGCGTGACGGCAGGATTGAGGAGATCCTTGAAGTACTCCTTCCACCTCCAGATAATGTCCCCGGTCGAGGTCCGCAGCCTCCCACCCCCACTATAAACAGTGTTGGCGAAGCACTGCTTCCCCCTCCTGAGGTGCCGGACTGTTTGCCAGATTTGCTTCGAGGCCAACCGGTAGTCCTTCTTCATGGCCTCACCAAACTTCTCCTAGGCCCGAGTTTTTGCCTCTGCCACAGCCCAGGCCATGGCACGCTTGGCCTCACGATACCTGTCAGCCGCCTCAGGAGTCCCACAAGCCAACCACAGCCGATGGGACTCCTTCTTCAGCTTGATAGCGTCCCTTACTGCCGGTTTCCACCACCGGGTTCGGGGATTACTGCTGTGACAGGCACCGCAGACCTTACGGCCGCAGCTACAGGCAGCAGCATCAACAATAGATGCAGAGAACATGGTCCACTAGGACTCTATGTCTCCAACATCCCCCGGAATCTGGTCAAGCCTAGGGCTCTCCCAGACGTTCCCAGCAGACCCTCACTATGCGCTTAGGCCTGCCAAGTCTGTCCGGCTTTCTCCTCTTCCAGTGGATCCAACTCACCACCAGATGGTGATCAGTGGACAGCTCAGCCCCTCTCTTCACCCAAGTGTCCAAAACATGCGGCCAAAGGTCTGACAATATGACAACAAAGTCAATCATCAACCTCCTGCCTAGGGTGTCCTGGTGCCAAATGCACTGGTGGACACCATTATGCTTGAACATAGTGTTGATTATGGACAATCCGTGACTAGCAAAGAAGTCCAATAACGAAACACCACTCAGATTCAGATTGGAGCGGCCATTCCTCCCGATCACGCTTCTCCAGGTGTCACTGTCGTTTCCCACGTGGGCGTTGAAGTCCCCTAGCAGAATAATGGAGACACGGGAAGGGGCACTATCCAGCACCCCCAACAGGGACACCAAGAAGACCGGGTACTCCGCACTACCGCCAGGCCCGTAGACCAAAATGACAGTCAGAAACCTGTCCCCAACCCAAAGGCACAGGAATGCGACCCTCTCCATTGTGGTAAACCCCAACACGAGACGGCTGAGCTGGGGAGCAACAAACAAACCCACCTCTGCCCGCTGCCTCTCCCCATGGGCCTCTCCAGAGTACAAGAGAGTACAGCCACTCTCGAGGAGATGGGTTCCAGAACCCACGCTGTGCGTGGAGGTGAGCCCGAATATTTCTAGTCGAAATCTCTCGACCTCCCGTACAAGCTCAGGCTCCTTCCCCCCCAGCGAGGTGACATTCCACGTCCCTAGAGCCAGTTTAAGCATCTGGAGATTGGGATGCTGAGGTCTCCACCTTTGTCCGCTGCCCAAGCCTCTTGCACCGGTCCCTCATGGTTCCCCCTGCAGGTGGTGGGCCCACTGGGGGATGGTCTTGTGTCTCTCGTTCAAGCTTGGCCTGGCCGGGTCCTCGAGAAGCAACCTAGCCACCAGACGCTCTCCGATGAGTCAGTGAACTGGACACCCCTGACTGGTTGAAGTTGCATATCAGTAGCAAAGGGGTGCTGGGTTACATTTATAATGAAAACAGGAGGTTTTACGTATATGTCAACACCAGGGTGGAGTTAATTATTAAGTCCACATTTCCTAAACAGTAGAAATACATCCATGCCAGTTAAAATCCTGCTAATGTAGCTCCCAGGCCAATTCCTGCACGAAAGCTTTTAGAGACAAACTGGCTAACCAATTTAGCTTTCCTTAGCACATTCTGGGGACACAGATTTGGTTGTGAAAGCTTTCTATGGTCTTAACCACAGTCTCAGGCTTTCATGGGAGCCTTGGTTCCCATATCTTTGTAAGATTCTCCATGTGGCGAACCCTTATCAGAGCTATAGAAAGCCTCAAACACTTGACACAGACCTTCAAGTCAAGTAAGGATGGCAAGAAAAAGGGTTGCAACAGCTGACAAATAACAGTCTCAGATGTGTGCGAAGGGAAATATACCAAAGCGAGGTCTCTTTTCTAGAGAAAGATAAGGCTGTTTGTAACAACAGTACTTTGTGCTCAGCCCTGTCCTTAATGACAATGAGCTTTTAAGAATAAGTGGGTGGCTCCAACATAAACCTTTGGAGATAGAAGAAAAACACCCAGTTGTTGTTCTAGCCCACAGCCTTGTGTCATCCTACTTACCAGATACAATCATGAAAGGCTTAAACATCAAGGAAGGGTCTTTATCAAGGTTGCTCTTTATACTGATGGCATCTGGATTGTAGGTGACAATATTTTAACTTCCTTTATTAAGGAAAAACCAATAAGCATGGAACAATTTAACCCTCATTTAGAAAGATATATGATTTAAGTGTCATCCCAGTTTGGCAAAGCAATAGACAAGATAATCACTTGTATAAAGATTGGACGTACTGTGACTTGGGCTATGCGAGGACTCTGCACACAACATCCGTGGAAGTTTGAGATTTCATTGTCGAACATGGCAATTTTCTACTTTTGTGATGACAAAATCCTGCATTTGCTACACTTTATGCCATGGCATCATCAGACATGGATGAAGAGCTAATTTGCCTTGCAGCTTTGGAAAAAAAAAGAAAAGAAGGTGGTAAATAAGGCCATTAAATCAGACTACGGACAAAGAAGGGTAATGACACCTGTCAGTGCGGCAGAGAGAGTGGCAGTGACACTGCACATCCTCAGGACTAGTTTCCCGGAGCAGTGTATCACATGTAAAACAGTTTGATGTGAAGACTGTTTTCTGCTGAGCAGTTTATTTTGTGTCATCACATCCGCCTCGAGTATAAGCGGACATCCACGTCAGCTACGCTCCACTCTGTGAGCCTTAAGTGTTAATATGCTTTATGGAAGTATGTACCTCTGATTCCATTACACACTTATTTAATTTTATTATAATTGGTTATCTTTAGTGTGCCACTGTGCCTTTTCATACAAATACAATTTACTGCTGAGGGACAAGGAAAAATATACTGAAATTAATTGTGTTTCACACAAACAAGGATCTGGCACATGCAAAACATTTTTCCAAAGTAGGATCTTGTCAATGCAAATGTATTCAGCTGCAGCCTGTACAATTTCTGTCTTTCTGGTAATTTTGCATGATATTTTCTTTAGTGTTTAACGACAGCAGCAGGGTGGGTTGCTAGGGGTTCCTATTTTTTTCTATTCTAGTTTTCAGCTTCGGCCTGTCTCCTCTATAACCTGTGTTATTACAGGAAACATTGGCCTATAATACTTTCACCACTAAACAAGGAGTAATGGAGAGGAGTGCCCTGGTTTGTTTCATTGCTTCACTATTTAGTAGCCAACTGAACCACCAGCTGTTTAACATTTTCTTGTTATTTTGTCTTCAATAGAATGGAGAAAGGAGGAACTACTAAATCTTTTCTTAGGCCAGTGAGCGAAGTATTGCTTCAATGTGCCCGAGCTTCTACCATATCATGGTACATTTTTGAGGTTATTCTGTTTCAATATACAGGTTTAAGGTAAGTATTTGCTACTAGTCTTGTGTCCAAGACCAGGTGGGCAGTGTGATGTAACCCATGTATTTATACATTATACATTATAGCGCTCATAGTGGAACCCACTATGGAATAAGCGGTAGAAAATGACTGAGTGACTGACTGACATTGTAGCGCTCATAGTGGCAAGTTTAGAAATTGCAGAAGTTCACTTTGACTTTAAATAACATTTTTTTAAATATTTGTGTTCACATGGGGAGGTCATAGGTCAGGTCAGCAATTTTGTTTGTAGAAAACATGCAGGGAAGGAATCTGTAAAATCTGGTTACATTAATCTGTGTTAATACTTGGAGAAACTTTGTTTGTCAGTTTATTTTTTATTAGTTTTTTTTCCTACGAACACCACTGCTTTCAATCCATCTGGCAAATGTCCGCTCTCTAAGCAACAAGATGTACGAGCTGCTTCTCCTCACCGTTAAAAACACGGACCTCCGTGGATCAGCGGTTCTCTGCTTCACCGAGACATGGCTGAGCGAAAACATCCCAGACTGCGCATTGCTGTTGCCGGACTTCCAGCTGCTCAGAGCGGATCGCAGCACGGAGCTATTGGGGAAGAAGCGAGGTGGCGGAATCTTTTTTCATATGAATGAAGGTTGGTGCAGAGACATAAAAGTGCTGTGGAGAACATGTAGTCCTGATCTGGAGTCATTTTCCATAATCTGTAAACAGTTTTATTCACCGAGAGAGTTTTCCTCGTTTATAATAATTGGCTAAAATTTTTCCACCAAATGGCAGCACTTCTGCCGCTGAAAAATATCTCGCTGAGCTGATTACAGACGTGGAGAAAAAAAATACACGCACTCTTTCATCATAATACTGGGAGATTTTAACAGCGCAAACCTCTCCAATGAACTACCCAAATACAGACAGCATATTAAGTATCCCACCAGAGACAAAAACACACTGGACCATTGTTACACAGCTTTAAAGGACTCATATCTCTGTTGAATATTCAATGTAGTACCAAACAACAGCAAACAGATGTTGCAAATGCACCTTTTTATTTATATATGTGTATATTTGTACATTCTATTAATGTATACTCTGTAATACAAAAACAAAAACCAGAGAGCAAATGTACCGGAGTCAAATTCCTTGTTTGTATGTACGAACTTGGCAATAAAGCTGATTCTGGTTTTATTTCTGACAGATACAAAGCTGCATTTATTCTTTGGCATTACACAGTTTTTTTCTGTCAATGCAGTCACTGAAGTGCTCTTTGCCATCCTTGCCTTACTTTGCAACAACCTGCTGCTATCGTGCCACCAAGTTGCCAGTCAGGCACTCTTTAAATCGTTTGTTCATTCACCCGCGTTTTTGATGCAGCTACTACTGAAACTTCTTCCATGCTCCATTTGAGCAATTTTCTGCTTTCAATTCTGTGCAATAGGATGCCTTTGATTCTCTTTTTATCCTGCCTTGTTCAGTTCACATTCGTGGAACTACAATGTCCGTTTCATTCTCTTCTTTCACTCACTTTGACAATATTCTGTTGCTATTTTGGCATCAAGTTGCAAGCTTCCTCATATATCCACCAGGAGAGTGGCTGGCCACTTTTCCATGTCATGCTAGTGCTTTAGCACATAACTCACCAGAAGATCTGCTCTTTCAGAGTTGCTCTTTCAGAGCCCTTAATCTTTGGATTTGAGTCTCTTGCCTTTTCGTGCTCAACTAAACCACTTGTGAGCTGCCATAGTCATTGGTACCAGGTGCTACTTTTTTTTTATTTGCACACATACTTCACAACTTTCTGGTCACGTCTTTGTTACCGAAAGGCCAGTTTCTTTTTTATCCCCTTGATCTTAGCAACTTTTTACTGTTGGCTTCTCTTACCTCAGTTCCCCTATTTTCACAATGTATTGCTTATATCTTTGGCCATGGGGTGTCACCTTTTTTCATCCTATGTTTCATCCTCTTGACAAGTTTTACGCAGATCTCTAGTACTAGGATATTTGGTTCTCCATAGTTCCCTATTATCTGTTTATATATTTAGACTTTTTCAAAGCTTACTAAGATTTCACAAAATTCACTGCATTAAAATCAGCACTTTGTTCTTTATCCTAAGGCTTAATGATAATGTGCTCTGGTTTCTTGCAGCCTATTACTCTAAATACATGACTAACCTGTTTCTCAAAAAGTATCATAGAATGAACAATGGATCCAGTAAGTGCTGATAGATAGCATTTATGAACATGATATGGCACAGTTTGCAAATTTTGCATCCATCTCTTCTCATCCCTTTACAATTTTTTCTCTAGTCAGCACTGCTGGCACAGAGATGCCAGTAAGAGTCCCTCTGCTCCTATTTTCTTGCAGCCTTGTCTTCTACTCCCTCAGTGAAGCTATCTCCCAGCTTGTAAGGTCATTCTAGGGCCATTGGTCTCTACGTGCAGCATTTTAGCTACAAAAGAGGAATAAATTAATCAAATAAAAATGTCAAAGGCACTTAGTTTCTGTGATAGCATTAGACAGAAGTAAGCTTCATTGCTCATTGAGAAACTAAGTTTCATTCAGGTCCCTCTGCAATGCCTATCCTGTTTTACTTTAAACACCATCTCCTGGATTTTGTATTTATTTATTTATATATTTTATTTTTGTCATGTAAGTTTTTTCCACAGGCTTCTGCTTTGCTTTGTGGAAGTTGCTGTTCTGGTACCACATTAAAACATTGGCAGAACTTTCTGCAGGGCCGGCTGTCCTTCCTGCGGTACATTAGTCTATACATGACAAATGATGCCCTTTCTCTCATATTTTTCCAATAGATATTAAGCTATTTCTGCACATTGCTGTACTCATGCTTGTAGGAAAGATGTAGTGGAGTATATTGAAGCTTTACAGAACACTCTACGATGTCTGAACTTTAATCTTTAAATTTCTCCTCAGGTTATATCCAGTGTTATTTTTTAGCATTCGGTGTGTCCAAAGTTGAGACCTTGGGGGCTTTAAATAAAAACTGATAGAAATTCTCTGTTTATACACTCATAAGTCTAGGTTTCTTCATGAATAAGAAAACTGGACAGTCAAATAATTCAAATATTTTTTTTGTCACTCAAAAATGTATAGAGATTGTGTCAAACTTAGAATATGCTGTCTGTCAGTGGTTATGAATTTCATATTTAGAATTATTTAGAATGTTGATGTGGTTGCAATTAAAATTTCAATGTTTATGGTATTTTGAAGAGTTGTTCTGATTGAAATTTAAATAAAAAATAATTCTGGCCTTTGTGTGGATATATCTTGCTCTTTAATAAGCTTTAATAAGCTATGGGTTATTGCGAAGGCCAACCCATCCCTTCCCAGCACATAATAATGCAATTTTCCATTTGTATGCCCTAAATGGAACATCTCAGACATGACAGGAGAACCTGGTCACCTAAATGGCACTTCAGAGTAAGAAGAAGAGAGATGTGCAAGCTTCAGTCAACATAGGTGGGCGGTCAGCAAGTTCCAATCTGATCATTTTGGCATGGTTGTTTGAAAATTCTCTATTTTGTTTTGTGTCAACATAACTTATTCGCCTGAAACATTGTGGTAAAAATTTTCCGTGCAATGTCCAGGAACATTTTATCTAAAAACCTTCCAGAGAAAATACTTTGTTTTCTGTGTAACTCTTGTTCTCCTCTCATGCACTGGGAAGCTAACAAAGCTTAGCCTGGCAAGTATCTGCTGTTATGAGAGTGATACTGGTTTGGATATGAAAGACTCATTTCATCCACACAAGGTCCGTCAGATAGACACCTTTTACATCCTCTCATCCTCAACGCAACCCAGACTGTTTCGAAAGGTCAATAGGACAAGGCTTCTTTGACAGCAAGAGCGATAAAGAGTTGGACGGTTCTCCCGCCTGCTGACTGAGAACCTGAGATTCATAAAGCAAGAGATGCACTTTAAAAATGAGTAAAAAGTGGAAAAATTCAGTGGTGTTCTGCTGATCCTGAAATGGATAACCCTTTCTCCTTCGTTTTAGGTCCGATGAGGTGGATTCAGATTAAACAGAGATCTTTTAATAGATGGTTTTACAAAAGTCTAATGAAGTCTAGATAACCATCAATGCTTAATCTGTTCAATAACGGGATTGATAAACATTCATTTATTTTGTTTTAGAGACACTTTAATAGTTATTACTAGGAGCAGATTATTTACTGATTGTCCTACTATGTGTGATTAGTTTGTTCTATCATTTATAATCACTAAATATCTGTATATATGTATTAGTTTGAATAATAGTTATTTTATCCTTTGATCCTATGTGTAGCACACGGTGACTTTATTATGGGTTGTTATAGTCATGGGTTATTTTTTAAGAAAATAAATTACTGTTCTAAAATATAAATCAACTCCTGGTGTTTCATATGTATGACTGTTATTAATTTCCTGAGGTGATGAAGGATTTATGTCAGAGCCACAGATTGGTTTGACTCCCGGATACAATAGCATAATTTTATTTAGAAGCCATGTTTAATTATATTCATATCGCCATCCAACTGCCATGAATAAAACTGCGTCTTAGAAGGTAGCTCAGGACATAGATAAAACTTTGGACGTCACATGCCTGAGTGATCACTTTTTCTCTAGAATAATATATCCCCAAAGCTACAACTAAGAAATTAATTTTTTGTGCATTCAGTAAATAGCCACAAATAGTGAATTGCAAAAGTATTCATACCCTTTGAACATTTTCACATTTTGATGTGTTAAAATCAACTTACATGTGTCTTCTTGTTTGTGTGCTCTCCTTTTTTCAAACCAATCTTCATTCTTTCTTTATTATTAATTTTTTTATGGATATTCCAATAACCAAAGATGCTGTTAATTGACAAGAGGCTATCAAGAAGATAAAAAAGAAACAATCTTATGATTGCATGGTCCTTGTTCATAGCTAAAAATGATAATAACTCAGTATTTCCTTCCTAGGAATAAAATTATTGAACTCACTGTATCTTAATTAATCTTTAAGTGATCTAGCTTATTTTGTCCTATTATTAGAGCCCCTAAAGTTAAGGATGTTCACCCTTTTTACCAACCTCTATGAATTTTTATAAACTTGATCAAGTTAGTCTCAAAATAGTTATGAAATCTCCTTACACACTTTTATTTCAGCAGCTTAACCGTTTGTAGTTTAACCTAAAGCTGTAAAAATGACACATCAGCAAAAAATAGGGACGGGGCATTTAAAACCATAGATAACTGATTACTTAGTAACAACAAAGAAGCTTAGAGGCAGTTTTTAGAGGTTGTGTTTTTGCTCAACCTGATGTCATGAATAGACATTGTCATAGCAGGCAAAAAACATACCTAATGATTCACGATGTATTGTTTAGTGTAGTTTTTATGTAATTTTGTGCTTGTACTGTACTGTGGTGTAGTGGGAGGGTGGCGTTACTTTAACTCGGATGATTGGGGACTTTTTATGCTGATCATGGGTTTGGTCTTTAGCTCTTTCATCAATGTCTCTTCTCTGCTGGGCTGGTGTAGACTAAATAACAATAAATGATTATCAGATCTGCTAACTAGAGTAGCCTTCATGGAAGAGATAAGTTGGTTTTAATGTCCAAAGTACTGATTGAGCATTATTCCCTTGTTTTTCTCTGAAGTACATAAAAAATAATCTGTAATAAGAAAATGCTTTTAATGTCAGGAAATATGAAAAAGTCAAGACTTCCCAGCTCTGTAGTTTTGTTACTTTCAGTGAAGAGATGGCTGGGTAAAAAAACATGTGTGACAGAGCGTGAGATAAACATTTTAATGCCACTTTCAGAAGGCAAGCTGTCTAATTTGTTGAAAAACACCAGATAATTCAATTCATTGCAGTTTATTTATATAGCACCAATTCACAACACATGTCGTCTCAAGGCACTTCACAAAAGTCAGGGACATACATTCCAATTAATCCTAATCATTGAACAGTGCAGTCAGATTCAATTATTTATTCAAATTGGATAAAAAGTTTTTCCATCTAAGAAAACCCAGCAGATTGCATCCAGTCAGTGACTTGCAGCATTCACTCCTCCTGGATGAGCATGTAGCGACAGTGGACAGTCACTGGCGTTGACTTTGCAGCAATTCCTCATACTGAGCATGCATATAGCAACAGTGGAGAGGAAAAACTCCCTTTTAACAGGAAGAAACCTCCAGCAGAACCAGGCTCAGTGTGAGCGGCCATCTGCCACGACCAACGGGGGGTTTGAGAGAACAGAGCAGAGACACAAAGAGAACAAAGAAGCACTGATCCAGGAGTCCTTTCTATGGGAAGGAAAAGTAAATGGTAATGGATGTAGCTCCTTTAGTCGTTTCACCTAGAAAGAAAGAACAGATAAACTCTGAGCCAGTTTTCAAGGTTAGAGTCTGAAAGAGAGCACATAGAGTTAGTCACAGTAAAAGCTCAATCAATTGCCATGTCTAGGAGAGAGAAAGGCTTAACCACTGAAAGATAGGGCCAAGTGGATCATCGGTAGAGGGTGAGCATTAAGTTGTTGCCAGCAGAAGCTTGGACGATTCCCCTCTCAAGAAAGGTGTCACGGGTAGACACAGAGTCAGGCCAGGTGTAGCTTCTAGGAAGAGAAAAGAGAGAGAACAAAGTTAAAAGATGAAATAACTGCAAATAATGTCTGGATAATGGATAATGCATTGGAGAGTAGTGTAGTGAGTAGTAGTGTGTGAATGTAGCGAAGAGAGTGAAAGGGGTCATTATGTCCGCCAGCAGCCTAAGCCTATAGCAGCATAACTACAGAGATACAGGGGTTGGACAATGAAACTGAAACACCTGTCATTTTAGTGTGGGAGGTTTCATGGCTAAATTGGACCAGCCTGGTAGCCAGTCTTCATTGATTGCACATTGCACCAGTAATAGCAGCGTGTGAAGGTTCAATTAGCAGGGTAAGAGCACAGTTTTGCTCAAAATATTGAAATGCACACAACATTATGGGTGACATACCAGAGTTCAAAAGAGGACAAATTGTTGGTGCACGTCTTGCTGGCGCATCTGTGACCAAGACAGCAAGTCTTTGTGATGTATCAAGAGCCACGGTATCCAGGGTAATGTCAGCATACCACCAAGAAGGACGAACCACATCCAACAGGATTAACTGTGGACGCAAGAGGAAGCTGTCTGAAAGGGATGTTCGGGTGCTAACCCGGATTGTATCCAAAAAACATAAAACCACGGCTGCCTAAATCACGGCAGAATTAAATGTGCACCTCAACTCTCCTGTTTCCACAAGAACTGTCTGTCAGGAGCTCCACAGGGTCAATATACACGGCCGGGCTGCTATAACCAAACCTTTGGTCACTCATGCCAATGCCAAACGTCGGTTTCAATGGTGCAAGGAGCGCAAATCTTGGGCTGTGGACAATGTGAAACATGTATTGTTCTCTGATGAGTCCACCTTTACTGTTTTCCCCACATCCGGCAGAGTTACGGTGTGGAGAAGCCCCAAAGAAGCATACCACCCAGACTGTTGCATGCCCAGAGTGAAGCATGGGGGTGGATCAGTGATGGTTTGGGCTGCCATATCATGGCATTCCCATGGCCCAATACTTGTGTTAGATGGGCGCGTCACTGTCATGGACTACTGAGCCATTCTTGAGGACCATGTGCATCCAATGGTTCAAACATTGTATCCTGAAGGCGGTGCCGTGTATCAGGATGACAATGCACCAATACACACAGCAAGACTGGTGAAAGATTGGTTTGATGAACATGAAAGTGAAGTTGAACATCTCCCATGGCCTGCACAGTCACCAGATCTAAATATTATTGAGCCACTTTGGGGTGTTTTGGAGGAGCGAGTCAGGAAACGTTTTCCTCCACCAGTATCACGTAGTGACCTGTCCACTATCCTGCAAGAAGAATGGCTTGAAATCCCTCTGACCACTGTGCAGGACTTGTATATGTCATTCCCAAGACGAATTGACGCAGAATTGGCCTCAAAAGGAGGCCCTACACCATACTAATAAATTATTGTGGTCTAAAACCAGGTGTTTCAGTTTCATTGTCCAACCCCTGTAGCTCAGGATAACCTAAGCCATTCTAACTATAAGCCTTATCAAAAAGGAAAGTTTTAAGCCTAGCCTTAAAAGTAGACAGTTTGTCCATCTAGAGCCCAATGATGGCCATTGTTATACTAAAAACAGCAATGATTGGGATACCTCTCTCTGTCAGATTGATTACAACCATTGGGAAAGAGAGGGGGTCATACAGGTAGCAGAAATGGAGGTTGTGTTTGCTCCTCAACCATAACTGAGCCGGTTTAGGCTAAACCTGACTCCCCCTTACTCCATCCAACAGGGAGGGAAGAAGACAGAGGTAAAAATAAGGAAAATAGCTCAGGATAACCTAAGCCACTATAAACTTTATCAAAAAGGAAAGTTTTAAGCGTAGCCTTAAAAGTAGACAGGGTGTCTGGCTCACGGACCAAAACTGGGAGCTGGTTCCACAGGAGAGGAGCCTGATAACTAAAGGATCTGCCTCCCATTCTACTTCTAGAGACTCTAGGAACCACCCGTAAACCTGCAGTCTGAGAACGAAGTGCTCTGTTAGGAACATATGGAACAATCAGATCTCTGATGTATGATGGAGCTAAATCATTAAGGGCTTATATGTGAGGAGGAGAATTTTAAATTATATTCTGGATTTAACAGGGAGCCAATGAAGGGAAGCTAAAATAGGAGAAATATGATCTCTCTTTTTAAATTTCATCAGAACTCTTGCTGCAGCATTTTGAATCAGCTGAAGGCTTTTAACTGCATGTTGTGGATATTCTGATAGTAAAGAATTACAATAGTCCAGCCTCGAAGAAACAAATGCATAGACTAGTTTTTCAGCGTCACTCCTAGATAGGATATTTCTAATTTTGGCAATGTTCCGGAGGTGAAAGAAGGAAATCCTAGAAACCTGTGTTATATGGGATTTAAATGACATGTCCTGGTCAAAAATAACACCAAGGTTTTTTACTTTATTACCGGAGGTCAATTTAATGCCATCCAGGTTAAACGATTGACTAAGCAGTTTCTTTTTTAAAGACTCCGGTCCAAAGACGACAACTTCTGTCTTGTCTGAATTTAGAAGCAGAAAATTTAAAGTCATTCAAGTTTTTATTTCTTCAAGACATGCTTGTAGTCTATCTAACTGGTTGGGCTCATCAGGATTCATGGATAAGTAAAGCTGAGTATCAGTAACAGTGAAAATGTATTCTATGCTGCCTGTTAATTTTACCTATTGGAAGCATATATATAGTAAAGAGAATTGGCCCAAGTACTGAACCCTGTGGTACTCCACAATTAACCCTGGAGTTTAAAGATGATTTATCATTTACATGAACAAACGATTATCTGTCAGACAAATAAGATTTAAACTAGCCTAGCGCTGTTCCCCTGATCCCTACAGCATATTACAGCCTTTTTAAGAGAATATTATGGTCGACTGTATCAAATGCAGCACTGAGATCTAAGAGTACAAGTACAGACACAAGTCCATTATCTGAGGCCATAAGAATATCATTAGTGACTTTCAGTAGAGCTGTTTCAGTGCTATGATGAGCTCTGAAGCCTGACTGAAACTCTTCAAACAGGTCATTGCTGTGTAAATGCTCACACATTTACTAAAGATAGATTAATCATATTTAAAATGGGGCTGGTAATCAGAGGGAACACTTCCTTAAATAATTTGGTTGGGATTGGGTCTAACATACAAGTTGAAGGTTTAGATGAAGCTAGAATATCATTAGTGACTTTCAGCAGAGCTGTTTCAGTGCTATGATGGGCTCTGAAACCTGACTGAAACTCTTCAAACAGGTCATTGCTGTGTAAATGCTCACACATTTGATTAGCAACTGTTACGGCTGGTGGCCGTATGTGTGTGTTTTGTACCATCCTCAACAGATTGGCCAGCCGATGTCGCTGAAAAGCGCCGTTTTCCTCCGTGCTATTGGTACCGCTGTTTCTGATGGGATCGGATTTCTTCTTCGCTGGATACACTCTTCTTCGCTATTCCTGACGGACTCGGATCTCCCTGCGCGCTCTGCACTCCTCCTGCTGGACGTCTCCGGGAGTTCATGTTGGACTATTCATTTCCTGGTTCTTCCGAATTCGCCGCCAATCATTGAAGGGACTACATTATATAAACTCTCTGCACCTGCCACTAAAGGCAGCTGTGATTTGGACAGAACACCTCGCCACTTCTGACTTTGGTATTGTTAAACTTTGAAGCTTGGTTATTTTGTGTGCTCACCTGCGTGATGACTCCATCTTGGCTCAGAGGAGTCTCTTTAAAGTTGATTTGGCTTTGTCTTGATTTGTTTGTTTGCTTGTTGTTAGCAGGGACGCTTTTGTTTTAGGAAACTGTTGAATTAGTTTGTCCCTCCTTTTGGGGGATTATTTTTAGTTAAATTACTGATTGTTGGGTATTTTGTTAAATTTATAGTCATTGTGTATTTTGGGTTTTACCCCTTATTTCTTTATTTTCATACAGTTTGTACTTCGTTAAGTACCCTCCTTTTGTTTGTTTTGTTAAAAATAACAGAAACTTAACTAAAAAGAAATAAATTACTCCTTCTTTCATAAAACCAACAACACCTGGTTTGAATGTTTACTTCCCCCTACCCCTAGACCGAGTGGGGTCGTAACAGCAACTATTTTCTCAAGAATTTTAGATAAGAATTGAAGATTGGATATAGGTCTGTAATTTATTAAGTCATCTCGATCAAGCGGTTTTTTAAGAAAAGGTTTAATTACAGCTACCTTAAAAGCTTGTGGTACATATCCATTTACTAAGGATAAATTAATCATATCTAAAATGGGGCTGGAAATCAGAGGAAACACTTCCTTAAATAATTTGGTTGGGATTGGGTCTAACATACAAGTTGAAGGTTTAGATGAAGCTAATATTTCTGATAACTCAGGAAGCTTCACAGGATCAAAACAGTCCAAACACAGATCAGGTTCTACAGTTACTTCCAATGTTGTCTCACTTGCTGAGGATGAAGTAATCATCTTCGGGAGTATGTCAAACATTTTCTTTTTAATAGAATCAATTTTATTTAGGAATAATCCAATAAAGTCATGACTGCTGAGAGCTAAGGGAATGGATGGCTCAACAGAGCTGACTGTGTAAGTTTAGCAACTGTACTAAAAAGAAACCTAGGATTATTCTTGTTCTCTTCTATTAATGATGAGAAATAAGCTGTTTTATTCTGGAAGTGTCTTTTTATACAACTGTAGGCTATTTTTCCAGATTAAGTAGGAATTCTCTAGGTGTGTAGAGTGCCATTTTCTCTCCAATTTTCTAACATTGTGCTTTAAAGTACCGTATTTTCCGCACTATAAGGCGCACTTAAAAACCATACATTTTCTCAAAAAATGACAGTACGCCTTGTAATCCGGAGCGCCTTATATATGGATCAATTGGTTAATTGGTTGATCCATACTGGTTGTACACGGCGCTCTATCAAAATGTTTCAGAACGACTGGTAAACTACAAAGCCGCACCGCTTGCAGCATTACGGCTACCGTAGTCAGGGGTGTTGCCGAAGTAATAGCGGTAAACACCTGTACTGTGCTTACTCCTAATCCAACACCACTTGTGTGTGTATAACGACCCCAAAATTGCACCTTTCAAGAGACACGCTTACGATGCTGAGTTCAAACTCAAGGCTGTCAGCTACGCAGTCGAATATGGGAATAGAGCAGCAGCGAGAGAATTCAACAGTTAATGCTACTATATTGTGAATGTACTAACGTTTGATTTAGTGCATCAAACTGTTTCTTTTACGTGTTTACTGAATCAGGGAAAAGTTCCCTTTCACGTTTTAACTAACGTTTGATTTCAACTTCAACTTCAACTTCATAGACTCCAATGCATTCCTAACGTGCGGTTGGCTCTATTCAATAGAATTCTATGTAGAGGAGACCTTACCATGAGAGTGAATGGAGTTATCAGAATGCTGGTTTGTAGTGTATTAATAAAGTTTGACTGACTGACTTATCTGACTGTTTTGTTGACATTCTCTTTAGCACAGCTCCATCTAGTGGATGCATAACGCAACCCCAGTCAAACGTTTGACTGCAGTAGCTTCTATTCTATGCGCCTTATAATCCGGTGCGCCCTATATATGAAAACAGTTCTAAAATAGGCCATTCATTGAAGGTGCGCCTTATAATCCGGTGCGCCTTATAGTGCGGAAAATACGGTACTCAGCTCTGAATTAAACCAGGGAGCTAGCCTCCTGTGAATAATTACCTTTTTTTTTTTTTTTTTACTGTGTCCTGTCCGGCAGAGTAGCGCTCAGAATTGTTGTCTGAGTGCCAAGAAATTGCCCAACAGATTTACTTTCACAAGCGGAGCATCACAGCTAATGCTTTAAAGTTCTGCTTGATATTTATAAAATAAACTTTATTATAAACTTCTTTGGGAATATTTCAATTGTTATGGCCACGGAGACTGAAATGAAAAGGAAAAAAAGAAGCTCAAAAAAAGAAAGCGATGGGGCAAAAGGGAAAAGGAGGAAAGAGTGGAGGAGAGAAAGAAGGATGAAGACAATACAAGATTACACCCTGCTTGCTTATACACCTGCAGCTGTTTTTTGTTTTTTTAACAAAATAGTACACGTAATTATGAATGTAAAATGTACTTAGTGAGAGGTGCAGCCCAATATAAAACATATGTGTAGCTGTCAACACCTGAAGCTTAACACCTGTGAGTATGAGTGTGGACACGCTTTTGTATACAAGGTTTCTCCACAAAAATATGCATAGTGAGTGTGAGGACCCACAGACCCGCCCCATGGTCCCTGGACGGACACTGAGGAGTTCCGAGCCACAGACATAATATGGGGGGCCTAATCTGATCCAGGAGATGGAGCAGTCCAAGACCCAACCTGTCACAAAAAATAAAAAATAAAAACAGGCACACAGTCACAATCACCCACTCCCACCTTCATGCATACACATAAAATCACTTGCACCAACGTAAAGACAAACAACAATGGACGTCATACACTCACTCACACTCCCCATGCATACTCTAAACTCCCAGGTCCAGGCATCGGTACCCCCTAGGGGCAACCAGCCCCCGGACCCAGGAGGTGGTCCCCTTCCCTCCTGGGACAGAGACAGGAAGACAGCGCCGACACCACCCAGACCCGGGTGACCCTGGCCCGGCTCCCGCCCCACCCGCCCCGAACCCAGTCCCCATCAACCCTCATCCACCTCTGGAGAGGGGGCTATCTACAAAAGAGGGGTCCACATGGCTCAAACCAGCCCGCCAACCAGAGCCACCCATGGACGGAGTAGTCCCGACCCCCAAATGAGCTCCAATCCCAACCCCATGAGTCTCCCACCCCCAGTGAACCCCAACAAGGACCTCCCCACAGGGCCACCCTCAACAAGGACACCGATATCGAACACATCCCCGTGAACCCAAATGCCATGCATCCCCTCCCCCACAGGGGCACACTCCCACAGGTGAACTCCATGGCCGAGAAGCCGATGAAGCCACACCCACACAGTGCAAGCTCCACACACAGCCCCACTCTAAGAACCCCATCGCACCCCGCTCCCCCACCACAGCGTACCGCAACGGCACCCCGTGCAATGCCACCCCCGCCCACTGGCTCAACAGGGCAGACCCCACCGAGCCCCGCACCCACAACAGGACCCCCTACCCCGCACCATGACAGGACAAACTCATCCGCCAAGAGATCCCCGGCCAGCAGCCGGCACCCAGGGCCAGCGTCCCCCACCACGCCCCCCTCAGCCACAAAAAACACTACATCACTGCCACTGCAACGACCGCCCAGGGAAAAACACTATCCAGCTCAGCTCCACCATTGCCGCCCAGGCGATCCAAACGGCGGTGACCCCACGCCCTAGAAGTGGACACAACCCCTCCACCCCCGCCATCCCCCAGCCCACCACCTCAATCCCCCCCCGGACACCACAGCCGGCAGAGCAGCACACCTTCAAGCCCGCCCAGCCCTCCCGAACAATGCCAGCTGCCCTAGCCCACCAGTCCACGAGAGGGATACATGCACCAGCCGGGTACCTGGGCCATGCAGGCCAACTGCTCCAGGCCAAGCACAACCCGCCAGCCGCCCCGGTGCAGTCACAAGACATGCTCCGCCGCCCCACTCACCCGACTGCCAACCGCAGCCCGGCGCCCGCCCATGGGCCGGAACCACAGAAGGAAGCAGTGGAAGAAGGCTTGCTCTCTAAGGATGGGAAAAACAGCTGCATCGTAAACAGGTCATAAACACCATTATCTTTTAACAACACACTTCCACAGTCTCCCCATCTTAGGATCAGTGCATCTTCTGTTCAGCGCAATCAGCCTTCATCTTTTTCTGTTTCAGTGCTATGATGAGCTCTGAAGCCTGACTGAAACTCTTCAAACAGGTCATTGCTGTGTAAATGCTCACACATTTACTAAAGATAGATTAATCATATTTAAAATGGGGCTGGTAATCAGAGGGAACACTTCCTTAAATAATTTGGTTGGGATTGGGTCTAACATACAAGTTGAAGGTTTAGATGAAGCTAGAATATCATTAGTGACTTTCAGCAGAGCTGTTTCAGTGCTATGATGGGCTCTGAAACCTGACTGAAACTCTTCAAACAGGTCATTGCTGTGTAAATGCTCACACATTTGATTAGCAACTGTTACGGCTGGTGGCCGTATGTGTGTGTTTTGTACCATCCTCAACAGATTGGCCAGCCGATGTCGCTGAAAAGCGCCGTTTTCCTCCGTGCTATTGGTACCGCTGTTTCTGATGGGATCGGATTTCTTCTTCGCTGGATACACTCTTCTTCGCTATTCCTGACGGACTCGGATCTCCCTGCGCGCTCTGCACTCCTCCTGCTCGACGTCTCCGGGAGTTCATGTTGGACTATTCATTTCCTGGTTCTTCCGAATTCGCCGCCAATCATTGAAGGGACTACATTATATAAACTCTCTGCACCTGCCACTAAAGGCAGCTGTGATTTGGACAGAACACCTCGCCACTTCTGACTTTGGTATTGTTAAACTTTGAAGCTTGGTTATTTTGTGTGCTCACCTGCGTGATGACTCCATCTTGGCTCAGAGGAGTCTCTTTAAAGTTGATTTGGCTTTGTCTTGATTTGTTTGTTTGCTTGTTGTTAGCAGGGACGCTTTTGTTTTAGGAAACTGTTGAATTAGTTTGTCCCTCCTTTTGGGGGATTATTTTTAGTTAAATTACTGATTGTTGGGTATTTTGTTAAATTTATAGTCATTGTGTATTTTGGGTTTTACCCCTTATTTATTTATTTTCATACAGTTTGTACTTCGTTAAGTACCCTCCTTTTGTTTGTTTTGTTAAAAATAACAGAAACTGAACTAAAAAGAAATAAATTACTCCTTCTTTCATAAAACCAACAACACCTGGTTTGAATGTTTACTTCCCCCTACCCCTAGACCGAGTGGGGTCGTAACAGCAACTATTTTCTCCTGAATTTTAGATAAGAATTGAAGATTGGATATAGGTCTGTAATTTATTAAGTCATCTCGATCAAGCGGTTTTTTAAGAAAAGGTTTAATTACAGCTACCTTAAAAGCTTGTGGTACATATCCATTTACTAAGGATAAATTAATCAAATCTAAAATGGGGCTGGAAATCAGAGGAAACACTTCCTTAAATAATTTGGTTGGGATTGGGTCTAACATACAAGTTGAAGGTTTAGATGAAGCTAATATTTCTGATAACTCAGGAAGCTTCACAGGATCAAAACAGTCCAAACACAGATCAGGTTCTACAGTTACTTCCAATGTTGTCTCACTTGCTGAGGATGAAGTAATCATCTTCGGGAGTATGTCAAACATTTTCTTTTTAATAGAATCAATTTTATTTAGGAATAATCCAATAAAGTCATGACTGCTGAGAGCTAAGGGAATGGATGGCTCAACAGAGCTGACTGTGTAAGTTTAGCAACTGTACTAAAAAGAAACCTAGGATTATTCTTGTTCTCTTCTATTAATGATGAGAAATAAGCTGTTTTATCTTGAAGTGTCTTTTTATACAACTGTAGGCTATTTTTCCAGATTAAGTAGGAATTCTCTAGGTGTGTAGAGTGCCATTTTCTCTCCAATTTTCTAACATTGTGCTTTAAAGTACCGTATTTTCCGCACTATAAGGCGCACTTAAAAACCATACATTTTCTCAAAAAATGACAGTACGCCTTGTAATCCGGAGCGCCTTATATATGGATCAATTGGTTAATTGGTTGATCCATACTGGTTGTACACGGCGCTCTATCAAAATGTTTCAGTACGACTGGTAAACTACAAAGCCGCACCGCTTGCAGCATTACGGCTACCGTAGTCAGGGGTGTTGCCGAAGTAATAGCGGTAAACACCTGTACTGTGCTTACTCCTAATCCAACACCACTTGTGTGTGTATAACGACCCCAAAATTGCACCTTTCAAGAGACACGCTTACGATGCTGAGTTCAAACTCAAGGCTGTCAGCTACGCAGTCGAATATGGGAATAGAGCAGCAGCGAGAGAATTCAACAGTTAATGCTACTATATTGTGAATGTACTAACGTTTGATTTAGTGCATCAAACTGTTTCTTTTACGTGTTTACTGAATCAGGGAAAAGTTCCCTTTCACGTTTTAACTAACGTTTGATTTCAACTTCAACTTCAACTTCATAGACTCCAATGCATTCCTAACGTGCGGTTGGCTCTATTCAATAGAATTCTATGTAGAGGAGACCTTACCATGAGAGTGAATGGAGTTATCAGAATGCTGGTTTGTAGTGTATTAATAAAGTTTGACTGACTGACTTATCTGACTGTTTTGTTGACATTCTCTTTAGCACAGCTCCATCTAGTGGATGCATAACGCAACCCCAGTCAAACGTTTGACTGCAGTAGCTTCTATTCTATGCGCCTTATAATCCGGTGCGCCCTATATATGAAAACAGTTCTAAAATAGGCCATTCATTGAAGGTGCGCCTTATAATCCGGTGCGCCTTATAGTGCGGAAAATACGGTACTCAGCTCTGAATTAAACCAGGGAGCTAGCCTCCTGTGAATAATTACCTTTTTTTTTTTTTTTTTACTGTGTCCTGTCCGGCAGAGTAGCGCTCAGAATTGTTGTCTGAGTGCCAAGAAATTGCCCAACAGATTTACTTTCACAAGCGGAGCATCACAGCTAATGCTTTAAAGTTCTGCTTGATATTTATAAAATAAACTTTATTATAAACTTCTTTGGGAATATTTCAATTGTTATGGCCACGGAGACTGAAATGAAAAGGAAAAAAAGAAGCTCAAAAAAAGAAAGCGATGGGGCAAAAGGGAAAAGGAGGAAAGAGTGGAGGAGAGAAAGAAGGATGAAGACAATACAAGATTACACCCTGCTTGCTTATACACCTGCAGCTGTTTTTTGTTTTTTTAACAAAATAGTACACGTAATTATGAATGTAAAATGTACTTAGTGAGAGGTGCAGCCCAATATAAAACATCTGTGTAGCTGTCAACACCTGAAGCTTAACACCTGTGAGTATGAGTGTGGACACGCTTTTGTATACAAGGTTTCTCCACAAAAATATGCATAGTGAGTGTGAGGACCCACAGACCCGCCCCATGGTCCCTGGACGGACACTGAGGAGTTCCGAGCCACAGACATAATATGGGGGGCCTAATCTGATCCAGGAGATGGAGCAGTCCAAGACCCAACCTGTCACAAAAAAAATAAAATAAAAACAGGCACACAGTCACAATCACCCACTCCCACCTTCATGCATACACATAAAATCACTTGCACCAACGTAAAGACAAACAACAATGGACGTCATACACTCACTCACACTCCCCATGCATACTCTAAACTCCCAGGTCCAGGCATCGGTACCCCCTAGGGGCAACCAGCCCCCGGACCCAGGAGGTGGTCCCCTTCCCTCCTGGGACAGAGACAGGAAGACAGCGCCGACACCGCCCAGACCCGGGTGACCCTGGCCCGGCTCCCGCCCCACCCGCCCCGAACCCAGTCCCCATCAACCCTCATCCACCTCTGGAGAGGGGGCTATCTACAAAAGAGGGGTCCACATGGCTCAAACCAGCCCGCCAACCAGAGCCACCCCAGGACGGAGTAGTCCCGACCCCCAAATGAGCTCCAATCCCAACCCCATGAGTCTCCCACCCCCAGTGAACCCCAACAAGGACCTCCCCACAGGGCCACCCTCAACAAGGACACCGATATCGAACACATCCCCGTGAACCCAAATGCCATGCATCCCCTCCCCCACAGGGGCACACTCCCACAGGTGAACTCCATGGCCGAGAAGCCGATGAAGCCACACCCACACAGTGCAAGCTCCACACACAGCCCCACTCTAAGAACCCCATCGCACCCCGCTCCCCCACCACAGCGTACCGCAACGGCACCCCGTGCAATGCCACCCCCGCCCACTGGCTCAACAGGGCAGACCCCACCGAGCCCCGCACCCACAACAGGACCCCCTACCCCGCACCATGACAGGACAAACTCATCCGCCAAGAGATCCCCGGCCAGCAGCCGGCACCCAGGGCCAGCGTCCCCCACCACGCCCCCCTCAGCCACAAAAAACACTACATCACTGCCACTGCAACGACCGCCCAGGGAAAAACACTATCCAGCTCAGCTCCACCATTGCCGCCCAGGCGATCCAAACGGCGGTGACCCCACGCCCTAGAAGTGGACACAACCCCTCCACCCCCGCCATCCCCCAGCCCCCCACCTCAATCCCCCCCCGGACACCACAGCCGGCAGAGCAGCACACCTTCAAGCCCGCCCAGCCCTCCCGAACAATGCCAGCTGCCCTAGCCCACCAGTCCACGAGAGGGATACATGCACCAGCCGGGTACCTGGGCCATGCAGGCCAACTGCTCCAGGCCAAGCACAACCCGCCAGCCGCCCCGGTGCAGTCACAAGACATGCTCCGCCGCCCCACTCACCCGACTGCCAACCGCAGCCCGGCGCCCGCCCATGGGCCGGAACCACAGAAGGAAGCAGTGGAAGAAGGCTTGCTCTCTAAGGATGGGAAAAACAGCTGCATCGTAAACAGGTCATAAACACCATTATCTTTTAACAACACACTTCCACAGTCTCCCCATCTTAGGATCAGTGCATCTTCTGTTCAGCGCAATCAGCCTTCATCTTTATGACCTCCTCAACTGCGACTGCTTCCTTCTCAGCTCCACTTTTGATCTTTGTCTGCATGCAGACAAACTCATCACATCCTTTACTCACACAAACATTATGAAAGGTTATAAAATCAAATAGTCAAGTTAAAGAATAGGAGAATATATAAGATAAATCTATATTCAATTATTTCCTCCCTTTTTATCTTATATTTGCTCATATTCTCATATCACTTAACAGCCACTTCTTTCGGATTTCTTTTTTAACTGTAGGATTATTTTCATGAGTACAAAGACAATTATACTCAGAGGTACTTACTGACATTTAAATCACAGATTCATATAGAGATGGATCTGGATACAGGTCAGAAAAGTGGTCAGTCACATCCTCATCATCTTCATCATCCTGCTGTTTAAGTAACTGATAGAGTTGGGTAACTGTCTTCCATAGAAGAAATAGCTGTGGTGATGAGACGGTTAAGCAGAGAACGAAGGCAGGGAATACAACAACATCCACACAATGTCAAAAATTGCAGCAAACACTGCAAAGGAAATTATTACTGATGATACTAAAATTTTGTACTTCCCAAACACATCCAGCCAGGAGTTCCACATCGAGGTGTCTACTCCAGAATGCTCCTTCATTTTGCCATTTAGAGATCTCAAACCTTCTATGGCTTTAGTTAGGCTGCCATCAGCAGCAGTGTTGTTAGGTATGAATGTGCAAAATGTTTCTCCAAAAATGGCACAAACTCCTCCTTTTTCAGCTAACAACATGTCCAAAGCAATTCTATTCTGGAATGCCATCAGGGAAGTTGAAGCCAATTGGTCATGGACAGCTTCAAACCTGCTTTGTGTCCAATTTTCTAGTTTTTGCACATTGTAGTGAATATAGTTGATCCTGTCTACGTTTTTGTTCATCGTACACCACTTACAGATACTTGATTCAAATCTTGCGGCTACTTGATCAGTTAATTTATCTTCATCTATAGCATTGTCGAAGCTGTCTCTGCTTCCCCAGGTCCGTTGATTTGGGCACAGGTTTCAAAAGAGTGAAATAAACACAAAGTACAATCAGCTTAAGTTCGCCTCTGCGCAGAGGAAGAGAGATGCCCCAGCCAACACCTGCGAGCAACAACTCTGCTCTCTCTCCGCTTCCAGCTCGTTTTATTAAGTCTCCAAGGTGTGTTCAACATTTCCTTTTTTACATATATCATATCACTTAGTTGTACAGCATAACAGTTCCTTATGTCCAAATAAGGAGTGCTTCCTGTTATTACTTCCAGCAGGCTCATCTTATCCTGTCTCCTACACTCCCTATCCGCTGCTCCCCTGTCCTTCACCAATTTATGACCTCTATCAGCACATTCCAGTTACACACATACATAGTTTAAATTCTACAACCCCCCCTTTTGAACTTTCATAAGAGTTCACACCCTAAAATGTCCTTCAACCAAGTACTTCTAAGAATAAGTAGAAATAAGTAAAAATATTACTGTACCACCTGTAAAATGAGAAAATCATTAAGAAAACTTGCATCCATCTTATTATGTGTCGATGAATTCACACTCTGAGTCCTCATCCTGGTTATGGTCAATTTGCAACAGTGGCATCGTTGTCTTTGGATCCCTCCCCTCAATTGTGGAGGTTTTGAGGCGCACCATCAGAGAACGAATGCATGATACACAACAACATCCACAGGTCACCATTATTGCTACAAATACTGCAATAGAAATCATCAAAGACCTTATCAAACCCTTGCTTTGTGTACTCATTTTTTTTAAACTTGTGAAACTTAAAACATAAACATATAAAGTTAAATCATAACCTGAAAAAGATACAGAAAAATCAAAATGTAGTATAAAATATAAAATGTTTGCTGAACAGTGTCTTCTGGGGTGGGAGGGAAGCTCTACCACTCCTAGTGAGAGGGAAACTCAATCACTTCCGCCTCTTCTTCTGCTGTTCTTCTTCTGTCTTCAGCTCTCAGGGCAGACTGACACTGGGCTAATTTCTCTCACCCGGGGATTATTCTACCCCTTCTTGGGTGGGAGAAGTGAGATTGACTTTTCCTGTGTTTTCACTCAGATCTTCCTGGACCTGAGAAAGGGATCGTTGAGGTGCTTCTGCTCCTGCACACTGGCTCCAGTGATACCAAGTGTCACCTTTGCCCTTCAGCCTGACTGCATTGGTTGTCCTCTTTGTGACCTGAAATGGACCGGTCCACCTTGGCTCTGACCACTTTCTTTTGATGACTTTCAGGAGGACCCACTCGGCTTCCGAGGTGGTGGTTCCGACTCTGGTCTCTGGTTCTGCTGGGATCTGTTTGGAGAAAGCTGTAACAAGACTGTGGAGAGATCTGTAATAATCACGATGAGACATAGATTGTTCACACTCAGTGAGAAACGGTAACCCTGTTTGGGGGCCTGGAAATGGCCTCCCTGTTTGCAGCTCATGTGGGGTCAAACCATGTTTCTGATTTATAGAACTCCGTACAGACATCAATGCTAATGGTAAGGCAGTAGCCCAATTAATTTTGGTCTGTGCACAGATTTTAGCCAATTTGGTTTTAAGGGTTTGATTCATTCTTTCAACCTTCCCCTGTGACTGGATGGTACACAGTACCAAATGAGTGTTTCAGTCCCAGGAATTTTTCCACTTCCTTGAGTTGTCAGACCTTATTTTAGCTGGAAAACCGTGTCTAGAGATATAATGATTTATCAAACACTTCACCACAGATTTGCTGTCTTCCTTTTTTGTAGGCCATGCCTCCGGCTATCCAGTAAATGCATTCACACACACCAACAGATATCTGAACCCATTTACTCTCTCAGTCATGTCTGTATAATCAATGATAACCTCTTTTCCTGCTATTGGGTCTACTGGGAACTTTCCAGGTGCTGGCTTCAAGGTTGGTGTAACATTGAACTGCCTGCACATCTCACATGAATTAATCCAATGCACTGCCATTGGTTTCAAAAAAGGGTGCCACCAGTGTTCGAGATTTTTCAACATTTGCGTTGTTCCCACATGTCCTACTCCGTGTGCTTCTTTTAGGGCTACTTTGGTAAGACCTGGTGGCAAGATGGGACGTCCGTCTGGGCTTCTCCAGAGACCACTCTGATCCTCTGAGCCCCCTCGGGCCTTCCAAACTGATTTTTCCTTGGGAGAGGCCCGCTTTTGTAATTTCATTACTTCTTCCAGGGTGGGTTCTGGTGTCCACCCTGTTTCTGAACACAGCATTATGTGCCTGGGCTGATATCCTGCACACTGTTTAGCTGCCTGGTCAGCTGCCTGGTTCCCTTGTGCTACTCTGGTGTTACTGCTGTCATGTCCTTTGCATTTTGCTACTTCTTGAGGGAGCAACAAAGCTTCAGCCAACTTTCTCATTTCCTGTTCATGTTTAATGGGTTTCTGTCCTGCAGTTCTGAATCCTGTCCTCAGCCACTGTTTGAGTTCTACATGTACCGCTCCTGTAGCGTATGCGGAATCTGTGTAGATGTTAACGTTCTGTCCTGCTCCTATTTCCAGAGCAGCTTTTACTGCCAAAACTTCTGCTCTCTGCGCTGATTGTGCGTCTGTCAGTTCCTCTGCCTGTACTGTGACAAAATCTGTCCCTGTGTCTTCCACCACTGCGTATGCTGCCTTAAATCCTTCTGTGTTATGTCTGAAGCAGCACCTGTCTGTGTACAGGTCTGTTAGGGATGTACTTTGTAGATCTGGTCTGATTTTTTCATTGAACTCTACTTTTTCTGCGCAGACATGTGGTGTACCGGTAATTATTCTATCTGCCATGTTTATTCCTTCATATGTGTATGTGATGTTTGGGGCCTCCAGCAACTTACTCAGCCTCTGTTGTCTCAATGGTGAGAGCGTGAAAGCCTGAGAGTTCACAAAGGCCACCACACCATGTGATGTCAATATGTTAAGAGGATGTCCCATCACTACATGAGCTGTTTTTTGGATTATTTTAGCCATCCCTGCTGCTTGTCGGGTGCACTCATGATGTCTTTGTTCCATATTGTCTAACATTACACTTATGTATATTAGCACTGTTCTTATTCCCCCTTTTTTCTGGAACAGCACACCGTTTGCCATGTGTGCTGTGACAGAAACATCCAACTGGAAGGGCAACGTGTAATCTGGGTGTGCCAAATGTGCAGTTTGCGAGAGGCTGGTTTTTAAGTTAATGAACGCTTCTTCGGCTTCTCTGGTCCATTCAAGCAGGGCAGTGAGGTTTCTCATGCCCTGTTTTTTGACAAGATCTCTAAGGGGTGCAGTGAGGTCGGTGTAGCCGGGCACAAAAGATCTGCTATACCCTGTGAGTCCTAGGAAAGACAACATGTCCTTAACCAGGAGTGGTTTTGGGTGGGACAAAACTGCAGATTGGTGAGCTGGGGACATCCCCGTGCCAGGTTGGGAAACAACTCTGCCCAGAAAGTCAACCTGGTGTCTGCAGATTTGGAGTTTGGCTTTGCTAACCTTGTAGCCTTTTTTGGCTAAATGCGACAGGACAATTGCTGTTGCCTCAAGGCATTCAGCCACAGTGGGTGTTGCGAGGAGAATGCCATCCACGTACTGGATCAGAGTGGTGGTAATGGGCAATCTTGGAGAGAGTCTTTCAGAACCTGATTGAAGATTCCTGGAGAAAGCACGAAGCCCTGTGGCAAACGAGTGTATCTATACCTTTGGGATTTATAGGTAAATGTGAAAATGTCCCTGCATTCCTCAGCTAAAGGAAGGCAGAAGAATGCGTTGGCCAGGTCAATGCAGGTAAACCAGCTGTGGTCACGGTTAAGATTTGTCAGAGCAACAAAGGGATTGGGCACGGGAACGGTAGCGGTGGCCAAAGCTGCATTTATGGCCCGTAAATCATGTGCCATGCGCCATTTACCCATCCCTTTTTTCTCCACTGGCAGAATGGGTGTGTTCCATGAAGAGGAATGTGCGGACTCTAAAACACCTGAGTTCCAGAGGCCTTCCACTGTATCTTTAATGCCTAGTTCTGCTGCTGGTTTGTGAGGGTATTGGTGCTTCCATATTGGTTGGTCAACTGAAAGGTAATGGGGGAACATTGAATCAGGCCTACATCTGTGGGTCCCTCTGCCCAGAGGTTGGAAGGCATTTTTTCCACAATAGCAGCTGCCAGCGGATGGTCTGTTTTTTCCCTACCATGGTGTCTGTCTAACTGAACATGCTCCAGTGTGCCCACATCCGTGGAGTGGTTGAATATGCGATAAGTGTTCCCTGAGGGCGAGTAAAAAAGGTTGGGTGTTGCCAAAGGCTGCCAATCCTGTAGGCTCAGGGAGCGTTTTAACACACCTCCAAGTTCACGTGCTTCATGACCTGGGTGCAGAGCCAAAGAGACATGAGCCACGCCATCAGACCACATCCTAAACCACACTTCCTGCTCTTCAGCCAAGTGAACCTTGGCCACCACTCCTTCTGGTGCTACATAAATGTCTGTGGTGACAATGTCCCAGTGCGTACCCTCTAACTCGTCAGCAAAGCTTTCCTGGTAGCATTCACAATTGTTTCTATCATAAAACAAGGTGACACACGGGGGGTCAGGAGGAGGTACATAGGGCGCCTGAGTGGAGACCCAGGATTTCCACCGATGGAAAGCCGAGAGAATGCCTCTGTGCGCGGTGGTTTCAGGTTGCAGCAAAACCCAGTATATGTCAGCCATTGAGTCCTGCAGTGGCTGGAGGAGGTATTGTCCATGTGAAAAAGAAGTGTTATTGCCACAAAATAACTGGATGCCATTGGGCAGGTGAACCTGCAGTCCATCACTCCTGCATAAAATGGTTGCTCCCATTTTTATCAACATGTCTCTACCCAGTAAATTTACTGGTGTGTCAGTGGAGACTAGATAACTGTGATTCAGTGTCTGTCCATCAATTTCAGTATTTATGGGCTTGGCATATGGCAGGACCTGTTTTGCCCCCGAGAACCCCATAACAGTTGTAGTCCTGGTGGAGAGTGTGTTTGGAGGAGCCTGTTGAACATGTGGCCCCAGTGTCCACCAGAAAAGGAAAGCTATTTCCGCACACAGTCACACACAGCAGGGGGTCCACAGTCCCGCTGTCTTCGGGGGTCGGTGGGGACCTTCAGTGGTGCTCAGGCCAGAGACTAGGCTCGTCCCAGGCCGGTAATTGGAGTTGTGGTCCGTGTGTGCCGCGTGCGGGGCCACCTCTGCCTCTGTATAGACAGGCCGGAGGAGCCATGGCGGCACCATAACACCCATACCCTCCGGGTGGACCATTCTTATGGGGGCAATCTCAGGCCCAATGTCCAGGCTCATTGCAGTAGTAACACACATCAGCAGTACCCAGTCTCCTCTGTGGTCCTCTCTGGAATCCCCTTGCTCTCGGCCCTCCCCTTCCCCCAAAACGACCAGCATGTCCCTGATATGGGACTGGGGCCTGATGCCACTGTCCTGCTGTTTCTCGATTTCCAGGAAATGGAGGAGCCTGAGGGGGCTGAGACACTGCACCTTCATACATTATTTTAGGTGTTTTACCCTCCTTTTTCTTTTCCCCCACCTTCCGTTTAGCTTCTGCTAATTGCATTTTCAGGAGCTGAGTTTGTAACGTTTTTAATTCACTCTCCTCATTTTGTTTTGCCTCTTTGACTTTAGATAAATGATGCATCAGATGGCGCTCCCATACTCCGGTCTCTGCCCCAGGTAGGTCGAGATTACCTTCCATATTAGTTTTAACCTGTGACGGTAACCCTCTTAAGACAGCATCTCTGAACCAGTCCCTTTGGGGACCAGCTCTGTCTGGATTAGTTCCTGTCTGTGTTTGCCACATGGATTTGCACTGATCTAAGTATTCTCTAGGATTTGTGTTTGCGTTCCACTCAAATTTTGGAATGGTACGTCCTCTGGTTACTGGATACATTTGTCTAAGAGCTATGCCTATGAGAGTGGAATAGAAGGTAAATGGGTCCCCATCTGATGCTGTTGTTATAGCTGTGTGGCTTCATGCATCATCCACCAATGGCCCTGTAATTACCTAGAGCTAAAGTGGTGCCTGCTGTCAGGGAGTCCAGTGTCTGTAGCCATATAGAGGCACCTTCTGTGATAGGGGGAAGTTTCTCACACAAAGTGGTGAGATCTCCCAGTGTGAATGGTTTGTATCTGTTTCCTCCAAATTGTTGTTGGAACAGTGGACCCATATAAGAAGGTTTGGGCTGGGTTCGGGGTCTCATGTTATAGCCATGTCCAGCAGGGGGAGGAGTAGCCTCAGGTACTGGTAGCGATGGGGTTGAGGGAGATGACATAGCTTCCTCATTTTCAATTGGTAACTGATTCTGTACTGTAATTGGTGGTGCCTGGATAGCAGCGTCATAATAAGTTACCGCAGTCAGTGGTTCTTCTTTTACCCATTTCCCCGACCCTGACATAATAACTGAGCCCTAAGTTACATCTGGTTTCAGAGGTGTGACCAACTCCATATCACTAGGTGAATGGGAAGTATACGGGGTGGAACATCTTATTGGGCCAGAGGCTGCCTCCAATTTGTCCCGTAGGACCCGGTCAGCAAATGGGTCAGTTAGTGGAACCTGTGAAATGAATGAACCTCCAGAGGACAGTTCAGACCCAGCAGTGGAATGTGAGCTGAGAGAGGCGGGGCCTGATGGGGAGGGAGCAGGCGGTGATGGGCCAGGAAGAGACTGGCCATTTACTGGCGGCAGATCACACACGCTCACGTGTCCCCCAGTAACTTGCAACGTGGGGTATAAGCTTGCGGGGGGAGGAATGGGGGGAGTGGTGTGTGCGGGAAGTGTATAAGGTGGCGGGATTTCAACTGTACTGCTATCTTTAATCTATCTGCTTTTCCTGTCTCTTTTCTGTCATAGCATTGTTGTGGAATTTTCTTATCAAAGTGGGTAGAAGTTGACTCATAACAAGAGAAAATCCAGACTTTGTCTTTATAAGTTTTATTCAAAGACATTCAGCATTTGAAGACCCTGACACTGAGGTTAGTCAGTGAAACAGAGCCCCGATCAACATTTACACACAGTATTTATACCAGAACATGACAGTGTTATCTCAACTTCAAAGAGTCTGTGTTTTACGACCCCAGACCCTTCTCGGGTTCAGAGGTGACAAAGTTATCTGGGAACCCATCTGTCCTTCCCAACACATCATCCTAACTGTGGGTTTTAACTATTAAACTTCTGATAATGGCTTTTACAGCTTACTCCCTAACACAAATGTTCACAGGAGTGAGGTAACCCAAAGGTCACACACTTTGGAACACTTAATAAAATAATTTCCATTACAACTTCTTTCTTCTGATTACAAGATAATCACAGCTAAAGGAAAATTCTTCAAAACCATCACCCCTCTCATCTAACAGATAATCCAAAGCCATTCTAGTTTGCAAACTCATCGTTCTAATAGCTTAGGCTGATTGAAGTATATGTTGTGACTGAAGGTAGTAAGTGAGCTAGATAACATACTCCAGACCAAGTAGCAGGCAGATACAGATATAATCTATTTCCACACATCCAACCCATGTTCTGAGGACATGAGTACCCATCTCATAAAGGAAAAGTAACCAAAACCCTGGTTAATTTACCTTCCTGGCCATACAACTAACCTTCATTCGGTAAAGCTGTAAGATTAAGAGTTAACACAAAGAGATCTGGAGCCAAAGATCCTGAAATAGTATAAGGATCAGTTCTGATAGGACATGACTCAAATTTATGTACTCGTACTTGTACTCGTCGTCTTCCGTTTATCCGGGACCGGGTCGCGGGGGCAGCAGACTCAACAGAGACGCCCAGACGTCCCTCTCTCCAGACAACTCCTCCAGTTCCTCCAGGGGGAGCCCAAGGCGTTCCCAGGCCAGCCGAGAGACATAGTCCCTCCAGCGTGTCCTGGGCCGTCCCCTGGGCCTCCTTCCGGTGGGACGTGCCTGGAACACCTCCCGAGGAAGGCATCCAGGAGGCATCCGGTATAGATGCCCGAGCCACCTCAACTGGCTCCTCTCGATGTGGAGGAGCAGCGGCTCTACTCCAAGCCCCTCCCGGATGGCCGAGCTCCTCACCCTATCTCTAAGGGAGTGCCCGACCACCCTACGGAGGAAGCTCATTTCAGCCGCTTGTATCTGGGATCTCGTTTTTTCGGTCATGACCCAACGTTCATGGCCATAGGTGAGGGTAGGAACGTAGACCGACCAGTAAATTGAGAGCTTTGCTTTTCGGCTCAGCTCTCTCTTCACCACAATGGACCGGCACAGCGCCCCCATTACTGTGGCAGCTGCACCGATCCGTCTGTCGATCTCCCGCTCCATTCTTCCCTCACTCGTGAACAAGACCCCGAGATACTTAAACTCCTCCACTTGAGGCAGGAACTCCCCTCCAACCTGAAGAGGACAAGCCACCCTTTTCCGGTCGAGTACCATGGCCTCGGACTTGGAGGAGCTGATCCTTATCCCAGCCGCTTCACACTCTGCTGCGAACCGCCACAGCGCATGCTGTAGGTCTTGGCTAGAGGGGGCCAGCAGGACCACGTCATCTGCAAAAAGAAGAGACGAAATCCACTGGTCCCCACACCCGACCCCCTCCGGCCCTTGGCTGCGTCTAGAAATCTTGTCCATAAGAGTTATGAACAGGACCGGTGACAAAGGGCGGCCCTGCCGGAGTCCAACATGCACTGGGAACAGGTCCGACTTAGTGCCGGCAATGCGGACCAAACTCCTGCTCCGCTCGTACAGGGACCGGATGGCCCTTAGTAAAGGGCCCCCGATTCCATACTCCTGGAGCACCCCCCACAGGGCATCACCAGGGACACAGTCGAATGCCTTCTCCAGGTCCACAAAACACATGTGAACTGGTTGGGCAAACTCCCATGAACCCTCGAGCACCCTGTAGAGGGTATAGAGCTGGTCCAGTGTTCCACGGCCGGGACGAAAACCACACTGCTCCTCCTGAAGCCGAGGTTCGACTATCGGTCGGACTCTCCTCTCCAATACCCTGGCATAGGCCTTACCAGGGAGGCTGAGGAGTGTGATCCCCCTGTAGTTGGAACACACCCTCCGGTTCCCCTTCTTATGAAGGGGGACCACCACTCCAGTCTGCCAGTCCAGAGGCACTGTCCCCGACCGCCACGCAATGTTGAAGAGATGTGTCAACCATGACAGCCCTACAACATCCAGAGAATTGAAGTACTCAGGGCGGATCTCATCCACCCCCGAAGCCTTGCCACCGCGGAGCTTTTTAACCACCTCGGTGACTTCAGCCTGGGTGATGAAAGAGTCCAACCCCGAGTCCCCAGCCTCTGTTTCCACCACGGAATTCGTGATGGCAGGATTGAGGAGATCCTCGAAGTGCTCCTTCCACTGCCCGATAATGTCCTCAGTCGAGGTCAGCAGTCTCCCGCCCCCACTATAAACAGTGTTGGCGAAGCACTGCTTCCCCCTCCTGAGGCGACGGACGGTTTGCCAGAATCGCTTCGAGGCCAACCGGTAGTCCTTCTCCATGGCCTCACCGAACTCCTCCCAGGCCCGAGTTTTTGCCTCTGCCTCAGCCCGGGCCGCAGCACGCTTGGCCTCACGGTACCCGTCAGCCTCCTCAGGAGTCCCACAAGCCAACCACAGCCGATAGGACTCCTTCTTCAGCTTAACAGCATCCCTTACTGCCGGTGTCCACCACCGGGTTCTGGGATTGCCGCCGCGACAGGCACCGCAGACCTTACGGCCACAGCTACGGGCAGCAGCATCGACAATAGATGCGGAGAACATGGTCCACTCGGACTCTATGTCTCCAACATCCCCCGGGATCTGGTCGAAGCTCTCCCGGAGGTGGGAGTTGAATACATCCCTGGCCGAGGGCTTTGCCAGGCGTTCCCAGCAGACCCTCACTATGCGCTTGGGCCTGCCAAGTCTGTCCGGCTTTCTCCTCCTTCAGCGGATCCAACTCACCACCAGGTGATGATTAGTGGACAGCTCAGCCCCTCTCTTCACCCAAGTGTCCAAAACATGCGGCCAAAGGTCTGACACTATGACAACAAAGTCAATCATGTCTGTTGATTAAAGCACATAAAACACATATAATAGCTTCACAACCTACTGTCTTCCCAAGGAAATAAGGTGTAGTTTCCTCCTGTGTAATACAAATATCTGGATCTTTAATCGGATTTCTATTACCCCGAATTCTATAAAGAGTTCCCGTAGACGCACATATTAAATTAATCTCACTAGAAAATCTACTAACATTTCTGTTTTCCCTTACACTATAATTCCTCACCCAAGGAAAAATGACCTCCACCAGCTGGTTATGTTGCCTATCTGGAAAGAAAGTAGTATTAATAAGAACAGGTACTAAAAATGGTTGATCATTAATAACACGTGGAATCAAACAACAAACATAGCAACTGTCATTTCTTATTTTCCTCACAGTTTGATGCATCAGTTGCCACCAAACATTATCAGCATGATCATAGTAGTCAGAAAAGTGATGAATCTCTCTTCGAATCCGCTGATGAGTATTATTAGTCATATTAACCACACATTGTCTTTGCTGTACCTTTCCCAAAATGAACACAAGAATTATAAAAAATACTTGCAATACCAATCATTAGCATCAGAACAAACCATCTTCCATATAGCTGCATCGTGACCTTGAAGTGGAATGTCCTTTCTTCTGGTACTGAAAGCAAAGTTTTTTTTTCAAAGAAAACAAATTATAAACACAACTCAAAAAACAAAAATTCTGCTGTCTCTCCTGAGTGGCTTCAAGCTGCCCTGTTACCAGTCTGGTACAGGTGGGCAGTTGTAGGAAGCTCCTCTAGAAATATATTTAGAAACAGGAACTCTAACCTGCTGGAAGTTAGGCTTCCATAGTCCAACTAAACAACAGTGGAAATGAACACATTCAAACTTGTAATAATACCATAATGATAAATATCAAGCAATAAACATAAAAGTTAGATAAAAGCATCCGAGATTTCCTCCTCAGAGTCAGTCTCGCTGTCAAAGTGGGAGAAAAGAATTTGGCTGACCCTTGCTGTCCAGGCAAAGGAGCCTAGTAGCCACCAAATATTAAGAAATTAAGGAGAATAAGCATCATGGCGCATATTTGACTGTCTCTCTGTTGCAGACGTCACCAGTCCATCATCCAGAGAAAGGTTATGTGCAATGTGTAGAGGTCTTCCCTGTATGTTTCCTATGTGTCTCTCACTGTGGTGTGTGTGCAGTGAGGCAAATGACCTTATGATTTCTAACTTTCAGGCAATGCGATGGCCTTAAGTAGATTCTGAAATAACGTTGCACTGCCCAAGGGATTATTGTGCCCTTGTAAGAACAGTGTTCTTCAACCACCTGTTCAATCACTTGCCAGTGATCAGCTTACAGTTCTTTGTCTTGTGGTGGTCCGCTGTCCTCAAACTTTTCAAGCCGTGGATGATCCAGTTGGAAGATGACTTGTGTCCAGGAAGCCAGATGAAGCTGGAGGAGCTAGAGCTTTCCTGCAGCTTTCCTGGGTGTCTAGTAGGATCTGATATGGGCCATTCCAGCCCTGGACTTCCTGTGTTTTCTCCTAAATTCTCTGACCAGAATCCAGTCGCCAGGAATAAAGGACTGGAGGGTGGAAGTGGCTGTTTCTGGTAATGCAGCCTTCACCGTCTGTGAAACTTGAGAAAACACAGTGGACAGGTTTTGACAGTAAAACAACATCCTACCTTCACACAAAGATGTGGAAGAAAATGATCTTGGCAATATCCCCATGTCCAAATTAGGAGACCTGCCACACAGCACTTCAAAAGGACTGAGATTTGCCTGTGTCCTTTGTCTCAATCTTATATAAGTGAGAACAGGGCCTTCACAACACTTGGCTAATTTTCAATTCAAAGTCCTATTCTCAAACCTAAGTGCTTAACTACATGAACTTCATCAAAACATCCAACAAAATCAAAAGAATTGATCTTCTGACTTCACCTGATATACTAACAGTGACCATCAGCTAAATATTCTGAATATCAAAAATGTGACATGATGTTTGAGGAAGGCCTGATTACAGGTCAACATTTCATAGTTTCAGAATACCCAAAAAGAATTAAAAAAATTGTCTAATCTGTGGAGATGTAAAATTTCACAAAAGAATCAACACCATACTTTCAAACAGGTTTTCAGAATGTGGTCTTAGGGAGCTATGCACCATTTATATAAACAAAGTACAACATCTCTCTCGCATTGTCACTAAGTCCTCAATGGAGGTATGAGCTACCCTTTTTTTTTCCATGAGTGCTAAAACTTTTGGAACCCCATGTTACTTTATTCTGACATTCCCCTCTCCTGGCGCAGGGTCCAACCCATGCGACAATCCAGCAAAAAGTTTGTACAAAAATGTTCTAGTAACCAAGATCACATAACCTAGAACCAAAGAGATGAATTCTGACATAACTATGTGTCACTATGAATTTAATGAAAGCAACATAAAGAAAATCCAGATGTTTTTAACTGCAATTCAGTTCCATTAACAACAAAACACAACTTTAATTATTCAGTTCATCAATGTCTCACTTAGAAATTAGTCACCTATCATCCTGATTTGTCTTGTACAAAGATGAGTATTAGATTAATGGACATCTAATGTAATTCAGATGCATAAACCCTACAAATTCGAATCTAATAAATAATTCCCACCAAGTATAAAGTCATGACTCTGATTCTTTATCAAAAATATATTCCTTACTTTTGCATATATTGAACTGTCAGCTAGTTTAATGGTACCAGGGAAACTTTCAATCTAATAAATCACCAATGATTCTGCATGCAAAACTAATTCTTCAAACTAGTTTAAACTATTTCATTAACCTTTTAATAGTAAAACACATAAATCTAAAAGTCATGCAACATCCTTAATTATTATACAAAAAAACATGTTTTTAAGGCGACAATCACTACAAGCATTTTGATTCTATTGTCTCTTAAACAGTGTTAAAACTCAGGAAGGGAGGTGCTGAGCGTTTCCATGGAAGCAAAGGCATGAACCAACCTGGTAGGTGGGCGGAGTCAGGCAGAACTAACCTATGATTGACAGCCTATGGGCGGACCCACAGTTTCTTCAATCCAACCCATCTTAGTGAACCTTAAACTACAAAACTGTTAACATGCACCTACCTCAGAAACAAGCTGCTTCTTAACTCTCCTGAAAACTCAAAGTTTAATCAATCTGGGATTTAGAAACATTATTCTAAACATGGATTATTGTTTCATGCAACTTATAAACAAACATTCGTTCCAACAAACACAAAGACTAAACATCAAAGACAAACAAATGGCCAAATTTGAAGCTTCAAGAATTCAAAGAAATTTTTAACAATCTCTTTTCAGAATATGTTTTCTCAACCATATATTTTAATGCTATAATTGATCAATTTTGTTATGACAATCGTCAGGATCCTTTTAAAAAAATTAGTGCACATGGTCGAAAAAAGATCTCAAACTATTTAGAAGCACAGCAACAGTTTTCTCTTAATTGATTCCAAATTTACTGATGCTGAAACCTTTTGCTAATTATTTGTACTGTATCTCTATAATAATAACTACAATCCTGAGAGTTATTGTAATAATTCTCTTTTTGTTTGGCTCAATTTGATCGCAGCTGCATTGCAGAATTTCAGGTTAAATGCAAAGAAGTATTTTTAATTTAATTCAATTCAAATTCAAAGATACTTTATTGATCCCCGAGGGGAAATTAGAAAAGTCGGCATTGACATTTTTATGGTATACCCAAACTAAACAAAACTGCAGTGTTTGACTTAATCAGAAATTAAGATAAGAAGCTTGTCTCCAAACTGGACTTTTTCCCACATAGTGTTTCAAAAAGAACAAACATCATTTTCTTTGATTTGGGCTATTTAAATTTTGAGAGTTGGGGAAAACGTATTACTAGAACCCCTCTTTTACAATCCAAATGCTAATAAATGTTCCAATATTTTATCTTTTAGTAATCTGAAATCACCTTGTGTACCTTTGTACTCGTATGTATTCCTTTAATCTTTAAACCCTAATAAATCAAACAAGGAGACTGGAGTTTGAGCTGACCATCCTCTTACTGTTAAGAGGGCCTTTATTTCTTTTCTTTTCCTAAAATGAAGGATTTTACTTGTCTTGATTCTGTTATAAAAATCCTAACCTTGGTTCCAAAACTAAACTCTTCAACCCCAATCTGTGTTCCCCAGAGTAGAAATTTTGAGTATTATTGCATTTCAAAGCCACCAAATGACTGGAACTCATCATTGGCTTAGATCTATTTTAATAGGTAATTGGTCTACCTTTAATTAAATATTATAATTTTATGGACCCAAAATCTATGGCTTACAGGCTTCAGGAGTCCAGGAACCACAAGTTGAGTACTACTGCATTGAACAATGGTCTTAACGTTCTGCAGAGATTGAAGGATTGGCTAAATATATTATTTCTGCTTGGACAATAATCAGATTTAAAATCACTAGTTCACAGCTCCCAATTTACCTCAGATCATATTTGCTCCTAACCCAGTTCATAAGAAGCTTCAGACAAACATTATGCTAAAAAGCCAAAAACAAAACAAAAACCAGATCTGTTTTAAAATTAAGAAAAAGCATGCTTAAAAAAAGTTGGTACTGTGGTGGAAAATAACTCCACGGTTCTGAAGGCCTTTTCATGCAGAGTCTTTTAGGAAACATGAGATTAGTTTAATTTTTGTATGGTACCACTGTCCAATCAGATTCTTTCTAAATAACCCCATTTTCCATTCTCATTTTAAAGGTTTGTTTTACCATGGGAAATGTGTTTAACAAAACCAATTACTCTCAAAAGTTTTAAAAGTTTTAGCCAGTGATATCTTAGAAAACAACAAGTGTTTTAATATTCCTATGCAACACAGAACTGATCAGGTTTCTCTTTCCTTCTCCAAAGGGAGAAAAAAGGAAACTGCAGAACCAAGCCTTTCATAGTTTTTTTGTCAGGACATGATATAAGGTACAGTGTAAATCAACATGCTGCATGAATCAGAAGAGGGAAGAAAAACCTAATATAACCTCTTCCCAGCAGCTGCTGTAAAAAACAATGAATTTGTACTTTCCATAAGCGTCAGTTAGCACTTGCGGACAAAAACTGCACCAAGCTGTAAGTACTGTGTCAGAAACTGTATGAAGAACATCTGCAGTAGAACTAAGCCTGTTTTAATGAGGTCTCTACCCATTAGATTTATGGGATACAAACTCTGACAACAGAAAATAATACCTGAAGGAGAAACCCATCAGGTTTTACGCATGCGCTGGGTTTTATAAAAATGCTCCTTCATGAGATCTGTCCTGAGAATAACATAGAAACACATGGTTACTGCTGAGTTTTGGAGATGTTGTAACTTCCTCTGCTTTTAATAACTTTTAATAACTAGAATAATTGACCCTGAATATTCCACGATGAAAGAGAACTTGTTTCTCTAAAAGAATTAACCGGTGTCATCTGATCTTGTAGTCGAGTAATGACATTTCTTCCTTCTGTTAATAAAGCTGTCCCTATGTCTAGGGGTGGCTTATTTGGAACATCCAGTGAATAGTGGTAATAAGGTGGTCCCATTCCTTTTAACACGAAATAATTTCCTTGGCTGAGTTCTGCTTTTCTCTTTACTACAATATGTCCTTCTGAGGTTGGAATTAATGCTAACCGCAGATGTAGTAATCCATCTCGTCCCAATAGATTCACCGGACACTCAGGGAACATTAGAATAGATAGCTGGCATGACTGTCCATTGGGATCTCTTATCCAAACTGGTTCAGACTTCTGTCAATTTCCCACTAGTTGACCTTACTGTTATTTGCTGATCACTAAGTCTGGAATTTGGGATTGTTTCTCTACAGGTAGTCCTGCATGCTCCGGTATCACAAAGAAAAGTAATTGATTTTCCATTCAACAGTAAGGTAACTTCAGGTTTTATGCTATCTAGGGAGAGAAGGTCCTGGAAATTTAGGAGGATATCCTGCCCCTGTGTTTTTGATTTTTTGTTTTTATTGGTGTCTGAGGTACTAGGAACAATTTCACTTGTTTTCTGTCCTAGTCATGCTAAATCATTATTTCTCCTCTCAGGACAGTCTCTGATCAAATGTCCTTCTGTCCCACAACACCAATATCCTGCGATTTTGTCGTTTGCCTCTAAATCCTCCTCTTCCTTTGTTGTTTTAATAATAAATCTGTTCAAGGTTGTCTCGCATCCCCCGGGCCTGTCTATCCAGGATGGTCTCCTTCATTTTTTTATTTTCTCCGGACAGCGGCGTCATTCCATCGGTGAGTGTTTTCATGCTATCCCTCAGTGTTTGGTTCTCAGCTGTGAGCGAAGCGAGTTGTTCTTGGCTAAACTCCAGAGACTCCCTCAGAGCTTGAAATTCCCTGTGGAGAACCTCCACCAGGGCGAGACGGGCATCCAGGCTGGTTAGCTTCTTATCGATAGAGTTCAGGACATCAGCATGGCTTTTCTCTGGAGAGACAGTGGAGGTGCTGGCCGAGCACTCTGAACGGGTGCGATTTGATGTTGGTGTGGCCATGGGTCGAGATTTTTGTGGCTTGCCCATTACAATATTATCAAAACATACGTCCACGTAGCTCTCCAGGCTGTCCAAGGTTTCCTCGTCCAGTTTGTTTTATTGGGAAAATATGAGACAGCGGTTAGTATTTTACATGTTTCAATGTTCGGCTTGAATTTATTGGCTTGTTTTACCTGAGTTCTGTCGTGTTTGTTTACCACTATACCGCCATATTACTTACGCACAACTCTCGTGAGATCTCATCACCTCATCTCATCATCTATCCTCGGTTTTATCTTAAGACATGCTGCAGCTCAGACAAGCCTTCATTTTCAAGGGGCTGCATTGTCTAATCCACCATGCAATGATGAAGTAACACTATGAATAAGAGAATCCATTTGTGAAGTGGAAGAAACTAAATTATTGCCCTCCACTGTGTTTTTCTGTGATAATGAGGAAATCAAAAGTGGAACAGATTCTTTAAAGGTTGTTACAGCATTGTCTGATAATGATCTACTATAATGAAATGTTATTTTAGGTGTGGAGTGCTTGGTTAAATTAAACTCAAAGGTTATTAAAAAATGGTCAGACAGGACAGGGTTATGAGAAAATATTGTTATGTTTTTACACTCAATGCCATATGTCAGCACAAGGTCCACAGAATGAAGACAAAGGTGGGTAGGTTTGTTAATGTTTTGAGCAAAGCCAATTGAGTCTAAGATAGCATTAAAGGCTATATTTAAGCTATCACCTTCAGTGTCAACATGAATGTTAAAATCCCCCACTATAAGAACCTTGTCTGTATTTAACACTGAATCAGATAAAAGGTCCGAAAACTGATCTAAAAATTGAGAGTAAGGGCCTGGTGGACGGTACAAAACAACAAACAGAAGTGGTTTTAGTGCTTTGCAATTTGGATGAGGAAAACTAAGGATTAAATATTCAAAAGAGTTGTAGCTATTGATTAGTCCCAGACCAATCAATAAATCGGACTGAAAGATGGTTGCTACTCCTCCTCCTCGCCCAGTATTTTGAGGAATGTGAAAATTTAAATATTTAGTATTAGTTGACTCATTTACAGTAACATAATCCTCTTGCTGCAGCCAGGTTTCTGTGAGGCAAAATAAATCAATCTGATTGTCACAAATCAGGTCACTAACTAGCAAAGTCTTTGAAGAGAGAGATCTTATGTTCAGTAAGCCGCTTTTAATTTTTATTTTTATTTTTAGTCTGAGTTGTGTTTATTTTTATTAGATTTTCCTGATTTCCTTGTTTTAGATTATTTTTTAATCTATTCAATTTTGGCCGTGGGCAAGACACTGTCCTAATAGGGTAATGGGTGGGTAGCAGTACAGAAGCTGCAGAGGGGAGTGTTAAACTACGACCCTGCTTCCTGGTCTGAACCATGGGTTGTCAGAGGTTTGGAGAACTAATAAATTCGGCCAGATTTCTAGAAAGAAGAGCTGCTCCATCCAAAGTGGGATGGATGCCGTCTCTCCGGATCAGACCAGGTTTTCCCCAAAATGTTTGCCAATTATCAATGTAGCCCACATCGTTTTCTGGACACCACCTAGACAGCCAGCGGTTCAATGACAGCAAGCGGCTAAACATGTCATCACTGGTCAGAACGGGGAGGGCACCAGAGAAAATGACGGAGTCCGACATTGTTTTGGCAAACTTACACACCGAAGCAACACTAAATTTGGTGACCTCCGATTGATGCAACCGGGTGTCATTACCGCCAGTGTGAATAACAATCTTACTGTATTTATGCTTATCCTTAGCCAGCAGTTTCAGGTAGGATTTGATGTCGCCCGTTCTGGCCCCTGGCAGACATTTGACTAAGGTCGCTGGTGTCTCTAGTGCCACATTTCTGACTATGGGAGCTGCCTATGGAGCTGCCAATTACCAGAGTTGGCTTCTCAGCGGGTGTGTCGCTGAGCGGGGAAAGTCTGTTAGAAACGTAGATGGGTTGGTGGTGACCTGTGGGCTAGGATCTAGGACTATGCTTTCTATGTACCGTCACCCAGCCGGCCTGAGGCCCCGGGTGCGCGGGCTCTGCTGAAGGACTGCTACGGGGAGCTACCCTCAGTGGCTGGCTAAGGGGCTCAGCCATCTGTTGGTTTTTAACAGCTCGAAGCCGGGCCTCCAATTCTGACACCCTCGCCTCAAAAGCTACAAAAATGCTACATTTATTACACGTACCATTATCATTAAAGGAAGCAGAGGAGTAACTGAACATCTGACAGAGAGAGCAGGAGAGAGGAGGAGATTCAGAGAGAGAAACAGCAGAACAGGTAGCCATGGTGGAGCTAAAGCTAACGCTAAGCTAGCGACCCCTTACCACTACTAGAAAAACCGTGTAAGACACGGAGAGTCCCCAAACGTTAAATGCAGCAACAGAAAGTTTGTGTTTTAGTGTGCTTATGTATTAGAACAAGTAAGAGATATCACAGTAGAGAGAAATTAGATCAAACGAGAGAGCCTTCACACACACCAAACAATCTACCGAGTGCAACAGTGAAAACAGGAAGTAAGGTAAGGTAAGTTTATTTATATAGCACTTTTCAGTAACAAGACACTCAAAGCACTATACATACAATTATAATACAATCACAAAGAAAATAAACACAGATACAGACACAGAAAAACAAATCAAATGATACTACAATCCTTCTAAGAAATCTAAGAATCTATGAATCCTTCTGAGAAATGTAATAGTCTCATCATTCCACTGAATTCTAACTAGGGAAGCTGAGTCACTGGTACAAAACAGCTTTAATCCACATTTTCAGGTGCTAATGATATATTTATTTTACTGGTTTAACTAAGTAATAACAGTCCATTGTAGTCTAATTAAGAAAGCTGGGTCATTGGTGTAAGGGCAGCTAAAATCCAAATTACTAATAATATTTGGTTTTCGCTGGTAATCCTTCTGATAAAACTAAAAATCAATGAAAAAGTAATGAAATACTAATAATAATTGGCTTTTGGTAATCCTAATTGGCTTTGTTGGTAATCCTTCTGAGAAATCTGAAAACCTTTGAAAAGTAAAGAAATCACACATTTAGGTAAAGTAAGATAAGAGAAAAAAAAAATCATATTTCAAACTCTATTCTTAGCAGAATAGTCTGAAATAGTACAAAAAACAAGTGACAAAGACGCCCTGCCAGATAAGAAACTGTAAATAACTGTTTTAGAATGGAGGTGGTCAGAAACTTCCCAGACTAATTGGAAACAATGAAATATCTCTTTAGTTTTGTATCAGTTGGAAGCTACAAAGCATAGGTCAACACACACACAAAATCTCTGTTTAATCAAAGCAAAGCTCTAAGAAAGTTGTTTCCTATAGGTAAGACAATGACTGCTCATAATCTACCTACAAAGCCCCACTAACAAAACTCATAATGTTCTTCTTAAGTCTCAATGGTTGCTTGACCCAAGTGTAAATTGTGTAATAGTGTGACTTTTTTCTAATTCATTGAATGAGTCAATTTCATTGGTCTAATATTAAAGAGTGTAAGCACTTTAAGCTGATCAGTACATGTGGGAAATTGGTTTTGGAAATTACTTTTTTGTATTTATGTAAATGTCAGATTTTTTCCATTTAAAGTTCTGACCTTCTCTGAAAAGTAATATTCAAGGGAATGCTGTTTTTACACCTTGCACAGCTGAGTTTATTAAAGACATCTTGCAGATCATAGAAAATATTTGCATTTGTCTCCAAGTTGCTTTAATAATTTCCTAGTTTAAAAGCGCAGACTGTTCTCCATCATACTTCTAGCAAATTTAGAAAAACACAAAGCAGCTTTTGTCTGAGATTTTCTCAGTTGAACTGAGAAAAACATGCTCCGTTGTTAAATGTAATTGCAAGGTATCAGGTGTTACCGAAGCTTGAATCCAGAGGAAAAGGTCAGATGGTGAATTAATAAAAACATGCCGCAGTCACTCTTGACTTTAATAATGTCACTGTCTTAATTAACTCACCTATCACGTCAAGTAAAAAAATCCATCTTCACTCAGAAAAATGTCTCTGAAACAATTTAACAAGGTTAAATCAAAGAGACAGAAGAGTCAACCGAATGGTTGTGTGCGTGTGTTGAGAGCTGCAGGCTGTTATTACACTGACAGACTGTGTGTGAAAGTGTTAACGGAGGGGTGTTTAACACCTCTTGAACTAATACCCCATCACCAGATCAACAGCACTGTTGTTTCTCATGCCTGCGGTCTCACTGATGCCTTTGGGATCAGTCATAATATGTACTTTTAGAGATTCCATCCCAGTTTGGAAAATTATGAAAGCTTTTGAAGTTCCCATCCACAGCCACACACAAACATAAATAACTTCTTATTGCATGTAGAACATCTTCTTTTAATCTTCATATTAATGCATATCGTTTCTAACTTTGTATTTCTTTCTCTAGGCAGGCGTTGTTGTTTGACAAGGGTATCTGTGTGTGTCTGTGTGTGTCCGTGTGTTCTTGCTGTCCTCTGAACCCTCAGCATGTGGATGGAGATCGCCATCCATTCTGAGGCTGGTCCCACTGGAGTGGTTCCCCTCCAACATCACTCTGTGCCTCACTGATAAGTATATTCGATTCTAAATTGCGTGATATTGTGTTTACATATTTACACTTTATTGAAGGGAGAAAGAAAAATATAACAATACATTTATTTTCAGAATCAAAGTACTGACACTTCAAATGGAATTTGAGAATTTATACTGGATCAAGTCACAAATAAAATCAACAATTATTTTGCAATGATTCATTAAGTAATAAAACAAGAACATAAATCCTAAACAAAATAAATCTAACTACTTAAGAGGGAAATTCCAAAGGGAATTGGAAGAGGAACAGAACCGATCTAAACTGAACTGAATTGATTTTTGAGTGGAAGTAAATTATATTGAAATGAACTGAACTGAATTAATCTAAGCTCCACTTAACTAAATTGTTCTGAAATATTATGAACTAAATTAAACTGAATTTATCTGAACTAAATTTGAACTAAATGCATCCTACCCCAGACCAGATACATTTATTCTAATATGGTTGCTGTAATTATAAAAAGCAAAGGAAGGTGCAGAAAAACCAGTGACACATTTTTATATTTTATAGCTTCTATTTGTGAGCATGTGGGTTAGTGCTTGAATTAATAAAGTGAAGAGAAATAGGCCTGTATTGCTCATAGCAGTTAGCACAAAAACAATCAGCAAATCCCCAAGGTTTTCCAGCTTCCAACCAGAATGGACTCAACTGTGAGTGATTTTTTTCCCATATCTATTTTTAGAGGTAAATAGACACAGCATTGGTCTTTGCTAGTAACAAAACATGTGATTAGGCTACATGGTCTAATGTATTGGATCACATATGGTTTGTTCAGGAGAAAAATGATCCATGAATAAAATGCAAATTCTGTTTAATATGAGACCCAACAAACCTGCTAAAACTCTTAACCATCATCCAAACCAACTGTCTTTCCAGTTGCAGTGTACTTCTAAGACAAGAAGCCCAATAAGATTTTAGAAGAGGTCAAAAAGGTCAATATTTACAAGCAGTAAAGCTGAGGATCATTGGACTCCATCCCTGATAATAAAACCCGGGCACCGAAATCTAGCTGTGCTATAGGATAAGTTCGATTTATAACTGACTTAGATCAAATTTAAAAAAAATTATTTTGACTCATTTAAATCTTTGTCAAATGATTAAAAACCTTTAAATTGGCTCATGTTGCTGCTTCTCATCTTTAATATGACAGTACAAGAAAATTAAAAGAAAGGAAATCTCTTAAACAGAGAAACAGTAGGAGCACATCATTCATAGCTGACCTGGTAAGTCGTACTCCTGTTCTCTATCCCATTCATGTAGAGCAGACTGCCTCAGAGTAATTTGGAGCCAAGGGCAGTCACCGCTGAATCATCATTGTGATACACTGAAATACAAAATGGTTGTAAAATGAGCTTATCGAAAGTCTGGTGATATTTGTGGGTTTAAAGCCTACAGACTAGAGAATAGCTTGATGAATTCAGAACTTCTTGGTTGATACATTATTAATCTTCTTAAACCATTTTAATCCCTTAGAAGGGATGTCCATGAGCACATTTTACTTTGATTTGTGAAACTTCACTCAAAGCTCTGAGCTTCATCTGATAACACAGAAAATCCCTTTTCAGTTAAAACTGCCAGCCCTAAACTTTGCCATTACAGTTAGAAGTTAACTTTATCCTTTTGACCAGTTTGTAATATTCATACTCTTAGAGTACAGGCATTTTCATAACCAGCATCTTCATGTTATTCTAAAAGTAACATTTGTCACAGTTTGAAATGTTTGTTGTTTTAGACTTGGTTCCCTTGGAAAATGGCTAAGGGTTTAACAGTGGCTCTGGGTAAACAATAAGCCTGGTTTTCTTTGTGGTGGATGTTTAGTCATGATAATGCTATTTATTAGCACCTTTTATCTGAGGTCACAGTATGTGTACTCATGTTCGGAACCATTTTACTATCTGTGGGGATAAATCCAACAAAGACGATGGATTACTTTTCCACCAGGGTCATGTTCTGAATGCAGAGTATTGCTTTTTAACAGCAATAATACAGAATTGTCATAGTTCTGCAAATCAAGCATTTATCCAATACATTTTAAGATGGGTCTTACCAAAGGTTTTCAGTGAGATTTAGTTCTGCACCATAAATCACATGAATATACTTTGGTCTGAACCATTCCATCATACCTTTGGCTGTATATTAAGGGTTGTTGTCCTGCTGGAAGGTGGGCATCCACTCCAACCTCCAGTCCTTTGCAGTTTAACTGATTTTCCTTAAGGATCACAGTGTGTTTACCTCCATTCTTCTTAGCATCAACTCTGACAACCTTTCCCAAGTTCCTGCTGAAAAAAGCATCCCCACAGCATAGTGCTGCCACCACCACATTTCAGTGTGGTAATGGTGTGTTGAGGGTCCTGTTACTTTTTGATCTCATATGTCTCCAGCATGTTTGCTGTTTGCCCAAAATGGCTTGTGTCATTCTGCAGACATGACTTCTTATGCCTTTTCTCGCCACTCCCCCATAAAGGGCCAGATCTGACAATGGCTGCCCTGTCCATGGTTTCTCCTGCCTGAGCTGTTGGTCTTGCATCTCCTCCTTCTTAAGTTAGACCTCTTTGCTGCTTCTCCTATTAAACCTCTCTGTCCTGGTCTGTCAGTTTAGAAGGATGGTCATGGCTTGGCATGGTTTGCAATGGTGCCATACTCATTTTCAACAGTGCTCTGTGGAATGTTTAAAAGTTGGTGTATTATATGATTTCCTAACCTTGTTTTAACATTCTTGCCTATGTTATCCATGACCAGATGCTGTTAATTCATTAAGAACTCTCGCAGTGAGCTAGTCTGTAAAGGCATCTTTACAGACTAGCTCTATTTATACTGCCTAACACACCAATGACTCTTATTACCAATTAGTTGATTTCTGAAGTCTATGGGTTAAACTGGATTTTTATTTTGAGGTATCTGAGTGGAGGGGGCTGAATACCACTGCTCTCCACACTTTTCAAAATTTTATTTGTAGAATTTTTGAAAACCATGTGTCATTTTCTTTGCAATTCACAAATTTGAGCTACTTTACATGGTGCTGTATTTACAATGAAGACAAGAAAGTCCCATTCTTCTTATTGCCTATGTCAAATGATGGTGATTGCGCAGTAATGATGTTGTACTTTTAATAATGAGCATAAACCTCTCTTAGTCAACTTAGAATCCTAATTAACCCCAAACTTGAATTATTTACAGCAAAAAGCCCTTGCCAGGGAATCCCATAAGCATGCATGGTCATCCATAGAGATTGTGGGTTTCTTGATGTAGACATAATCAACTTCTACTGAAGCAGCAAGCACATCCTGGCAGTGCCGTTTATCAGTGTGTGTTGTTTTCTGGCCAACTTTAAAAAGATACATTACATCAAAGTTTGGTCAGATAAGGATGAGGCCCACATCAGTAGTTGGTCAACTCTCAGCCGTTAGTTGGCTGAGAGCTCAGATGCATGTGATGGATCCAGGTACTCGGATGCCGATTACTTCCTGCCTCTACTGCTGCTTAAAGATATTGGCTGGAGTTTTAAAGTCAAATTCTTTTCAGCTGGCTCATCATTTATGACAGCAGCTAATTACAGTACCTCTCCTCTACCAGTGCACTTAGTTCATGGTCCAGCCACTGGTCTATCTATCTGCTACATCAAATGTTTCTCTTGTCACATGTTCATAAAGCTGGTTAAACTGATGCTTGAGGTATTTCTCATCTTATGGGTCCTTCGCAGTGTAGACTGTGTGTTCTCCTTTTTAATTTGGGGATATATGTGTACTTAACACTTTGTGCTTTTGGAAAATGTTTACTTGAGTTAAGCAAGGTACTTCTCGAGAACATGTTGGCTCTGACAGATTGATTTCTTCTTTCTCTTTCAGTTTTTTTCCAATTTTTTCTCCTATCTTTCAGTAGTTCATCTACTTTTTAGGGAAAAACTAGTGTTAATGGCAAGGAAATGTAATGGACAGGGTAAGAGCACGATGTTTAAATTCCCAGTTTAGGTTAAATTTAGTTTGGGCTCATTTTAAAGAGGTAATGAAACTGCCTGACAATTCTGCATACACTGTGTTTAAAAATGTTTTAATAGCTTTTTAGGTGCCATTCTCACTCATTATATGGGTATATCTTCTAGAAATCATTGAATACAATAAATAAAAAATGTTCAAAGGTTTAAAATGATAAAAGAACATTGTATTGGAATGAAGTTCCTTTTCATATTCTATGATACAACCACACCACACACTTTTTGTGGGATTCTATGTGATGGACCAACACAAAACAATCCATCATTGGGGAGTGGAAAGAAAAATATACATGGTTAGGCATAGACTGGCTGGGTCATTCTAACAGGGATCTAATCCATTGCATTTTAGCTCTGTTTGTATGTTTAGCATTACTGTCTTGTTAGAAGGTGCACCTCAATCTCAGGTGTTTTGTGACCTCTCTTCCAGGATTGTCTTGTCATTGTGGAATTTTTTATTAACTCTGACACGCTTTCCAAATTCCTGAACACTATAGTATGATGCTACCACTGCTGTGTTTCAGAGCAGGCGTGGTGCAATCAGTTTGATGCACACAGTAGGTTTTCAGGCACACAAAGCACAGATTTAGGCAAAAAAAGGCAGTTTTGGTCCCATCTCACCAAAGCACCTTTTTCTTCATGTTGGCTATGTTCCTTATATGGCTTGTGGAAAACATTAAACGGGACTTCCTGTGGCCTTCTTCTAACAATGTCTTTCGCCTTGCCATTATTAACAACATATGAGAGTATACAACTAACAGCTCTCTGTCAACAGATTTCCATATCTGTGCTGGGGATCTTTGCTTCAAAAATTACCTGATTCTCTGCTCTCCTTAGTCAGCCTCCCAGTTTAGGTGAATGGACATCTCTTTGTGAATTTGCAGTTGTGCAGTTTTCTCCATGTTCATATGATGGATTGAACACTGCCCATAAGATGTTCAAATCTTTTATTTTTCTTTAACCCAATCCTGCTTTAAACTTCTCCACAGCTTTCACCCTGACCTATCTACTGTGCTTCTTAGTCTAAATAATGTTGTTTTACAAACCTCTCAGGGCTCTAGAAAACAGCTGGATTTTTGCTTAGATAAAATTATACACTGGTGGTATTTTATTATAAGGTGAAATATGTGCAGGCAGTGTAAAGTGTAGTGCATTCTGGTTAATAAAGGGAAAGCTAAATGTGTTTCTACATGCAGTATTTACATATGTTCTTGTTTTGGTTTGTTTTTAGGAATATTACCAAGGTAATCTCACTGCCATCCTAAAATTGCTTTAATCTTTCCCCCAGCTGCAAACGGCTCTTCTGCTGCATTTTGGGATAATAGCTTCCATCAACAGCACTCTCAAATACCAGTGCACATACTATGCATACTGTAATTGTTGCTTAATTTTAGCACTTTCCCCAGTTGGAATGCTCTGCATATGGAAAATTGGTTCAAATTACCATGTAGTTTAAAATGAGAGGATGCAGCATATGTCCTGATTCATACTGTTAGATTTCAGGACCGTAGACAGAGTTAGATTTCAGCACTGTCTGTGTGTGTGGGGAGGTGCTGGGTTCTGCACCACAAGTTAGCCCCTCAAGTGAGTTGGGATTAAGTAAAAATTGTCAAAAACACTTAAGCAGAGTAAATGGTCACCATCACTGGGGCTTGACCTGAGTTCCACTGGGTGCAAGATTGCAAAGTCACAATAATGACTGGATTATGTAAAAGCAGAAGGAGGAATCCGTGTTGAATCAGAGTTTGTTAAGGAATAGATTCAGATCAACAGTGTTGCAGGAACACACTTGATCTCTCTTCCCGGATATCCCCAAGGACAGAACCCCACTGACCAGTAATCCCATTAAGATTTTTTATCTTCATTGCGCTCTCATGTAATTACCCTTCAGCCTGAAGGCAAACCCTCTCTACTTGGCACCACCCTTTCCCCTTCTCTTCTTGCCTTAATTCAAATGCACAACAAATAAAGAACCCCTTTTTAGAGCTGGGAAAGTGCCAGTCTGTGTTTGTGCTGCTCCTGATAATGTACCATGAGTGCACTCATCGGGGGTAGCTGTGCCAGCATAGGCACAGGCGACCTGCGGGTACTGGTCCCACATGTGCACATCTGGGGCATGGCATGTACTTGTAACCTTTTACTCGTTCATTTAAGGCAACAAGTGCACCCTGTGGATGCTCAGATATTAACAGTGACATATGTACACACACTGTTGCACACACACAAACCTACTGGTTCATGTTAAGATTTTGAAACAAACAAAAAATATCAAAGAGAGGCACAAATACATTGAAACAACCGGTACAAATCTGGGGTTTGGCGTATCGCTTGGCTCTGCACACAAGCCTAATTTCACATTCAAATTTTACAGTCATGTCTAATTAGGGATTGCTCATTCCGTCTTCCCATTATCAGTGATTGACCTTTTGCTTTGGCTGTTTGAGGAACCGAGCAGAAGTCGATGGGTGGCCGGTGATAATAGCTTGTCATTTAGCTCAGCACATGCTGATTAAATAAGATAGGCCCCATGTGTATATCCCCCCAATGTTCCCAGAGAGCTGAGCCTATGTGAAGCACCTATGGTGACAACAGAAAGATGCTTGGACAAAAAAGGCTGTAGATTGCAGAAGCAAACATACACAGTGCCCCGCAAAAGTATTCACATCCACTGAAACCTTTCACATTTTGCTCTTATTGCATGTAGAATCTTCAGTGTACAATCGAGTGAAAAGAAACCAGTTCCCTTATGTATTTTTTCATCTTTTGCTTTTTTGTCATTCTTGATTATTTTTAAAATCACAAACATCACTGTTTCATGTTGTCTCTATTAGTTGATAGTTGGTCTCACTGTGGTTCACTGGAGTCCAAAAGCTTTTTAACTCTTCCAAGACAGATAGATATTAAGGACTTTGTTTCACATGTGTTGTTGAATTTCTGAAGATTAGGTTATACTATGTTACTTTTGTGATATTTTAGCCTACTTCTTGTTGTCAGACAGTCGATTAAAGTGATTGTTTTGAATTTGCAGTTCAGGCAGTGATCAGGTCTAGGAATGGCAAGTGAAACTAAATATAGCTTTCCAAAAAATTTGGTTAATCAGTTAATTTATGATTTGACGAGGGCCATGTTGATTGAGATAGCTCTTTTCCCTTTAGAAATAAAATCATCAATATTGGAAACTGCTGTTTTTATTTACTTGGTTTATTTTTGAGTGATATTTAAATTAGTTTGATGAATATCTGAGTGTGACAAAAGGTAAAAACAGAAGGAGTCTGTAAGTGGGCAAATATTTTTACAACACTGTAGTTTATTAGGATCTTATGTGACAGGAAAACACCGTTAAATGTAAGGTAAAGGAAATCTGGTTTTCAAACTATTTTACTGATAAAAATCTAAAAATTGTGGTGTGCTTTTTTTAAGTCCCTCTGGCTTGATATTTCGTAAAACCAGCTTTCCTTGTTCCACATATTTGTTGTGTCCCCTACATGGCTTGTGGCAAACTTTAGACATTACTTCATATTCATTTCTTTCAGCTGTTGCTTTCTTCATGCCTCCTCTTCTACAAAGATCAGATTTGTGGAGTGAACAACTCTATATTATGTTCAATAATGTTCTCTAACAAACTCCGCAGTAAAACTAAATGTATGGTGAGAATCAACTATAAACAGCTGGTGACAAATCAAGACAGTTGGACTGGATTCTATTTAGGAGTATCAGAGTAAATGGAGCAACATACAAATGCCTGCCACACAAAGACAAAGACTTTTTCACTTTATAATTATCGACTACATTGTGTTGGAATACACTAAAATCAGTTTTTACAATTGAACAAAAAAAAAAAAAAACTCCATGAGTTGTAAATGCTTTTGGAAAGCGCTTTACCTTGATCAAGCCATGTTTTCTTACAGGAACCCCCTCCCCCCCTCCTTTCAAATTTTATACCCTATCCTTTATGCCCACCGGCATGAATTAATAATACCACTTCAAACAGATGCAAATTCATTGTACTGTGTCTTCTCTTGCTCTGACAAATGCTCAGGTATCGAAAAAAACTTCACCTGATTCTGTTGCTCTAATTATTTCTCTCATAAACAAGAAGCCTGAGCCAAAGGTATACACCTACAGCCATTTGCTCCTCTAAGTTTTGTAGAGAGAACACATATTGTATGTTGATCTGTGAAACCCTGTGAAATAAGCTGTACACTCTGCGTTTGTGCATTTTAAAACAGCATGTCACTCAGGTTTATCTTAATTAAGCATAGAAAGCAAGCTGCGCATGAAAATATATTTGAATACAGCCGTGCACAACACGCACACAAAAACGTTGGCAAGCAAGGTACGTTTGGTATATCTTTCATAAGCCATTTGCTGAGTGTGGGCTGCTGTGGCATGCATAAAATATTATTTTCTCAACAACCAGAGGTTGCGGAGGAGTTCGTTTGGGATGGAGGTGGGAGAGGAGGCCAGGGGGATATAAAGTATTTGGACAGCTGACAGCTGTGTGCATATGTGGGAGCCTTGGATAGTGGAGTGGGAGTCACTGGTGTTTGAAATGCAATGAGGTGCTTTTGAAACGAGCTCCTGTCACAGGTAAAGCAGGGTATCGAGAGCAAGAAGTGTACTGTGATAAAAGGAGAAGAGAAGTGCCCATGCTTTAGGGTGGCATTTTGTATCTGAGGGCTTTTTGGATGGGCTGAGGAAAGCACTCAACACTGCAAACACTAAAAACACAAACGCCGCTGAAACATACATGCATGCTTTGATCCTTTTGGGAAAATCCTCAGATTTTGGGTGGACCAAAGTAAAAAGGTTTTTTTTGGGACCAAAGAGTGCACTACGATGCTTTGTTTAAACCCAGAACAAAGACTCGATTCCAACGCTCAAGGTGATTGAGAGATGCTCTTGATGTTCTCTTTGCTTTCATGCATACTGTAAGGATAAAGATATGCCTTATAAATCAATAACTCTTGTATCAGGTGCCTGTCTTTGGTGAGGCAATGTCCTCCGCTGTATCACTGTGTGTCCTCTGTAGAGCAGTCTCCACCCACTCTTCCCAAGCTACTGAATGTCAGAGCGCCGCTGGTTAAAAATATTGCTTTCGTTCAAACCCTGCTCAGTTTATATATGTGGGTTTAATGTTGAACTTATTAATGTCATGCTCTTTCCCGGACATGACTAATTATGAGAGAAAGACTTAAAGGAGAATATGTCACCCATGTGAACTTGCATAGCTGTTTCATCTGTCAACACTTTGAAACTGGCTCGCACTGCTTGCACATTTGGGCTCTTACCATTGGTGATTAATCAATAGATACCTCTCCATGCTGGCCCCTTTTTCTTCCCCTTCTTCCTCCAAATGGGAAATTGATGACAGGCACAGAAAAGGACAGCGATTGAAACCGATGTCAGAATGTGCATGTTTTCCCACAAGAGATTACAGCCGTTTTTTCTTTTCTCTTTTTAAGAGCTGCCAAAACACCTATCTGCAACCAGAAGTGCTAAACTACCATTTGAAAGTAAGAAAGTAATAAGAGGATGAAACTACTGAATCTTTGCTCATGGGTTTGCTTGCTTGAGAGGTATAATTTGGCTCAGAATACATGGAGAAAATGTAATATGAAATCTCTGAGAATTTATGGTTGTGCCTGTGGGTGCAACCAGAGGTCATAGCTCTGTCATTTAAGAGGAGATTTCAATAAAAGGCTTTGCACTATATCCTGTGAGACACTCCAGCTGTGTGGCAGGAGCACTGATAGCGAACACAGAGTGAGAGTTACAGTGCCATGTAATAGTATTCCCTTTTTCACATTTGTCAGGTTACAACCGCAATCTTTAATGCATTTTTGGGATTTAAAGAGATAAAAAGACTCAAAGTAGTGCACAATAGTGAAGGAGAAAGAAAAAGATAAACTGTTTTCAAATTCTTCAACAAATAAAAATCTGAAAACTGTGGTGTGCATTTTTATTAAGCCTGTTTACACAGATACCCCTAAATAAAATCTTTTGCATCCAGAAGTCACCTAAAAACTTAACAGAATCTACCTTTGACTAATTTATTCTCAGTAAAAATGTGGCTGCTCTGTGAAGGTTTGAACTTAGGAGCACCGTTCAATCCATCATCTAAAAATGAAAGGAGAATGGCCAACTTTGAAATCTACCAAAACACAGCCGTGTTCTTAAACTGGCAGGCTGGGCAAGGAGAGCATTTATCAGAGAGGCCCTTGGTAACTCTGGAGCAGCTGCAGATCTACACAACTCAAGTGGGAGAATGTGTTGAAGGGACACTCCACAAATCTGTAATGATACACACCTGTTTGTGTTTTGTTAATTGCATCTACCTGTTTTCCATGTTCATTTCATGCCAGTTGCATTTAAGTTCCTGTTTTCTGTCTCTCCACTGTTGGGTTTTCCATTACAGTCTCCCTGGTTCCTGTAAGTTCAGCATTCCTTGTGATTAAAATATATCCATCCACCATGCACCTGCTGATGTCATGCTACTTTCACCACCTTTGATGCATTTTATTGAGATTTTATTTAACAGACCAACAAACTCATACCTTGACAAAATGTGGTAAGATGAAAATCATTGTTGAATTAAAGCCATACAGTTCTATTTAAAGCACTCTGTTGAATATATAAAACAAATGGAAGAGATTGCTCTGGACAGATGGGACCAGAATTGGACATCTGGCTTACATCTGAAACACTAATATTGGTGAAAAACTAAAACTTCACATCCCCCTGAAAATATTCCCTTGGTGTAAAACACGGTGGTGGCAGAATCATGGTGTGGGGATTATTTTTTTCAGCAGGGTCAAGGGAACTTGTCAGAGTTGTTCAGAAGACAGATGGGAGCTAAATTCAGGGCTGGAAGAAAACCTGTCAGAGGCTGGAAATACTTTAGTCTGCAAAGTATGCAAATTATGTGTTATTACTGCCTAGTAAAAGTCCAGACCTAAATGTAACTGAGAATATGTAGCAAGATTTGAAAATTGATTGCTCTCAATCCAATCTCACTGAGCTTGGACTATTTTACAAAGACGAACTGGCAGAGAAGTCTCTGGATCTGCAAAGCTGGTAATGACATATTTTGAAAGGCTTGCAGCTGGATTTGCATATAAAGCACAAAGTATTTACTTAGTGGGGATAATTCAGGGCAATTGGTTGCACTGGAACCTAATTTAGGGGTAGCAGAATAGAGGGGACTGAATGCAATTGCAAAGCATCCTCTTCGAACTTTTATTTGTATGAAAGTTAAGAGAAAAAAGTATCATTTTACACCTGAGTTTTCAAAAGTAGAGCAAAATTTTACAATGACACTACATTTTGTTGGCCTGTAAAATACCAGTAGAATAAACTAAAGTTTGTGGTTGTAACGTGACACAATGTAAAAACATATTAAGGTGTGAATACTTTCCAAGATACTGTTTATAGATGAGGAGAAAAAATGCCCTAGTTAATTCCTAACACCCCTGGAGATCAGGCAAATGCTCAAGGAAGAAAAAAAAAACTATTTCTCTAGTGGAGCTGGTGAGCATTGTTGACAGCATTGATCCAGGATTCCTCATTATGGAATGAGAGAAACCCCTTCAGCAACATCACCCTGGAGAACGATGGAGCTAGACAAGGGGATTGAGAGTGAGAAGGAAAGAAAGAAAAGAGGAGGAAAATAGAAAAAAAAAAAGCAAACCGGGAGAATAATCAAATAGAAAACTCAAAACAATGTACTGAGAAGGAAAATTAAGATCATCAACAAGATTTGCTGTAAACAGTTGAATGAATAATTGTTTGTTTGTAGTTACAGTGTGCAACAACCCTTCTAAATTGATCACGGTTCAATCGATCACAGCCCGCAAGGTACACAGAGTTCTGAGAAGAGAGGAAAAAAGACTCAGTGGGCTTTGCGGTTTGCTTGCACAAGGAATAAGGAATCTGCTCATGGAGCCTGCCTCCAGCTGTGAAGTTTAGTAGTGCATATGTACTTAAAATCCAATATTACTGCTGAGGCTTCAGGTATCATTAGGGTAGGGATTGCATAATGGAGCTATCTCCTGTTTCATGACAGTATGTGACCTTACAACCCAGCGGTTCAGCTTTTCGAAGAAGGGTTGTACAAAAATAACCATCAGTGGCTCATTATCTGACAAGAAAAACGAGATCTATCGGGTTAACTGAAACCTTTCCACTAAGATTTCTCTCTGTAGACTCTGTTTTGGCATTCAGCAGGAGCTTCTTCTGTTTTCTCACGTTGCTTTTATGGAGCACAAGCTCTAAATCCACCCATGAAACTCTCCTAGTATATCCTCAGCTGTGCTTCCACTTTGTCCAAATGGGGCAGGAATAATTGGATCAGCAAACATTATCATATGGAGATGGTGCTACGTCTTTTTGTTTCCACTGACATTCTTTTCTTCTTTTTTAGCCTGATGAGATACTACTTAATGAGGTTATAACATTTAATGTGATTTACACTATAATCAGATGACATAAAATTTAATGTAACTGACATTATGTCTGAAATGCACGCTAATAGGCACTACAGAGCATCTGTGGCTCTAATGATTCTTATTATCAGATAAAATGTTGACTGGTTATACTTCCTTAACGTTACTTTGCCTGAAAGCTTGTGACAGATTCAGATATAAAATCTTTCCCAACTAAAAGCACATTTTGGATGTAAAACCTTCCTCTGAACTTTTACCAGACATGTCTTCCAGAAGAATATGTGAGAGCTTTGTCTGTTCCAGCAAGACCAGACCCTCCGCCCCTCCCCACATCTATTATCTCTCATAGGCCATAATGATAAAAAAGAATCACAGTAAAACACTGTGACATTTCAAATTTCTGCATTGAGCCGGTTGTCAAGGAGATATCTCAGTAAGATGTGTCGGGGAAAACGAGGTATTGCTCATTTAAAAGAGCATTTACCCAGCCACTGGAGGTGTAATGTGCCTACCATTAGGACTCTGCAGGCAAACATGGTGTTTCTGAAATACACAGGCTTTCCAGCAGGAGCCCGCACCTCTTCAGAGGGCTCTTGAAGTCGCTGGAATCCTAATCAAAATCCAAGATTGTTTCCCATCGTCGGTGCGGCGAGAAGCAGTTCCTGTTTTAGGTAGTTGAGCTATGTTTGAAAATTTCCATTTTTCTGCTTCCTTTAGCTTCCAGTTTGCAACATTTCAAAGTTAAACATTGCAATATCTACTTTATTTTTTTCTGTGGAACTTTGGTTGTGTAGATATAACAGATGTTGAAAATGCAGCAAATAATTACAGTAGTTATCTTCAACTTGCAAACTGAAAAAACTATGCAAATGCAGGTTCACTTTAGGTTCAAACATAATAATTTATTTTCTTTTCTCTTTGCATTCTTTGACTTTACAAAGAACAAAGACTTACTGTACCTTGCACAAACGTTTAAACACCTTCAATTTTGTCTTTAGTTTTGTTACATTACAACCACAAACTGATGTATTTCTTGGGATTTGATGTGATACGTTGAATATGTTTTGATCTAAATCGTTCCATTGTAGCTCTAGCTTTTTCTTTAGGGTCATTGTCCTGTCAGAAGGTAAACCTCTGCCCCAGTCTTTTGAAGCCTTTAATAGGTTTTCGTTCAAGCTTGCCTAGTATTAAGCTCCATCAACCTTCCCACACAGCTTCTTTCAGCTTGCTCCACATGTTTGCTGTGTCTCCTGTACGGACTCTAAAATCCAGTCATGGCATTCTTCTCAACACTATTCCATAAAAGTGTGTGGAGTGCACAACTGATAGTTGTCCTGTTGATCAATACCTCTACCTGAGCTCTGGGACCCTACAGCTCCTCCAAAGTTACAATAGACATTTGGTGGACTCTTGTTACTCTTACTGTGACTTCTTAAGGCAATTAGTTTAACTGGATTAAATTTAGGGGTTCAAATGCACATCACACTTTCTGATATTTAGCTTTAAAACATTTGAAATCCATCAATTTCTCTTTCATTTCAGAAATGTAAACTACTTTTTGTTGGTCTGTAAAATAAAATCCCAATAAAATACATCAAAGGTGGTGAAAGTAGCATGACAAAATGTTATAGCAGTCAAAGATTAAAGAAAAAATCCAAAAGCTTCTCTTGGTCAACCAATAGCTCTACCTTCTGTCTACTTTCCATCTTATTCATACATGAAATATAAACTGTATATTCTGGTGTTTAAGCAGCTGCTCATCTATACTTCTTACACAATGCTATTTTAAGCATCGATAATCCCACAGTATTCATCAGTCAGATGGACAACACTAGGTTTTATTTTTTTTAATTACGTTTAGTAGCTAATCCTTATGCATGGGTAGAAGATCTGAATGGTTCTTCATCTGCTGCCCTGGTCAGAAACACACAGGTGATCTGTATGTCACAGAAGGAGGATTTAATTTAACATTTTCTATCCTGGATATCCACCCCCCTTCTCTGTGCTCCCTCAGATCACTTCCCTCCCCGTGTGGAGCTGCTGGACTTGTGGCCTCCGTTTAGAGAGGCCTGGTGATGGAAGTGACAGAAACTGCCAAAACCCATTGGTGATAAAAGATGCATACTGCCGTGTTGTGCTGGGGATACAGCAAGACAGGCTGAGAGGCAGATAGACTGAAGCAGCTGTCATAGTGGTTGTTTGTAGCCCCGTGCGTACGGTGCTTTGGGGAAATAATAAACTGCATCATTAGAACGCCTGTCATTCACCAATAGTACGCATAAGACATGGCTGGAAATACCCACACCAAGGCATCAAACAGAGAGCATGGATTAGAATCACTAGGTGGCTCGTTTAGCAGAGAAAATAGCAGTTACTGGATGATGTGCAGGTGCAAACACACACCTGGCCCCAGTGGAGCTATACATTAGTGTCACATTCTCTGCATTAAACCTATGAGGCATACTTTTCTGTGAAATCAATCAAACTCCCTTTAGATACAGTTTGTAACTAAAACAACATGTTTTCTTTTTGTCTTGCTATTTTCGTTATTATTTAGTTGCGATAAAATCTACCCTCCCAAAAGTAAGCTTCTGTGCGCACATGGCTCTGGTGACATCAGATGAGGCAAAAGGCAGAAGACCATGCTTTTTGAGTATGTTCATTTGTAGTTTTTCTGTTTTCTCTCTTATAATTTATGATTATATTTTTAATCAAGTTCCTGCTATAAATAAATAATTAAAAAAAAAACTCTCCACAGTCAGAAAGAAGAAGCTACATTAATCCAAATTTAGACTAAATGCAGTGCCACTGTACTGGCAAATCACATAACTATTGAAGGTGATACCATCAGAACACATTTTTTAATTATTTCATGTGTGACAAAAATGCAGGGACACCGATCAGATGGAAAGATTCTAATACATTTATATCATTTTAGCTTCCAAAAACAATCATTATTATTTTCACTGTTTGATTTAGCCTCTCTATCAATCGAAGCATCTATCATGGCGTGGGGCGTCATCAACCTCTGGCTCAAACATGTAAGGTGGAATCCCTTGCCCATCAAATGCTACACAAATATTTTAGTATCCAAGTCAAACTCTGTCAAAACTCTGTGATAACGTGTTGAAAGGTGCTCTAATATATTAGAATAAAACTAAAAAGTTAAATTATTGCAGTAATTCCGTAAAAAAAAAAAAACGTATATTCATTACATAATCATTACATACTGAGCAAACATTTATGTAAGTTAATTTATCGGTCATGGCTTACAGCTTATAAAAAACAAAATGCAGTTTCTCAGAAAATGTCATTATTACACATAATTTGCATGTTCTTCTTTCAAACCTTTTTCTTCGACTCAACTTTCCATGTATATGCTTGGATGTAGTACTTTGCGAACATTCATCTTCAACAATGACCCTTTCAAGCTTAATGTCCATGTGGAGCGTGACAATTACTTTATGTTGGAAAGTTGCCAATACACGAGCATAACATTACATTTCTGTATTAAAAATTAATTTTTATTGCTCTTACATAATAGTCTTCTTTTATGGACAACAAAACTGAGTTTTCACAGCAGAAATAAACGTCTAAAATGTATGCAATGACTCGATTTAATTATAGTTTCTGATTTACTGAGATGCACCTGTATGAAATGCTGTTCCACCACAGAAGCTTTCTGGCCTGTTGATCATTAGAATAATTTGTGTTTGTCACTTTAGTAACATGCTGCTTTCAAAGGCTGCAGGCAGAAAATACTAAACTTTGTAATGGTGAGTCAGCACTCCACGGGACCGCGGTGCAGCCATATGGCAACACCTGAACGACTCAAACCAGATCCAGACGACCTCCTGACGCCAGTGCGCGGTTTCGTGCCTGTGTCTGTGCCACACACCCTTTTTCATTGGAGCGGTGGTACGATCCAGGCAAAGTGTTATAGCAGCACCGAGCCCTCCCCAGCAGCTCCATCATCAACATCATTGGGTTCAACCACGGCTAAACGCACCGCGCCGGACTCCCTGTACTACTCTCTCCCATACATACATATACACGCACACACACACACGCACTCTCTCTCTATTTCTCTCTCACAGTGCAGCGCAGCAAGACTGGCTGGTTTGCTGGCGCACAACCCCTGCAAGGAGATCCCTTCCTATTCCACGCAAATCGTTCCGTCGTTCTCTCTATCGGCATTCGGGAGCGAGCAGCATCATCAGCATCAGCACCGCCACCTCAGAGCCAGACCATCACACATTTTTACAGGAGGACATTTCCAGCCAGAAAGAGGAGGACGGATTGCACAGTCTTCAGCATTTGCAGGCATAGAATCGGACTAAAGGGATGGCTTTACGTCGGGAAGGTGAGCGACGTCTTTCGTTGTGGCCTTTTTTTTTAAGCGGGTAGATCGGCTACAATGTGCCTCTGCTACGGGATGCTGGGATGCAGGAAATGGTTATTATCAGCTGTTCTGTTATGACCCACTCTGTATAATGTGGATGTGTGGATGTGTTTGCATGGGATGCAGAACGTAAGGATGAGGGTATGGGTACGTGGTGCTTTTATATATAAAATAAGCACCCTTCCTTTGTAGAGTTGGGACACGGAGTGACTTCGTTTCAAGCGGTCTGAATGATGACACTTCGGTCCGGGGGAGTTGGGGTGGGCAGCAACCCAGCATGCCTGCTTTATGTGCCAATCACTTCTGGGTCTCCTGTCCGAGCACTCAGGACCAGACAGGGTGCAGATCTCCTCAAATCCCCATCATCAGCGGCTTTCGTTCGATCTGCCCGGTCTGTGTGATAGGCATGAGCACCAGCGCGGCTCCAGCAGGCACGTCAGGACACATTTGAACACCGTGTGCGCCGATCTGATCTGCAGGCGAGCGTCTGTTTATCTGCAACTTCTTCCAGCCTCAACGACGCTGCAACCGAAAACAGACTTTCTGTTTTAAAGTAAAAAAAAACAAAACAATTTATTATAAGTGCGTGGGGCAAACAATTAAAACCCAAATGGGGTTTCATAAATCATAATTATTGTGCAGGCAGCACAAATTGCACCAGGATGGCCATGGTCTGTTAGACTTGAATTAGACCTGCTCACTTCTCTCCTTCACAGTGGATTATTAATAATTGCTCTGAGTAAACTATAGTGAGGGAAGAATAATAGAAATAAATAATAAATACTCGTGCAATAGATGAAAACATGATCATAGGAGAAAACACTAAATAAAATATATACATTTCTGAAAAAGTCTTAAAATATATTCTACTATCATTAGAAGGACCATTAAGCAAGGTTTTAGTATTTAAGCCTCATTTTACCATCAGCTATTTGATTTGAAAAATGCAAATTGTCCTCAGGGATGTGATGCACTACTTCTCCTCCAGCCACCGTATGTTTATTTTGAGCCGTTTAGACCTGTGTTTTAACTTGTAGGATCTGGATATAGAAATCTACCCTAATCACAAGAATACTGTATCTCTTTTCATCTGTTTTATATTTATAGCCAAGATTTAAATAAATAAATGCATATATTTGGTGATATGTTTTAGCTCTCTGTGATTTAGGGCTGCCTGAATTCAGGAGTTGTAATTTTGATATTTCATTGATGGTATCAAAATCTCCTCACAGTTGTCTTGCTCTTCCAACATAACGATGTCCCCACCACCCGTCTCGCATCTCCTTCGCTAACCTCTATGTCAGGTGTGGGCATCAAGGTCAGTGAAAATACATCTAACAGACCAAAATAAAGAGATGCACTGATCAGACTTTTCTTGGCCAATACAGATTTCCAGTTTTCTTTTAGATCTGGCCTACGAACTTAAAATATTCAGATTTTTCAGTTCTAAGTAAGATAACCCAAAAAGAAGAGATGAAAGTTCTGCAAATGATGAATAAACAAATGTATCCATCAATGCATATGTCCTAACCTTTTTTTTTTTTACTGGACTCAAATAAAGTGTGTAAAAGCACATGGTGTTGCCTGATGAGTTTATAAACAGAAAAATTATGGGAGCTCTTAGTTTTGATGCATCTAATGAAAAGCAAAAGAAAACAAAATTGTAAGTTTTCACCATTTGAACTGCCAATCACAGATCAGAGTTGATCAAGTGAAAATTTTCTGATTTTAATCTCTTGCGATGTGATCAGTGCATCTCTGGCTAAATATATTATTGGCATGCAGAGAATGAATGCATTGCTCTTGAAATGTAACAGCCTACCAGATATTGCGTCAGGGCCATCCTTTGCGATTGCGATATTGCACATATTGATGTTATGTTCACGAATGTGATTAATAAAATGTATCTGTGCAGGAGGTTACCTTACACACATGCACACACAAGCACACCCCCCGCACACATAATATCTTTTCTATCTTTAGGAGGACCTTACATTGACTTACATTCGCTCTTCAGTCATTTCCATGGCCTAACTCTGACCATAACCCTAAAACGTACTAGTATATTCATAATCCTAAACCTAACCTAAACTCAATTCACACCTTAGTGCTAAACCTAACCCCTGACCCAAAAACAGCACTGCTTTGTATAGGGCCCTGACTTTGGGTCCCATAAGGAGCTGTGGGTCCTCACAAAGTAGTATCCGTTGGAAAAATGGGCCTTATACTGCACGTGTGTGTGTGCACACACACACTGCTCTTCTGGGTTTTCACCCATACAGCTACCAATACACACAGACGTATGCTCTCTTAATAGGGAGATGATTTAGATGTATGGAAGCTCAAGTGGTAGATTGTAGCATTACATTTATGTCTCCAGTAGTCTTGACAGGCTGTGTGTGTCACATCTAGGGCTTGTCCCTCTCTGCTGTAGAAAAGTGTTTGCTTCCTGGATTTTTCAGGCTCTGCTGGGCTTCTGCACAGTGATTAAATACATATTTTCCTGTGGCACACCTTAACAATTAGAGGACATGCTTTGGAACTGAAATGTCACATAACCATGGATAAGACATGTCTGTGAGTAAGCCAGCTAACCACAGGACCTGTCAATCAGTCATGTTTTCAGGATGTTGCATCCAAAGGTTTTCTGACAAACTCTGGCTTCCCCTCAGCAAGAATACTAAGTGGTCAGTGGTTGTTGATGTTCTAATTATCTCTTTTGTTGCTTTTTAATCTTCAGACTAGCTTTTTTGTATTGTTTCGTTTAGTGGATAGTGCATATGGCGTTTTGGAAATTCAAAGAGGCTGCTCAGCTTCTTGCCTTGGAGTCACATCATTATTTCAGTGCAACTTCCTGGAAATGTAGCCTTGGAGTGCCGATTGTTAGGATACTGGCATGTTGCCACAGCTGTCGGCAGATCCCATTGTCCCAAGTAAAAAAACAATCCCAAAAAAAGCCACTCACAGCAACATCTTTGCTCACCTCTAATAATTTGTATTTTGCAGAGATTTGAGTGGTATCACACAGCCTTTGGATAAGCCATAGCTGTGTGAGACAGCGGGGTAGTTCTTTTTTGTTATCCATCCTTGCATTATTTATAAATTTTCATTCCAGGAATGCAGTAGCCAGTGGCACTGTAATTCTTTCCCTCTCACATGAAATCATATATTCTTTACGCAATCGGGGGTCACAAATTAGAGGGAGAACATTCATCCAAGAGTAGGACACTCAATTCCAAAGTCAGAGTTTAAGTTGACTGGCAGTACGAGGCCCAGTGGGAGTTTTTAGCCCCCTTCCTTCAATGAATGTACATCACACAAAAATAAAAATGTAGCTTTTGCAAAAGTATAAAATGCGTTTGAGTTTTTGCCACCCTGCCGGTCATTTCAAAGTAAACGTGATCAGAGAATCGACTGGAAAGCTGGACTTGCAAACACAAACACACAGGCATTTAGATACAGAACCAGTGTGCAACTCAAAACATTTCATTGCTTGGTGCAATGCTGCTCCTTCAACAAATCCTGCAGGGCTAATTGGAGTTTCTATTACACATCCATCTGTGGTTGACTTCTGCATAAAGCAAACTGCCAGCACTGTGACAATAAAACATAATATTGTCAAATTACCCTGGTAAACTTTCATCTAGGTAGCCCTGCGGTTACTAAATGTATGCACTGGGAATATGAAAGTAGTTATGGTACATTATGGGCTTCAGATTTTACCACAATATTTTAAAGTATTTATTGCGACAACAATAAAAGTGGCAATAAAAAGTGTTACAAACACATCACAGCCTTTTTAGCAATACCTCTATCACTTTAAATAGTCTGAACCACCCCTCCCCTTTCAAATAAGTAATTTATGCCTAATATTCTTATGAATAAAATATAAATGGAGAAGACACATTTCAATGAGTTAAAAACTGCATTAGTTTATTTATTTGCTGGTTTATTCACGCCTTATTCTCTTTGTTTTGAGTCATTTATAGCAAGCTACCTTTGAAGGTCCATCCCGCCAGCCTCCTATGTATGACAACAGTATAAAAACTCCTGGTTTATCATAAGGTAATCATTGGTTAGTTATTTTGGTTTAGATTATCAGTGGTTCCCTTAAAGACTTTCTGGAGATCCAATGTTCATTAAAAACCAAGGAAAAAGCAAATAAGAAAATGTAACAATTAGATCTTTGACAGACATATGATATAGAGCATATTTTTTATCTTAAATCAGTGAAAAGGAGATATGTACTTTAAAGTAACATATTGCATTTTGGGAAAAATAGTATTGGTCCTAATGATGTCTCTCTTTGCTGCCAGTTTTCATTTGCTCAACAACCTAATAGATAAAACTTGAAAATACTTATTCATGTATTTATTTATCTATATATTTTTTATTAATTTGTCCTTTAATGTAAGATCCTTCCCATCCCCAGCCCTTTCTGTATGACAATAGTAAATAAAGTGCTGAAACTATCAGCATTTGTGAAATAGCTTGATGTCATGACCATATTATCAGTAGCCCCCATCTGGCCAACCCTCAAAACTCTCTTACAGACATAAGAACCTTGTTTATTATTCTAAATTAGTAAGTATGTGGAAAGATCATTGATGGATTTTTTTTCTTTTCTTTTCAAATGACATATTTTGCTTTGGAAGAAATATCATGGTACTAATGATGTCTCTGTTTGCTGCCAATTTTCATTTATTTCACCAATAAATGGGTAAAACCGGGGAATTTTATTTATTTATTTCAAACTTTGTGAATTAAGTTTTTTGCACTATGTGTCCTCAGTCTTTTTAAAACCCATATCAAAACATAATGTTTTTTCTTATTGTGTTGGGAGCCAAAGCAACTTAGAAAGCGACAACAGTGGTGTCCCAACCAGAATCACCTTTACAAACCGTAGCACCAAAAACACAGACTAAGGCACGCACACATGTACACACCCGTACATACAAGCCCGAGGCAGTCTACTTGTGGCTGTGTGTCCACTGGTGTGTCTTTTGGAGTCTGTTGTCATGATTATTGCGCTGTTGCAAAAGTCAGAAACGCTATACTTTTATAAAAATGTGAGATTATAGATTGTGGAAATGCAGTCGCAGCCTCGGTCCACATTACCCTGCTTCCAAAAGAGTCCTCCTTTCAAATTTTAGTCTGAAGGCAGAAGGTTTAGAGTCTTGAGAGACTTCATGGTCAATATAACTCCAGTTCTCTGTATAATATATGTAATTGTAAAAGAATGGGGTGAGTCTTGTATGCGTGAAGAGGTTTATTAATTTAGTGCAGCTAGTTGAGTTTAGGTGGAGGATTGGTGTTGAAAGAAGTGTATAGCTCTGTTGGAGGATTCAGTTTCATTGTGCTGGATCTTTTTATAAAAGAATGGATTGAACCATAATTTACATTATTAGTAATGATTCATATTTTTGTCATTGTATTTCAAAAAGGTCATCACTAAGTCCAAAGTAATGTGTTGATATCTAGAAACATATTAGTTAATTAAAATTGAAAAAAATATCTTTAAGCTAATAATGGAGGACATGTTTGCTGAAGTCTTTCTTTGATGGTGTTGATCTCCAATGTATCCCTTTTTTAATTCATAAAGGTATTTTAGACTATGCTAGGTTTACTAAACTAAAACTCCAATATCTGATAACTCCGTACTCTGAGAAGGCACCTGCAAACAAACTTGTGGGAAAGCGTTACCTTCACTCACGCTTAAGGCAAGACTCACATCTAGACTGACACATTCCTCACTGGTAAACTTTTATTAATTGAGTCGGTGGACAACTATAGAAAAAGAAAAATCAATTTCTGCCTCTCCCGCCAATTTATTAGAGCACACACCGTCCTTCACTTCAAAGTGCACACCCTTTTAGTTAGTGTCAAAGTAAATAGGTTGAGGTCAGTCATGTTTGTTACTGCTTTCACTGCCAATACATAAACCTGCAGTAAGGTATTCCGCTGCAGGATGTATCACTACATCTAAATGATCAAATATATATCAATTAAACATTCAGAAAATAAGATTTGCATGTTTGAAATGTAATCCACTTGTAAGCCATTTGGTGACAGGGTTTGAAAATCTAGATGTAGTTTTTCTGGAAACTAACTAGAAATTTACAGGAAAATGTAGTACATTGCATGAGTTCATAGATATCATAACACACCATGCTAATAATACAATTAATGCCAATGTTAGTATGTTAAAGCTAACATTATCAGATATATGTGATTTTCAGAAAATGTTATTAGTGTTATTAATTAGTCTAAACTGCCTAAGGCTTCTTAATCTTTACACTGTGAAGGCCTGTACACGCTCCACAAGAACCAGAAAAATTTGTTAGTTTAGTCGAAGTGGGAGGAACAAGAATAAAGTTCATTCTGCAAAGTGCTGAACTCCTGCGAAGTTCTGACCCTTCCACTGCAGCATACATCTCGCACTTCTCTGCATCAGCCAAATCTTTGACCAATCATACAAAAGGAATCAGTAACCATACAGGAAAATACAGGGTTGCTCAGATGATGCTTAGCTGCATGAACCTTCAGTGCTGCAGGAAAAGAATGACGTCATTTAGTTTTTTGGTTCTGCGGGTGAATGTGCAGACCTTCAGCTGAAAGATTTGAGATATTATTTGGAAAATCTAGCTGTATTTTTTTACTACCTCCTCTAGCAATTTTGTATGTAATACAGTAACAGAAATGGACACATGTACAGGGGTTGGACAATGAAACTGAATCACCTGTCATTTTAGTGTGGGAGGTTTCATGGCTAAATTGGACCAGCCTGGTAGCCAGTCTTCATTGATTGCACATTGCACCAGTAAGAGCAGAGTGTGAAGGTTCAATTAGCAGGGTAAGAGCACAGTTTTGCTCAAAATATTGAAATGCACACAACATTATGGGTGACATACCAGAGTTCAAAAGAGGACAAATTGTTGGTGCACGTCTTGCTGGCGCATCTGTGACCAAGACAGCAAGTCTTTGTGATGTATCAAGAGCCACGGTATCCAGGGTAATGTCAGCATACCACCAAGAAGGACGAACCACATCCAACAGGATTAACTGTGGACGAAGAGGAAGCTGTCTGAAAGGGATGTTCGGGTGCTAACCCGGATTGTATCCAAAAAACATAAAACCACGGCTGCCCAAATCACTGCAGAATTAAATGTGCACCTCAACTCTCCTGTTTCCACCAGAACTGTCCATCGGGAGCTCCACAGGGTCAATATACACGGCCGGGCTGCTATAGCCAAACCTTTGGTCATTCATACCAATGCCAAATGTCGGTTTCAATGGTGCAAGGAGCGCAAATCTTGGGCTGTGGACAATGTGAAACATGTATTGTTCTCTGATGAGTCCACCTTTACTGTTTTCCCCACATCCGGGAGAGTTATGGTGTTGAGAAGCCCCAAAGAAGCATACCACCCAGACTGTTGCATGCCCAGAGTGAAGCATGGGGGTGGATCAGTGATGATTTGGGCTGCCGTATCATGGCATTCCCTTGGCCCAATACTTGTGCTAGATGGACACGTCACTGCCAAGGACTACCGAACCATTCTTGAGGACCATGTGCATCCAATGGTTCAAACATTGTATCCTGAAGGCGGTGCCGTGTATCAGGATGACAATGCACCAATACACACAGCAAGACTGGTGAAAGATTGATTTGATGAACATGAAAGTAAAGTTGAACATCTCCCATGGCCTGCACAGTCACCAGTTCTAAATATTATTGAGCCACTTTGGGGTGTTTTGGAGGAGCGAGTCAGGAAACGTTTTCCTCCACCAGTATCACGTAGTGACCTGGCCACTATCCTGCAAGAAGAATGGCTTAAAATCCCTCTGATCACTGTGCAGGACTTGTATATGTCATTCCCAAGATGAACTGACGCTGTATTGGCCGCAAAAGGAGGCCCTACACCATACTAATAAATTATTGTGGTCTAAAACCAGGTTTTTCAGTTTCATTGTTCAAACCCTGTAGTTCACTGCATGCATCAACATAGACCTTAATAGAATACTGTATGTTGGTATGTTTATAGCAATGTTTGCTCAAAGTGCAAAGTACATCTACAGGGATCTTGCATGTTAAAAGCTTCTTGTGTTTGGAGAATTTAAGAGATGAAATTTAAATAAATTACAACATAAAAACAAGCTGGATGTCAATGCTTGGGTTGCAAATAGGCTGCAACCTTTCAAACTTTTGTTTGGTATAAGATTTTGTTTTTTTTATGACAATGTATTTAATTGAAAGTTGTACTATAGCTACAGTACTAGTCCTTGCCTGTCTGAGTGGATGCAGGGCAACAAAAAAACTGCGTGAAAATTGGATTTGTGTAATAAAATTAAATGGGAGTGTTATGAAGACAAGTGCCATTAACTTAAAACATGTTTTCTGCCAGAAATGGCAAAATAACCCAGCATTTCCATGTGCATTCTGGTGTATCATGCTAAAATGTTTTTATGCAATAGGTAGCTGCAGCCTAATAATAAAGTACCTTGCTACTCAAGTGTTTGAAATGTATAAAACTCTTGCTACACCTACCTACTAGGGGTAGATGATATGAACTTATGTTTTGTGGTATAATATAATAAGGTGAAAAAGGGTATTTTTGGCTCTAAATTAATAATTGTGTACAGTCATAGCCTTACAAACAGACAAAGGCCTTTAAAAAAATCTACTTCACTACAAAAGTTAAAGTAAGTAGTGCTACGCTACTGCTAAACAGCAAACAATGACTGTCTTCCATCATATTTTAAAACTAATAATCCCAATCATGCTATCCATTGTGGCGGATTGCAAACATGATCAGTTACAGTTTTTATTGTTTTTACGACAGAATGACTAATTCTTATAATGACAATTATTTTTGATGGTACAGAATAAACAACATGATGTTGCCTCTCGACTATTTAAGGCTTAGTCTTCTATAAAGTAAGTAACTAACATTTTCAACCCCTTTCTTACTTTGACAAAGTTGGTAATCAGACATCATATCTGGTGCATATTTTCACCCAATAAAGCACCTACACAAAAAACAACTACATTTGGCCCCTTATGATCATGTCCAACATGTCTTTATAAGTAAGTTACATGCAGGTTTATATTTTAATGAGTCAATGAAATGATTTATTTAGTAACACAAAACACACTAATGTTACACTGTAGATCTCAGCGCTAAACAAGTTCATCTATTTCCCGCTGACTGGTAAATAGCCTCATGTGTATCATCAGTAATATTCATAGCTCTACTTTCTCCAGACGATCATGAATTATTAACTCTCAGAAAAGATGAATTGCTTCAAAATGGTTGTTGATGCATCTCTGCTGGAAGCCATGTGTTATACAATGGAGTACATTAATGTAAAATCAAGTTCAAAATGTATTTTACTGGTGATGCTGCAGGTGATGGTTTATGTTGTTAAATTTAAGAATGAAGCTTGATTCAGTCATGAACTTTGGGACTATTTGAAGCATGTGCACCATTGGCCAAATGAACTTTATGTTGTAGAGACATACAGCACCTTTTTATTCATTCCCCTTGAACGTTTACAGCCTCATTTTCTGGGATTTAATGTGATGACCAACACAAAGTAGGACATACGTTTTGTGTTAAAGAAAATGACAGATAGTTTTTCAAATTGTTTCCAAATAAAAATCTGATATAAATGTCATGCATTTGTATTCAGCCCTCTTTACTGTAATATCCATATATAATCTAGAAATGCCTGTGTGTCATCATGTCAGAGGTTTGTTGGAAAATATTGGAGCGCAAACAGCATCATGAAGATCAAGAAACACACTAGATAGATCAGGGAAAAAGTTGTGGTAAGGTTTAAGGCATCGTTAAATTTTAAGACACTACCCTAAGTGTTGAGTGTATGTCGGTGCGCTATTCATTTGAACATGGAAAGTATATGGCACAGCAGCAAATCAATCAAGACATGGCTGTTCACCTAAACTGAAAGATTCAGGTGAAAGGTAAGGAGATCATTAAGTAGAGAAGCAGCCAAGAAACTCTGGAGGAGCTGCAAAAATCAATATCTTTGGTGGCAGAATCTGTCAGAAGGACTGGTAATAGTTTGGATGTCCCTAAATCCTTTTTCCTTTGGAAGAATGGCCAGTCACAGGAGGTCCACAATTCGCATTAAGAGCAACATTTTACTTCACATGACCCTGATTACATCATCCCTATGATGAAACATGGTGGTGGCAGCACCATGTGGTGGAGATGCCTTTCTATAGTAGGAACTTCAAAGCTGATAAGAGTTGCTGAAAGATGGATAGAGCTAAGTACAGAGTGCTGTATTTACAGGGTCTAACAGGCTCATAACAACCTGTTAGGAGCTGCAAAAGACTTGAGACTGGGACAAAGGTTGACCTTCCAGCTCTCCATCTAATCTGAACCAAATCTGAGCTATTTTGCAAAAAATAATGGGCAAATATTTCAATCTCTACAAAGCTGGTAGAGACAAACGCTCAGAAGAAAACTGTAGCAAAAGCTGGTTCTACAATGTATTGATTCATATCTGCAGTATTTGTGAAATAGTTTGAAAAGCAGGTATCATTTTCCTTCTACTTCACAATCAGGCATGTGTTTTTGTTGGTCAATGATACAAAAGTGCATTAAAATACATAGAAATTTTTGGTTGTAACTTGACAAATGTAGAAAGGTTCATGAATACTATTGCAAGGCACTGTATATCCTCTGCTGATTGCCAGCCAGAATGTCATGGCAAACAGCACATAGAAAGATGATGTGAGAAAAAAATAAAATAAATCTACCACCCTTAAAAAATCATGACAGCACAGTGCAACCAATTTTCGAATAAAGCTGAGCTGATACAAGTCTTCTCTAGATGTAACAATCCTGAAATCCCAAAAGTTACAGCTGCTGCACTGCATGTCAGCCTAAGCCGATGTGCTCCCAGGAGGAACTGTTTGAATAAATGCATATATTGTTTTCTTTTAATGTTGTTACAGGACACAATCATTCGCCTGAGAAGCAACAAAATGAGGAATGCAAATTTTTTAAGGGATGTGCACATTGCTGTTTTGCTTAACAAATTTCATTTGAAAGAAAAAAAAAAGCCTACAGTAGAAAATAGGGTACTAGATAAACTAGATAAACGATCCAAGGTATACAACGTTAAAAGGCAAAAAGTGCCTAAAATAACTCTGCTATTTCCTAACTGCAAATACCTTTTACAATGGGTGGTATTGATTTCAAGCTTATTTTATTTGTTTATCTAGAAAATTGATACTGCTCTTTTCACCGATACCTGAGCTGAAAGCCTTTAGGCTAAAAGAAACAATGCGTTTCTACGTCTAGCAGCTTCATGTTTAGTCTTTACAATACTTGTGAGTTCTTATCAGAAAGCATGGTTAAACTGCATGTCGTCACCTTGAGCTGAATGTGCATCGGACAGGCATTTGGATGGAATGTCTTCAGGCTGCCACATTTCATCATCTCACCCAAAGAAAACATTGGGTTCATAACTGAATGAATGTATTTTCAGGTGCAAGGCTGTTGAAAACCGTCTGCAGCCTGCAGAATCAGAAATAAGTTGAAGGATGGGATATGGGTGGTGTTTTTTTTTTTTTATTGGACTATCGCAAAGAATCGTCATCCTTGAGAATTAAATGGTGTTTAGGTTTCTGTTGAAGATGACAAGGATCTGTTTGTGACAGCATTGATGGACGATTAGCCCACTTAGCTCTCAGAAATCAATCTGCCATGCAGCTCAACAGCTCCTTGTGATTCTTTTCAGGCCTTCCTCCGCAGGGCTAATGTTCTTTCCTTACTCATTTTACTGTAACTAACAACTTCCTAAAAGAAGATGCGCAAGAAATAATGTCTAAATTGTTAATCACCAAATCCAATTTCTGGAATCAATGGCATTGATTAGTCAATTAATTTAGCATCCATAATGCAGCCACTTTGCTTTGCTTTGGGTATTTTGGGAAGGGTTTTAGTGGTCGAATGCATTATTGAAAAAGGCTTTTTACCAAGAAGTGGCTGATGCATAGAGCTTAGGAGGCTGTCACTCAAGGAGTTAAGCTTTATTTGCAGTTTGTGTGAACAGTCTTTCAGTCCTGCAGTGAGGAGAGGCATGTATTTATTTATTTTGCAGGAGAGCAGGAATACAGTTGTGTTGAATGAGGCTTTGCCTTGTCAGGAATATTGATTAAGTAACTTAGGGTCTCATGTTTTGTGTGGTGAAATGCCTGCACGCTGCTGTAGGTTGAAATTTGGTTGTGCATGTTGATGTAAATACAGGACTTGTGTGCAGTTTTATGTTTCTGCCATTATCAGGCACTAGCCAGTGACTGGCACAAAGGTTTAAAATTACAGTCATACTGTTTTTATAAGGTTTTTAATTAGATTTATCCTGCAAGAAGAGAAATGCAAGAAGAGAAATGCCTTGATGTCCTATTTTTACATTTTTTTAAACAAACAAAATTACATAAAGAGATGGACGGTCATGGTGTGAAAACTAAATGAGCACCAGAGACATCTTATTAAGGTTACCTCGCTTTAAACCAAAAGTTGGCAAGCGTCAAACTGGTCTGCAAACTGTTTAAAGTACTCCCCTCCATATCTGACCCCGAGCAAAATGTCAAAAAAAAAACATAGAAGAGACAAAGTGAAAAATTTGAAAATATATGATGAAGAAGTAAAATATGAAAAGACATCTACAGAAAGATAATAAAAAATTCCTAAATGTGGTCAAAGAAATAGACTAAATAGTCTAAATTTGAAGCCTATTCTGTCAAAACAGCAAAGCAACAACTTAGAGACTAATTGAGAGACATCCAATGAATCAATTAGTTTGTGAGTTGTTGCTTTGTTATTTTGACAGAATAGACTAGTAAAATGTTGTTGGGCTGCCTAAAAAACTCTAAAATCATAAACCTTATCTGGATAACTCCACACTAAACAGAGAGGATTTGAAACACACTTTGGGTTTATTCAAACTGTCAAAACACAAAATCTGAGACATTTGCATTGGGACCACCTTAGAAGAAGTGTAAATACCACAATATAAGGACCAGTGAAACTAGGTGTAAAATATTCAGTGCTAAATAGATGTAAAACAGCATATCTTAAAACCCGCTGTGTCCCAACGGCAGATTTTAAGAGGTTAAACACATTTTGTGAAATCTGTATTTCTAAAAACTAATGAAGTGAAATAAAAGGGAGGAGGATATTTTTCCCACAAATATCATGGTATATTTATAAGGTTAACACACAGTAAGAATCTCATATCACACCATGCTGTGTCATCCTTCTGTTTTTCTTGTTTACTCCTTGGCCTTCTGGGGAATCAGCAGAGAAATTCAGATCACACAGCAGTAGAGGTGGATTGTATGAATAGAAAGTGGTATTCTGTTAAGAAGCAGTGGGAAAAGGACCATACCGTAGTTGAGAACTGACAGAGAGAAGGAGGTTTTGACTACAGTCAAGATATAAAAATGTCCTTTGAAAAGTTTAAGCCAAGTGATTCGTTCGCTCTCGGCCACACTCAGAGGGTATGCATATTGTAGGACCTTATGGATTTCTCCACGCCGCTCAGGCGTGCAGTGTCGATGTGGGATTTGAGCCGTGTCCACTATAAATAGTCAAATGGTCCAGGATGGCTTCCCAGCCTACTGACAGGAACTGATCTGGTCTGTGTGGGGACACACAGACTTCATTTCCTGCTTTTCAGTCATGCTCTCATTCTGAAGTGAGCAAGGACAGAATGAGGACTGCTTAGCTACTGTGTCAGCTCTGCGGCTTGCACTGTAAATGTACATTATCCTTAACATGGGAAATGATGTAGGTATGCTGTGAACGTGGAGACACAGCAGGAGAACAGCAAGCAAGTGTTCGTGCAATATTGTCTTCACTGTAGGACCCAGTAAAGACTGTTGATTCTCTGTGGCATGTGGGTGTTCAAGTGTGTTGTTTTTCAGAAACTGTGAAATGCTATAAGTACGTGTAGGCACAAAGGCAGTGCCTGCGTGTCCGTCTGCAGCTGATTGTCAGCGTTTCGTCTCTGAAACCTCCCCAGGATGCTGTATGCATCGTGAGTTCCAGGCTCGCGTGTTTTAAAGTGTGTGTCTGTGTGTGTGTGTTTGTGTGTGTGGGGGTACACGCCACACTACGTGTTCTGCTGGTAAACTCGGTATTAGCAGCAACAGATTTCAGGCTTGGTCAGCTATGAAAGCACAGCTACGTGACAAGAGTGCCGCCGCCCACAGATAGCGTGCCCTTATCCACTAATTAAAACCCTCTATCACTTCATGTCTCACTTCGCAATCTTTCTATCCTTCAGTTCCCCCAATTTTCACTGTGAAATCCCTCCACCTCTCATTATCTGTCCATCACTCTCTATATCCTTGTTTGGCATTCAGGCCTTTCCTTTTCTCAGCAGGCACTGTGGGCAGCCAGTAGGCGGTGTTCTGTTGTGTTTCGGGTGGTCGAGGTATAACAGGGTCCTGTGGGTCGTTCAGAGCTTTTCGTCACAGTAGTCCCTGTCACATGCCTGAGGAGTCATGGTGGTGCTAACGAGTGAAAGTGAAGTTTCTTAAGCCTCGTCTCCCCATCTCTCCCTATGAACACACACATGGTACACACTCTCACTCCAGGAGAGGCATCTTTCTCTGACAGCTCATTGTTTACTCCCGTAGGACCTGTAGCCTGGATCTGCATTTGTAGCTGGAAACTGTGCCGCTGTTCTCATCCGATGATTAAGCCATTGCTCAAGGAGACAAAACAGAATCAAACCTGCAAGAAACAATGGGGATTGTGATGATTTGGCTTTCGAAGCGTCTCCTGTGATAGGTTTGTGCGGCAACATGAACACTTTTCTCTAGGTTTCTCTCCATCATCATTCTGCTGGCTCGCTCAGCCTGTTTAGCAAGTGGAATTTGCTCATCTCTGTGCAAACAAGCTCAGAGGTAAAAAGTGTAAAGGCCGGAGCTAACAAAGGAAGGAGCTCCCCTCTTGCTGGTGTCTCTAGACTCTTATAAAAATAAGATGCGCTCTGCATGGTGGAAATGCATTTGTAATCCTTGAACTATACTGTATCAATAATCTGAGAAGCTAATATTGTCGGATGGCACTCCGCTCTCCCCATCCGCCTTGTTTATTTACCCATGTGAAACTCAATTTCTCTGCCTCTGTCTGGCTCCAATCCTCTCTGTGCCTCGCTTTTTTCCTCCCCTTTCCGCCTCCTCTCTCTCTCTTCTTGTTCGTCATAATTTGAGCTCAATCGCATGAGATATTGGGGAATGGAAATCGGTTTTTACTCGTCCTTGTGGTTCTCGGCGGAAATGTGCAACGATCTCTGCTGAGTTGTTTGTGTTTATGCTGGACATCTGAGGGGCCGCGCCCCATTGGCGATGACTTGGAGTGCAAATCCTGTTTAAAGGCAACCGTTGCTTCTCTAAGCAGATTTGCAAAAAATAGTGCACTAGCCCATAGTTGCACAGTTTGAATAAATAAATGGAAGGGAAATGGGGGGGGGGGGATCAAGCGGGTGAAGGGTCCCATTAGATATTATTGCATCTGTGTAGCCATGGATTATCACTCCAGTGTTTGGCTGAATTTGTGTGTGTGGAAGAGAGAGAGGGAGGGTTTGAAACAAAACAAAAGGGTTAGAGATGAGAGGAGGAAGGGGATCACAATGTAATGTGATGCATGTGTTGCACTCAGTGTTGTCACTCTGTATTAGTGTTAAACTGAGTGCTGAAGAGTTCATTACGCAGTGATTAATTATTGATTAGAAATGAATTAGGAATGAAACTCCGCCATAGCATGTACGTACATTGTCAAATATTTACTGTTAATTCATTTATAACACAAATAAAGTACAACTCATTTGTTTAGGTTTATTATGTGAGAGGAGCCAACATACAATTGCATTTGGAAGCAAAGGTGATGACTTTCCCAGGGCAAGCTGTGGGAATATTTAGCATTAATGTTTTACACAACACATACTATAATACATATAAAAATAAATCTATGCAAATAAGGCTTGAGCCAATTGACCCATTGCTCCTCATTCTTAGCAGTTAGCTCTGTATTTTTAAGAGGTGGGGCATCTCAATTCTTTTTGTGGAGTAGCAGGAACACTCAGAAATTTGCTTTATAGTCCTTAAATATTGATGTTTTTTAGGGGCATACTTGCACATGAAGAGGCAGTCTTGAAATCCAAATCTCTAGTGTTATCCCAATCTCTCTCTCTCTACCCCTTGGCACTTAAAATAGAGGTTACGGTATGTCACTAAGGAATAGGACAATGCTTCTAGAGGCTGATCTGTCATTATTTCTTGTTGATTTCTGGATGAATTCATTTGTCTGTATGTTTCCTAAGAACACTCATCAGTTCTACAGCAGATGCCAGCATACATCATTCTTAATGCTTGTCAAATAAGAAAACTGTTTTGTCAATTATACTTTGGTGACAAATAAATGTACTTTAATATATTTAAATATATGTAGATTTCTGATTATGTACGACCAATATAAAATCAAAACAATAAACAAACTAACAATTAGGTGTTCTAAAAAGCAACCTTTATAAATGATCATCTTAAAACTTGAAAGATACTTATTTATGGTTAGTGACTTCAAGTATACAGTACTTAAGTATGTAAAAAATTGTATACACTTGATTGTTTTTCACTTTGGTAAAGCACGGTAAAGCATATACACACTACCGGTCAAACGTTTTTGAATGCCTTTCTCACCTAATGGGTCTCTTTATTTTCATGACTATTTGAATTGCAGATTATCACCAGATACAACAAACCTGTGAATGAACACACATGGAATTATGTAGTGAACAAAAAGTGTGAAACAACTAAACATTTTCATATTTTAGATTCCTTCCAAATAGCCACCATTTGCTCTGATTACTGCTTTGCTCTCTTGGCATTCTCTCCATGAGCTTCATGAGGTGGTCACCTGAGTCTTGAAAGGACTTCCCATTTCAGTCATCACAGCAATGGGGGCTACTTTAAGGATTCTAAAATATTAAACATGTTTGAAGTTATTTTAAAATTTTTGGTTTGCTACATAATTGCCTATTTGTTCATTCACTGTTTTGATGCCTTCATTGAGAATCTACGTACAATGTAAATAGTCATAAACATAAAGAAAACCATTAAATGAGAAAGACATTCTAAAACATTTGACCCATAGAGTGTATGTGTGTGTGTATATATACGTATATATTAAACAAGGCAATGCTGTGCTATTTTTCCTTCAAGCTCAGATAAACGGGACAAGGTATCAGACTAAAAACATGGGTATGGATCATACCAGTGGTTCCCAAAGTTGGGGCTGGGACCCAACTGGGAATTTTGGGTAGTAATTAACCAGTGTAGAACCTTCAAGGCCTTTTCATAAACTAAAGAAAATAACTAAATGTAATTATATTTATGCAATAAAAAATAGAGAAGATTTAAAAAATATATTTTTATACTTAATATTTGTTAGTTTTTAATAGAATTTTTTGTTAGTAAATTGGCAACATATAATCTAAAATTAGAATAATTTTACATTTTTAAATGTGTCTTAAATCATTTTAAATATATTAGATTTAGGACTGCATGGTGGAACAGTTGTTAGCAGTGTTGTCTCACAATTGTCTATGCCGGCTTCCTTGCGCTGTCCAAAAACATCCAGGTTAGTTTATTTGACTTCTCCAAAGTGTCCTAGGTATTCATGTATGTATGTATTTGTGTGTGTGTGTTTGTGCGTGTGTGTGCATGATTTTCTGTTGAGTGTCCCTGTTTTCCCTGTGATGAATTGACAACCTGTCAGGGTGTACCCCGCCTCCTAATGGATATAACTGCAATTGCCATTATATTTTTATTCTTTCCTACAAGGGAATATATATATTATATAAAAGTCACTGTTGTGTTTATTTGTCTGAAAGTGTAGATTCACAGTTAAGTTGCTATATCCTAGCAGCAATTACTTTGTTCAAACTTAACAAAGTCTTTTCATGGATACAGTGGGGTAAAATAAATATTGACAGTTTTTATTGTACACACTTTTTCATTTAGACAATTAAACATATTTGTCATATACCTGCTGCTGGTGATGTCGTGATAGAAGCAGCAAGGTTCTTGCTTATCTTCCCCAAGTCAATTCCCCATAGACCATGTACTCTATTGCTTAACACGCACATAAAAAAAATGATGAGCGACATAATACAAACTTAGCAGGAAGGTTTAGAGGATACCCATATTAAAAATTTATTCTGAAACTGCTATTCCAACATCCTCAAATGTTTCCAGTTTCATTCCTACTTGTTTGCTATTATGAGGGAGCCAAATCCAAGCTCTGTTGCCCACTGCATGCTCCAATCTAGGCTGGGTGTTTTGCTCAGGTGGCACACGCTGACTTGTCCCAGGGAACGCCCATGTGCCTTGTTTGAAGTGAGCTTGGCTCTAGGAAACAACCTCCAGATTTCAACATCAAACTCAAGAATCAAGCCCCCTAATGGGCACCCCACTGTGAGCAAGTATTAGTTGGAATAACCCCCGCTAGCAGGCTTACTTCGCTAAATGCAGGAGTCTCAGTGGAGGACATGGAGGGTAGAAAGTGCGTCAGATAGGAAGGGCAAGTGGAGGAAATGTGAAATTGCACAAAGAAAGGAAGAAAATTCACAGAGAGATATGTTTGTTTTGGTACTTTACACATCTATATGCACACAGGACAACATACAAAGTGTAATGCCTACACTTGACATGTGAGCACCTGTGAAGGTGGAACCAGATTGTGCGTCCTTGTGCAGCATTGCATGCTTTCATTCTTGCGTGTAAGAGGGTAGCAGACAACAAAGGAAAGAGGGCCTCTGTGGAGACAGACAGCAGTCAGTGCCTGCAGCAAGCTCAGAGCTCACAGGCTAATGTATACTTGCACCATGCCGTACCAGAGAGAAGGTGACACCAGTCAATCCCGTTTTGACAGGGCAGCTGAGATAATAGCTGGCTTTGATTCCATGCAATAACTCCTGCCAATCAAAATGAAAGGCATCATGATTGCAGGGAACCACAAGTGTGCATTGTAAAAACCTACTGTACTCTACAGTGTGGCTAACATAATTGGCTGCTTTTGTGTTTGGAATCTTTTGTTGTGCTATGTCCTGTCATTAAAATCAAAGCCCAGCAATTCATGCAATGATAATATCTAAAGGGGGTGGGGTGAGATGAACATGCAAACGACTTGGCCCATATTCCGGCAGTTTGCTGTCAAGGGTCAGTGGGCAGTCCGCATGCGTGCAGAAGTTCCTCCTAGTGGAGAACGAGAAGGGTGAATGCAAGGCCAGAGGAAGGAGCTTTTCAGGTGGAATAAAAGCATTACTGCAGTGGTGGAAAGGTCAGCTGTAAACTTGTATCAGACTAGTGGTGATCACCCTGTGCTGCAGATCTCTGAGGTATTGAGCAGGCACGCTCTAATGGCTTTGATATATGGACTACAGGACTCCCTGAAGAGGTCAATACCATAGCACTTTGTCTCTATGAGCAATGACCCACTCAAGCTCCATTGAGAAGCTTTATAACAGCAGGAAATAGGCTGGAAAGGCCTCAACAGGGCGTGGTGAAAGAGAACTTATATGAATGAAGTATTTTCCTATCACTTCTTCTATGCTCTAATCGTAGTCCCAATCAATCATTAGTTACGGCATTATAAGTGTACGATTGTGGCCATTATCAGAAGCAGATTTTGATGTGATTGAGAGGCACACAAGAGACTGTGAGCAAAGTGGAACTACAGTAAAAGAGTTGATTTATCATCCTTCCTTGTGGGAGACCAATGACACTGAAAAGGCCGTTGTCAAAAAGTATTCCATCATCACTTCACAATGATGGTGAACCTCAGTGTTTAATCAGAGTGACAGACCTGGGGCTCAGTGACAAATTTGATGATTTATCTGCAGCTTGTGAATGGTTGCCTGTAAAAGAGAGATAAAGCTTAGAGTTATTAGTGCAAGCAGTGGCAGCAACTGGCAGAACACTAAACCGTGTTTGATTTAAGCCAGTTTTTCTTCAAACACATGAAGGTAACAAGGCTACTGTTCATTCTGTCTGTGTATTGATTAGGTGGTAACCTTTGGTGTGAAGCATGAAAGAAGGTACATACTGTGTATGAATGCTCACTGTAATTGGAATTAACAGATACTGTTCCAATGTGGTCAATAAAGGGCTTTATGTGCTATTTTTCTGGCTTTATTTCATTTTCCTACACAACCTTACTTGATGCTACTCTCCAAATACTGGGTGTCTATGGTCGTTTTCATGGCTAGAAAATCAGGTTGAAAATATGACCTTTCTTGCCTCTACGTCAGGTCTAAACTTACCCCAAACACAGATGCTTGGTTAGCCCATTTGATCAGCCTTATCCACCTTTTAACCCATTTCGACATTTTTGTGGATATCTCCTGGATGACTGTTCACGAAAGCCAGTTGGAAATAAAGTTGTACTTTCTATGTCTATTCAACAAATATTTGTTTTCCTTTCTTTACACCCATTTATTTTTCCTTTTCAAAGTTTGTGCTCTGCACCGTGGCTTTGCTGAGTGACTAAGTGGAGTGGTACAAGCCATGGAGGAGATGGACAGTAAACCCTACCAGCCGTTGTCTAAGGGGCGCCATGAGATGGAGATGTCCTACACCAGCTCATCTGATGAGAGTGAGGACGGTCGCACTCACCACCGCTCCTACACGTCCCGTGAAACCCTGCCCGACTACACACATGAGCTTCGCCTCACTCTCGGCTCACACCGAGATAGACAGAGCAACTACAGCCAACCCCAACCAGGTAGTCAACTTTTGTTAACAAATGCTCAGGAGGGCATTCATGCAAGGTGTGATAGTCAGTATCAGGAAATACTAGGGCTTTAAGCAGTTATGGTTTGAAAGTCAGTAAGGGAAGGTTCTTGGTGTCTTTGTGTCTGCAGTTCTGCTGTGTGAAATTGTGTGCCAAATTGGGAAGATGAAAATGGTTCAGTTCATAGTAATTGTGATGCAACGAGTTTCCTAAAAATACAAACAACCCTAGTATGGAGTAACACCCACTACCCCTCCCATGCATGTGTCTGCTTGTTGAAAGAAAACTACTAGCATGCTTTTCTGTTACTTACGCGGAAGACAAAATTGTCTGTTTAGACATATAGACACATATCTACGCATATAGATAAGACGTGCAAAATTAAGGAGCACCACCCATAAATTTTATTATAATAACACTTGTTCCATACTATAGTTTGCAAGCTTTAAGCAGCATACAGGGGTTGGACAATGAAACTGAAACACCTGGTTTTAGACCACAATAATTTATTAGTATGGTGTAGGGCCTCCTTTTGCGGCCAATACAGCATCAATTCATCTTGAGAATGACATATACATGGGCTTCTCCACACCATAACTCTCCCGGATGTGGGGAAAACAGTAAAGGTGGACTGATCAGAGAACAGTACATGTTTCACATTGTCCACAGCCCAAGATTTGCGCTCCTTGCACCATTGAAACCGACATTTGGCATTGACATGAGTGACCAAAGGTTTGGCTATAGCAGCCCGGCCATGTATATTGACCCTGTAGAGCTCCCAACGGACAGTTCTGGTGGAAATAGGAGAGTTGAGGTGCCCATTTAATTCTGCCGTGATTTGGGCAGCCGTGGTTTAATTATTTTTGGATACAATCCGGGATAGCAACCGAACATCCCTTTCAGACAGCTTACTCTTGCGTCCACAGTTAATCCTGTTGGATGTGGTTCGTCTTTCTTGGTGGTATGCTGACATTACCCTGGATACCGTGGCTCTTGATACATCACAAAGACTTGCTGTCTTGGTCACAGATGCGCCAGCAAGACGTGCACCAACAATTTGTCCTCTTTTGAACTCTTGTATGTCACCCATAATGTTGTGTGCATTTCAATATTTTGAGCAAAACTGTGCTCTTATCCTGCTAATTGAACCTTCACACTCTGCTCTTACTGGTGCAATGTGCAATCAATGAAGACTGGCTACCAGGCTGGTCCAATTTAGCCATGAAACCTCCCACACTAAAATGACAGGTGTTTCAGTTTCATTGTCCAACCCCTGTATGTATTAAGCTGCTGAGAACAGGCTTGCTACCGGAGTCAATAGCTTAACTGATTAACCAGGTAATTTCAGCTTGTTATTCCTTTGGTGAAAAGATAGAGAAATGTGAAATAAGACAATGAATTTGTATTGAAAAAAATGACTGGATTTCAAATAAAATCATATCATCATACATATTTTTACGCATACTGATTCATATCTAATGAAATATAGTACATATTGTGTGACACGCATAACACATCACACTCAGAGGTCCCTGAAAGGACCTATGTGAATTACCTATTACATTCCACAATGAGCCAGAAGGACAGTCGGAGGCAGCCAATTACTTCTTCTCCATTGAGGTTATATTTCTCTCCCACAGCTAAACTAGGTCAGCTCCAAACCTCTCTGGCCTCACCTGGGGTGGAACACCACCTTTCAACACACACACTCACAGATGGACATGGGCTGACAAAGGTTGACACGTGCACACCGAAAATTTCCTCCCTGCCACTGACGGGAGGAGAAATAGGCCAATGCGTGTTGTGATGGATGGGCTTTATGCAGGTCATGTGAGGTGTTAAGAGAGAAATTGCACCTCTTCGGGAGAACTCTGCTTTGCGTGCTTCACTGTGATCAATAGATACCCCCTTTGCTACCTCAACTCCCTGCTACTCTGTAGGACCTACCCAACATGTTAACAAGTAGCAATAGCCATTCATAACAGACACAACTCCTAATAAGAGTTTCATGATTTGAATGCCACCTGCAAGGAATTTTGTCGTACTGCTCGCTACAGCAACTCCATAGAGGCCATTAGTAATCATGCTTCAATATCTACAAGGAGACTGTGGTGTCAGAAAACACTTGTTCCCTACAGTGCCTTACCAGCCTTTCTGTTTCTATAACAAACACCATCTCCAACTACCAGTGTCATATGGTGAGGTGTAGAAGACCCCCAAAGCAGCCTTTTAAATGTCAATGGCAGCCGGTTCTGTGAAGCACATCTGTTCATCTTTGGGCAACAGAGTTATATATAGTCTTCCCTATCTAAGTAACCAACTGTTAAAGGGGGGATTATTGCCTCCAGTGACATTTTTAATGGATTACAGTGTTCCTGACAAAGATCAGCCAATTTCTCCCTCCTCTAATTCCCCACCCATGCTCTTCATATTTCCCATTATCTTTTAAACTGACACATCTTGTTCACTCCTCCCTTCTTTTCCTTCTCTCTCCTTTTCCAGATGTTTATTTTTTTGTAACATTATGATTTCCCCGTGCTCCATCTCTACATCACCTTTTCACAGCTTTTTTCCTGCATTGCACCTGTCTCTACTAAACTTGTTTGCATAAGAAAAATAGCGTTGATAGATAGACTGATAAAAAAGTCGACCCACATCTCCCTGATTGTTTCACACTGCATCAGAAAGCCAGCCAAAATAATTAGTCTTTGTTAGCTTATTAAATTAATTATCTGTATAAATTAATCAGTTCACACTTTTTAATATTCTGTCTACAAAACCAAGAATCTGTTGCAGTCTAAATGTTTAAATTATTTTAAAAAAGCTGCTATACAAGGGAAATCACAACATCAAGTTAAATTCCGATTATGACAATTTCTTATTTTTAAACTTGTCATATTGTCTTTTTACTGTCTTACTGTCATTTTGAGCATTGTTTGTGCTTTTGTTTAGTCAAATTCCAATTTCCGCACACAGGGTATGTTTTTGGGAGTATTGGTCCATATTTGCAATCTTGATGCCTGTCTTTTAGTCTTTATTAGTTGTTCATATACACACCTGAATATATAGGCCTTAAGGGACTTTTTTTTGCATATACCTCTTGGAGTCATCCTGTTTCTATCTATGGTTCTGGCTGCTGGTGGTTGTATAATGATGTGTAGCCTGATTATTAACAATTATAAAGCATAATTTAAACAGCTGCACAGTGTTGTGAATTAATATGTCTTATGACCACAGCGTACACATCTTCCGATAATGGTGCATTTCCTTACAGGATATTGCACCATATTGCACCAATGCTCAGAAAATCTCACACGGCTTCCTTAAAAATTACGTTGAGTTTGCTATTCTCCAATGTCTCTAAAAAAGTCTCAACTCAATAGAACATTCAGTGAAGTCTTTAATATTATGTTTTCGTTAGCTGTATAAAAACTATTTGTTTTAGTTAGGGAAAATATAGTGCTTTGCTAAAAAATATCTGCTGTTAAAGATGTGTCTGGGTCTGTTTGCAAAATCCATCTTCAAATTCTTGTAAGTTTATTGTCCCTCTTCTCCTCTTAATACCTATAAACTATGCATAGTTGTCATTATTATGATAATTGTGCATAGTTTAGAAGATTATGATTTATAAATCTGACATTACCTTATGGTCCAGTTTGTAGAAAAATGGTACAGCACCACAAGAATTTAGTTAAACTGCAAAGCCACAGCACTGCCCAGAGCAAAGCTCAAGATTTAAAACTGGAGTCTTTAAGTCACAGTATATGTTCGCAGTATTGACATATGTGTATTTTTTACAGTCTGTGTTTTTAGACATTGACTGAGGTCTGTGGTACAACTCTGCATGTCAAAAATCTTGCTGCAAATTTAGCCTTATTCCCAGCCTTATTATAAAGGTCTTAACCAAACGGCATTTAAGCAATTTCCTCAGAAGTTAGAATGTTTTGTTCCCTCTGGGTATATTAACAATCCACCCCTATCAATAATCCTGCACATAAATAGTATTCATATAAAATATTTCATACATTCTGACTTAAAAAGAGATCCCTTTTTCTGGATGAAGTAAAACAAATCTTTTTGCTTCCAATCATCGAACCATTCATAGTAAGACATATTTCTATTGGACAAGACATTCTATCTCTTTCGGTTGGATCCTCAGGAGTTCCCATTCCAGAGTAGATACATGCCCATTTGCCACTAGTAGGCTTTTTCCATTAGTAATGGTTACATGGAACTGTTACTATGTTTAATACCTGCTTGCTTGCGCTTTCAAGTGAGCTGACCTGTGCTGAAAACGTGACTTCAGAAGACTGTCAGCCACTGATTGGGTAGGGCTGGCATCACTAGTCACAGCATATTTTAAAAACTAATATCTTCCACTGTTAAATTGTTGGGCTTATTGTGTATATGACCACTATAGCAAGCTAGCATTAGGTAGCCTCACACGTCCTCTAGCTGGTACCCTTCAATTTGATACCACTCCATGGCTTCCCTCTCTCTCTTGTACTTACCGAATCTGACAAGATCCATAACCTGAGCAGCAGTCTAGGCTGTTGTTGTGTTTCTGTCGCTACAAATCACATTACTATTACTATTTTGGACTGTGGAGGTGCCTTGCTGTTGACGATCCCATCCACATTGAGATGGTACTCAATTATAATGGAAAACCAACCGAACTGTGTAGAACAGACCCATCTAAATTGAGTTGAGTAGGTACTACCCTGGGGGTCTTTCCCCCAGTGGTATGGCCCAGAAAATCCCCAAAGAAAGGGTTTAAAGAGGCATCCTAGTTAGATACCCAATCCATCTAACCTGACTCTTTTCGGCGAAGAAGCTGTAGCCTATGCTCTTTCCAGATAAATGTGCTCCTCACCTTAACACTAAGTCTGAGCCAAGCCACCCTACAGCGCAAAGTCATTTTGTCCTCTTATATCTATGATCTAAGTCTTTTGATCATGAGCCATATCTCATTACCATAGGTAAGAAAACACAGATGGACTCGTAAATTGAAAGCTTTGCTTTTTGGTTCAACTGTTTTTCACCTTGACGGACTCTTGAAGCACCTGCATTATTTCATAAGATGCTCCAGTCCCTCTATCAGCTTCCTATTCCATCCTACCATCACTTACAAACAAGACACCAAGATATTTGAAGTCCCCCACTTGAGGCACAGATAGACCCCTGACCTGGAGTACACATTGAGAGCTTGTCCATGAAGACTATAAACAGAGTCAAAGAAAATGGGTAGTACTGGTGAGTCCAACAGTTCCACTCTGACTTTTTAATAATGTAAAATTTTAGGGTTTTTATGTTTTCATTTTGAATAAATCAGCATAAAAACAAAACTCACCTTCAACATTGTGCTCTCAACATTTCAACGGCTTGTTGGTTCCTGATGAAATTAGCTCTTACCTCTGGCCTAACGAAACGTTTGTGCCACTATAGAAGCAGCTTTGGTACAAGAAGTGGAAAGAGAAAGAACTTGTACTAAGCAAGCATTAGCCCTGATTTAACACCAAAAAAACAGCCACCTTACTGTGAGCAAATGGTTAAGTCAGTGGGAAATAGCTGGCAGGTTCTCGAGCATAGACATCCCATAGGTGCTTATCAGTGTACTCTAATCTTTGTAGTGGCGCATTATTGACAAAACATTTCCTCATACCAGTGACTTTAAACTAAAACATCAAACTAAAAGCTTATGACAAATTGTGCCTGCATGCTAGAATCTGCAAACACCCCACGAGAACATGTTCCGGCTAACATGCTGGGCTCTGGTTTGCCCACATCTTTGTGTGGAGTCTCTGCAGAGAGAAGGAAGTGGAGCAGTAGCCTAGAGAAAACCATCAAAACATTTTGTCACTTCTGATTTTTATCTGACTCATCATCGTTCTGTTAGAATAGCTAAAATCCTAAAACAGATGGTTCTTTTCCTGAACTTCCTTGAATGAGGGCTTTGTTTGATAAAGATGCACCTATGAAAAAGATATTTTAATATCATAGAGTAGCCTCAGAGTTTTTTTAATTACTGCAATAGAACATCTACTGTAACAAGCTATTCTACAGTCACAATTTCAGACTTTCCATCCATCCATCCATCCATCCATCCATCCATCCATCCATCCATCCATCCATCCATCCATCCATCCATCCATCAATCCATCCATCCATCCATTTATCCTTCAAGTTACCCAATAGGGATGTTGTGCATATAGAATGTATTGGAAGTTGCAGAAACAATTTTAATATACTTTTGAGGATCTACAGTACATCTAAAGTACACTCATAGCACTGCACTGCATCGACTAGTGAACATATTCCTTAAGTGTTTGAATGTAAAAAAAATTAGGGAATATATTCTTGAGGAATAACATTATTACTATCTACCCAGTCTTGTGCTGGTCCATCTCTTGCTGCCAAAACAGCCCAACCCATTGAGGCACTGACTGGACCACTGCAGGAATTGTGTTGGTGAAGTATCAGACATCAAACTTTTAGCAGCAGATCCTTTATTTCCTGTACGTGGTACGGTGGGACCTCAATGGATTGATGTTGTTTGTATAGCACATCACACAGATGCTGGATTGGATTAAAATTTGGGTTTTGGAGTCTAATGTACACACTTTAATGATTGTTATGAATGAACAAAGGTTCAAAAGCTGCCTTAAAACTATCACTAAAGTAAACTTTCAGATTTGCATGGACTCAACATTAACAAGCTTAACAGTCAAAGCAATTCACAACTTTAAATTGGCCATTGGAAAACATATAAACCTATGTTCTGTGTATTATAACAAGATGAGTTTAAGAGATAAAATAAGTACATTTGACCTTAGGTGGCTTTCAGTTTTTACAGTGCACCTCAGACATGTTAAGCTTCCTAAAACATTCTTCTTTTGTGGCAGGGCATAGTTTCCTGCTAAAAGAGTCCTTAGTCATCAGGGAATACCTTTTCCAAGAAAGGGTGTACATGGCCTGGAACAATGCTCAGGTAGCTATTATATGTCAAAGTAGCATCCACATGGATGGCAGGACCCACTGCTTCACAGCAGGAAAATTGCTCAAAGCATCAAACCAAGGTATCTTCTTCCATTGCTCCATGTTCCAGTTCTGATGCAAACTGTCACCACTTTCCTTAATGGACAGGCATTGAGCATGAACTCACTGACTAGTCTGCAGTTCTGTAGACCCGTCGGGCAGCACATTGTTGTACAATATGTATTCTGACACCTATTAATAAGAGCCAGCATTAATTTCTTTAGTAATTAGTAATTAGGCTACAGTGGCTCATCTGTGGGAACAAGACCTCATGGGCTAGCTTTTGCTCCCAAGTTGCATGAATGAGTTTTGACTGCCATGACCCTGACACTGGTTCAGTACTTATCCTTCTTTGAACCACTGCTATTAGATACTGACAACTGGAGTCTGGGAACACTCCACAGGAGCTGCAGTTTTAGAGATGCTCTTACTTGTTGTCTAGCCATCACAATCTGAGCATTGTCAAACTCTCTTACATTCTTACAGTTGCCCATTTTTCCTGTTTCTAACCCATTAACTTTGAGGGCAAATGCTGCTGCCTAATTTACCCCAGTTACTAACAGGTCCCATGAGAATAACACAATCAGTGTTAATCACCTTTCCTGTCAGAAGTCAGAATTGTATGTCTAATTGATATCTATTGCCAATGGTTTGTATTGCAGTTAGCCTGTTAAACTAGACACAGCATTAAGCAAATCTCTCTGTTTTCTTACTTTCAATTGGAACATGGCTAAATTGTGTTGGACATCATTCCCAGATCAGAGTTCAGAATTCCACAGTAAATTGAACACAGCATTAGCTCTGCATTGAGAAAATGCAGGAGTGTAACTGAATGTGAAATATTCATTATAGGAGATTATACTGCTTAAAACTGGATATTTTAGGCTCAAAATATCAGCTCATTTTGATCTGTTTAAGCTAAACTTTCAACTAGTTCAGGTCAAGTGGGAATTTTCCCAGAACTTCAAACTTTATACTATGGCAACTTTATAATAATTTATTTATCTTTAAGTTTATTCAATTTATAATTTAATGCACTTTAGATTTTAAATCATCAAAGTGCTATACAGGAAGAAAAAAGTTAGTTAAAGAAAATAAAACTAGGACTAAGAGCAGCAAGATTTAAATGCTACATCATTTTTTTTTTAAAGAAAAGACTTCAGTTCTTTTACAAAATGCTCAGCAGTCTGGGGCATCCTCAGATAGTCAGGTAGAGCGTTCAACAGACAGGGCCAAAAGGGTTTGTGTTGATGACTGAGAAATAAGGACTTCTTTCAGATAGGATGGTGCATTGCTCTGTATGCATTTGTAGGTAAGCAGAGACACCTTGTTTTCAATCAGGAGGGGTAGAGGGAGCAAGTGGAGTGACTGAAAGATTGGGGTTATGTGTTCATGTTTCCTTTTGCCAACTAGCATGGCTTCTATTTTGGAGGTATTTAGTTAGAGAAAAAAAAGGACTCTTATTTAAAATGATGCATTTACAAGTTCTTTATATCTGGACTCTGGGCAAGTGTAAAGTTAAAGAGAGTGTTCTGAGAGCTAATCAAACTTAATCTTCAATTAAGAATAGATTAACGTACTGGAATGAAAATTGCTATGTCTAAACCTTGAGATCTTCTTCAGAACAGTGCAGTTATGTTTTTCACATTTAAGCCTATAGGATAAAATATCAGCCAAATTGTTTTGGCAGTTACTTAAAACAAATACAACACTCAGCAAAAGAAGTGTAATGTATAAATAGCTTTTTTGCTGAAGTGCCAGAGCAGCTTGCTGTAATAGCATGAAATGGGCAGTTATTTAAAAGACTGATCCCCCCCTCTAATCACCCTCTAAAATCCTGTTACGCTTCACACCAAAATGACGAGAAGACTTTTTAGTTTGCAGTCGATCCATGTTTGTTACTACTGGGAAATAGCCAATTTGCTCCTGAAGTGCCCTCTTGCAGCCTATTTGAACTAAACAGTGGTGTAGTAGTGACCAATCTTGGGCAATTTAATACCAGCAGAACAGTATGGGAGCTACAGTTGGTTTTGACCTCATCAAACACGCACAGCAGGAAGCATCACTGGTCAGTGGAGTGGTCAGCAGGACTGTAGCCTTATTGAAACGCTGCGGTTCATCTTCCGAGTGCCTGACCTGACACACATATTAACTGCAGGAAACCATTACTCAATCTCAATAGAGCCCATTGGCTTTCATCTGTATAGATTTCAATTTATCCATTGCTTTCTTCAAAATCACATCAGTTCCATCTCTCCCACTTATGCATTCTAAATAGAAAACTTAGAGAGTAAGGAAGAAAATTTACTCAACTGCTTCTACAGGAAAAAAAGGCAAAGCTCAATTGAATTGAATCGAATTGAAGTGTAACCAGAGGACTAACACAGTATATCTGATGTTCTCAGATAACAGGTTGATGCCTGAGATTGGAGGGCGTTCTAATACCTGAAAGTGTATGAGGCTCAATTTTTCCCTCAGTCTGAGTCAATATTAATAAGGTTTGATCTTTATCTGATCTCTTCACCCCACCAAGGAGAATATAGATGAGATCAGTGCTCTGTTTGAGCAGCAGTTCGATACATCTCAAGCTCAATAACACACATCAGACAGCCAGAACAAGATATGGCTCCATTGCAAATGGTTAAGAAAATTGAGGGTGGCATTTTGATTGGGATTTCTGCCTAAAAACTTTTAATAAGGGCCTGCTCAAGTAGGATCAGATCTCCCCACATGACTTTGGAGGAGTGCAGTAAATCCCTGCCTTGAACAAACACCTGGTCAGCATACTTTGGAAGCCAAGTCAAATAAAAACACATGCTATATTAGAGTTTTTAGAGCTTTGTGTAATCTCAATCTGCATGTCTCTCTGTCTCTTCTAGATTTAGACTTTTGTAAAGCTGGGCAGATAAGGAGCCCAGATTATCACATCCATCAACAGCAACAGCAGCCACCGCAGCATCTAGAAGGAGAGGAAGAGGCACTGTGCACTGGACCATCCGCTCATGTGTACTCGCTCGGCGTCGGGTCCGACGTGGACACAGAGCCAGAGGTGGATCCCTCCCCTGCCCATGGCCTGCAGCACATGTGGATGCGCGGGCTAAAATCTGAGCAGAGCTCATGTCTGACGAGTCGCGCCAACTCGGCCCTTTCTCTCACCGACACCGAGCATGACAGGAAGTCTGAGCCTGACAACGGTGAGTGCAAAAAAACAACACCAGTGTTTTTTAGCTCAGAACAGGGATTAAGATTTTAGAAGGTTATGGTTTAAAGCTGCCTAAATTTAGAGTTGAAATGCCAAAGATGAGGCAGCATTGTAGGACAGCCCTGCTCTTCTCCCAATTTCGGCACTCAATAAAAATCATGGAATCATATTATTTTTTAGTCAAATCTTATTTGTAAATACCTTGATACAATGAAACCATGGTATTTCAAATTATGGTTATGATACTGTGAGAACGTCATACCACCTCATGCCTGTTTCTCACATAAATTGAATGGGTTCAAGATCTCAATATTAAAAAAATGACATGTCTCATTAAAGAGAAGTTTGACTAGAGAAGCACATTCAATGAGCTCTCAAAAAATGACTTGCTGAACATAGTGTGACATATTCTAATGAGCCCCAGACATGAAAGTGAGTGCTTTAAGGTTGTATCTTCATAGGCGGTAGTTCTTGATGTGTCGTGTTAACAAAGTCTGCTAATAAAACAATTTTTTTACAAAACATTGAATAAGGTTTTTTGTCAGATCCTTTGTAATGTTCATTTGCACTTCCCCTTAGGACTGTAACTTGTATAATATTTCTTGTTAACATAAGGTTACTTTCGCACCAACTGTTACCAATGCAGTTGCTGTTAGTGTATGACTTTGTTTGCTGAGGTAGATGTAAGCTGTTATTATGAGTTCTGGATGTAAAGGTGAATCCGTTAAGCTGGATGCCATGATGTACAGTGCCTTGCGAAAGTACTCAGCCACCTTGAACTGGTCAACCTCTTGCCACATTTCAGGCTTCAGACATAAAGATATAAAATTCAAATTTTTTGTGAAGAATCAACAACAAGTGGGACACAATCGTGAAGTGAAATTTATTGGATGTGTCAAACTTTTTTAACAAATAAAAAACTGAAAAGTGGGGCGTGTAATATTATTCGGCCCCCTTGCGTTAATACTTTGTAGCACCACCCTTTGCTGCAATCACAGCTGCAAGTCTTGGGGTATGTCTCTATCAGTTTTGCACATCGAGAGACTGAAATTCTTGCCCATTCTTCCTTGCAAAACAACTCGAGCTCAGTGAGGTTGGATGGAGAGCGTTTGTGAACAGCAGTCTTCAGCTCTTTCCACAGATTCTCGATTGGATTCAGGTCTGGACTTTGACCTGGCCATTCCAACACCTGGATACGTTTATTTGTGAACCATTCCATTGTAGATTTGGCTTTATGTTTTGGATCATTGTCTTGTTGGAAGATAAATCTCCGTCCCAGTCTCAGGTCTCTTGCAGACTCCAACAGGTTTTCTTCCAGAATGGTCCTGTATTTGGCCCCATCCATCTTCCCATCCATTTTGACCATCTTCCCTGTCCCTGCTGATGAAAAGCAGGCCCAAACCATGATGCTGTCACCACTATGTTTGACAGTGGGGATGGTGTGTTCAGGGTGATGAGCTGTGTTGCTTTTACGCCAAACATATCGTTTTGCATTGTGGCCAAACAGTTTGATTTTGGTTTCATCTGACCAGAGCACCTTCTTCCACATGTTTGGTGTGTCTTCTAGGTGGCTTGTGGCAAACTTTAAACAAGACTTTTTATGCATATCTTTGAGAAATGGCTTTCTTCTTACCACTCTTCCATAAAGGCCAGATTTGTGCAGTGTATGACTGATTGTTGTCCTGTGGACAGACTCTCCCAACTCAGCTGTAGATCTCTGCAGTTCATCCAGAGTGATCATGGGCCTCTTGGTTGCATCTCTGATCAGTCTTCTCCTTGTTCGAGATGAAAGTTTAGAGAGACGGCCGGGTCTTGGTAGATTTGCAGTGGTCTGATACTCCTTCCATTTCAATATAATTGCTTGCACAGTGCACCTTCGGATGTTTAAAGCTTGGGAAATCCTTTTGTATCCAAATTTTAAACTTCTCCACAACAGTATCTCGGACCTGCCTGATGTGTTCCTAGGTCTTCATGATGCTCTCTGTGCTTTGAACAGAACCCTGAGACTATCACAGAGCAGGTGCATTTATGCGGAGACTTGATTACACACAGGTGGATTCTATTTATCGTCATCAGTCATTTGGGACAACATTGGATCATTCAGAGATCCTCACTGAACTTCTGGAGTGAGTTTGCTGCACTGAAAGTAAAGGGGCCGAATAATATTGCACGCCCCACTTTTCAGTTTTTTATTTGTTAAAAACGTTTGATACATCCAATAAATTTCATTCCACTTCACGATTGTGTCCCACTTGTTGTTGATTCTTCACGAAAAATTAGAATTTTATATCTTTATGTTTGAAGCCTGAAATGTGGCAAGAGGTTGACCAGTTCAACGGGGCCGAGTTTTTCGCAAGGCTATGTTTGAGACTATTTTAAGTAAAACCGGAAATTGTTGTTTAGTTGTCCTGTTTTGACTAATAAAGACCGCTTATTGGCCGACATTTGGTTACAAAAGTCAGTAAAAAGCAGTCTCCACCACTTTAAAATCGTTTATCTGGAAGAAGTCTGGTGACAGAGTTAGAGTAAAGACATATGTTTATTTGTAAGCCTGTGAGCCCTGTGTTCTTTCTTGCTGGGACATTTCATCCACAAGAACTTGATTGCAGGACCAAACCAAAAAAAAAAAACTTCTGTTCAGGAATATGTGCCAAGAACAAGCTGCAAGAATTCCCAAATAAAGGGTGACAGAACAGAATGATGGCATTTTTTCTTGCTTCCCTAGGTGAGAGAACACATTTCTTTTATGTTTTTAGCATCTGCATCTGAGCAAACCTAAAACAATCTTAGGTTTTAATGAGTCTGGACTGTTTTCAATCATATCAAGCTCCTGAACAGACATTTTTTAAAGTAAAGTTTTATACAGATTTACTAAACCATTATTATATTTGTGAAAACACAAAAAAGGAAACAAATTTGATTCTTTTTTTGCCATTAGAAACTTAGACAACCAAACAAATGTCAACAGTCAAACCTGGAGTGAAACATTCTAGTCTGATTACAGACTCTTATTTCTCTTTAACCCAACAATATGAATTGACTTTTCTCGTGAGCTGGATGTATTTTTACATTCTGAGTATGAAGTAAGCCCGTGAAGGAGTTAGACAACCTCAGTGTCATTCGTATTCCTTGTGGTCTCATTATGATAATAAAGAATTTTCTGTAAGGGAATGAAACAAAAAAACAACATATGACACTTCACCTTTTCAAAGGTCTACGTTCCAGCCCTGGGCAATTACATGATTGAAACTCTGGGCTTTTGAACCCACGCTAATGTCTAAGCTCCACTCTCTTTGAATGTTCTTTGATGTTACTTAATCCAGAAAATGTGCTATAGGTTATTTGGTGAGTTTGTATTGGAGGTGATCCTACAGCAGACCAGGGATGCTGCTTGGGGAAAGTCCAGTGGCAGACTTCCACATTGCATTACTCCTAAAAAAAGGACTGAATATCCAAAAAAAGCAGGGGCATTGCTTGCTTTACGGTTGTAAGGAGGAGAAATTCAAGAGGTCACATGTCTAGAGTGCCTGACTGGCTGCCTGAGGGCAGTTGACAACAGCCTCTGTGGGAAGACTATCGCCTGGAATGAGGAGGAGAAGCTGAGAGGCGGGGATGATGATACAGGGCCAACTAGAGAAGAGTCTGGGATGGTGCCAGCTATCTGTCGTGCACTGCTGGGCTTGGCTTGGCTCCCTGCAGATGGAGAGTTGGTTAGAGGAACACACAAACAAAAGCCGAACTCTCCAACCCATCCCCAAGGGCACTGTCTGTTTATGTGCCGCAAAAAAGGTGGAACAAATTCAGTCGCTGAGAAGAGAAAGTGACACAGGAGGAGAGAGAGAGGAAAACAGAATTAGAGATGGTAAGAATAAGAGGCAGAGCAAGAAATGCAAATGAGATAATAGAAATGGTAATGTAATGGTATAATTAGAATGAGAATAAAAGAAAATGAGCAGTTGAGGTTAAACAGGTGAAGGAGAAGCTGACTTCAACTGTAAGACAGAGATTTAGAATGTCGAGACTGACACAGAGAATGAAAATGGGAGACGGGTTTTAAGATGTGCTTGTTTGTGTCATGCCCAGGGGCACAGTTTAATGACTGGCAGGCTTGACATGTAATAAGCCACAAAGAAAATCTAGCGATGTGAGAGGTGAGACTGTGAAGGAAACTGGGAGTTCCTGCAGCATTACAAGGTAATCAATTTGTGATGGCTGTGTGCATATGCAGAAAAGCTATTACCATTTAACACAAGGAACTCCATCCTGATTCGGGGTCTGAATAAAAAGCTCCAAAGATGTCGGAGGCAGAGAGGGGATGCTCAGATGAAAACAGCATGAGGGTGGATGGGTGAGGTGAAGGATTTAAATGTTCAAAACACTTGGCTCTAAATGTTCAAAACACTTGGCTCTTCTGCAACAGTGCACTGGGAAAGCTGGTTTATGCATGGATTTAATTTGTCACATGACATATATCCCATTACTCTTCAAACTTTGACACATTCTCAAGCAAAAGCTCTTTCGTTCCCTCATTCTTACAGTGCTTTACAAAAGAATTCATGCCCTATCAACTTTTTCACATTAGGTTTCTTTGCTTCTTCAATCTGCAATATATTTTAAAGGGATTTCACGTGTGTTATATTGCTAAGCCGTACGAGGGGAACATCAATCAGAGAAGCAGACTAGAGGTCAATGGTAATTCTGTAACAGCTGCAAAGTTCGATAGCTCAGGTGAGAAAATTTGTTGACAGTGTAAAGATTAGTCAAGAACCTCACAAATGTGGCCTTTGTGGAAGTGTCAGGAACAAAGCCATTGTCAAAAAAGCCAACAGTAAACAGGTAGGCTAAAGTTGTCTGGTAAGATAAGACCTACAGTGAATTATTTTGCCTAAAAAAATCTAGAAGGCTTTGTGTGACGGAAAACTAACACTGGACATCACCCATCTCCTTCGTAAAACATGGTAGAGGTGGCAGCATGATGTGGGAATGCATTTCTTCTCCAGTGATAAGTAAACTGGTCAGAGCTGATTGGCAGATGAGTGACAGTAACAACAGGGCAAATCTGGAAGATAACAAAACCTATATCCAATTGAGAATCTGTGGCAAGGCTTATGAACTGCTGTTCGCAGACTGTCTCTAACCAGTCTGCTATATATTGCTGTTTTGTAAAAACTGACAAAAGATGTGTACCTGTTGTAGTAATCCCACAACAAAGTTTTGACTGATGAATACAAATGGACACATTTTAGATTCATATTTGTGAAAATATTTTAAGCCACGTTTCCCCTTGGCCGGCTGGACATGTAATAATCCTCAAAGAAAATCTAGCAATGCGAGAGGTGAGACTGTGAAGGAAACTAATTATCCACTATGTTGCCTATCACCAAAATCCCAATAAAATCCATTGCACTGTGTTATTGTAAGATCATAATAATAATAATATATTTATTTGTAAAATGCTTTCAAACAAAGTGATAAACAGTTACAGGAAGACAAAGAAAACAATAAAGCCAAGCAGTGCAGTTTAAAACAAATAAAATGAAACACAAAAAGAAGCAGTTAAAAATTAGGTCTTTAGAACAAGTGGTTCTTTAGCTAAGCTTTACAAACCTCCACAGATCATGCCTGCCTAATAACTTGAGGAATATTGTTCCACAAAAATTATGCTTGGAAAGAAAAATGGTTCTCCCCGAAAGTTTTTTCTTGTTGCTGTAGAAACAATTAGAAGGCCAGTGCCCTGAGATTGGAGAGCACCGGATGGGACATACAGATGCAAAAGGTCAGAGAGGTAGGAAGGCGCCAGACCATTTAGAACTTTGTAGGTAAGCAGCAAGACCTTAAAATCTGCTTGAACCTGACAAGGTAACCAATCAAGAGATGACAATACTGGAGTAATTTGCTCATATTTCTCAGCCGTGTTCTGAACCATTTGCAGACCTCTAAAACCTCGCCTTGGTAACCTAGAAAGGAGAGCATTCCAATAATGAACACTTGAAGACACACATACATGGATAAGAACTGCTGCATTTTCAAAAGATAAAACAGATTTTAGCAATGCTCCTTAAGGTGCTAAAAAGCAGTCCTAGTTAAATCTTTTATGTGCAACTTGAAGAAGAGCCCTGATCGAAACACATGCCAACAGTCTTTACCTTGTCCCTACATTTTATGACATAATTGTCAATTTTCAAGGTGAAGTTTTGGAAAAAGTAGTGCCGTTTTTGAGGTTAATGACCTTCAAAGCTGTTAACAGCATTAAGAAGAATGAAATGATTAGGTCATCAGCATAGCAGTGGAAGGTTACATTAAAAGAACATAGACTGCTTTATGTGAGCTAGACCCTGACTGCTCTGCTCTGTTCTGGTGTGGACGGCTGCCTGTGGGCTGTGGGCTTGTCGCTGCAGCTCTCTGGGGTTTCTGCACTGTGGCTGCTGGGTGGTTCTCCTGGGACTCTCCTGGCGGGGGTTCTCCTGGGGTTTCTGTGCTCTGGGGGGCCTTTGGATGTCTTTGGCTCGGATCTCCTCCGTGTCTGTCTCAGGTCCAGGGTGGCAGGTCTGTGGCTCCTCACACTTGCTATTGCATATTTTTATGAAGAAATCTTGTACACAAGTGCACTCACACTCAAACCCACAGGTGTTTAGATTCAAGTGTTAACAGATACAAAAATGTTCTATATTGAGCCACAGTTACCACTAAATACATGTTGCATTCATAAGTCCTGTGTACTTTTTGGTAACAACACCTTATTATATTTGTTTCTACAAGTGTAGAAGTAAGCAGGGTGTTACTTTGTAATCTCATCATCCTTCATTCTCTTCTCCATTCTTTCTCCTTCTCTCCCTTTTTCCTTTTTGCCCCATCTTTCACTTTTTCATGCTTCTTATTTTTTCCTTTTCATAGCAATGGGCCAAACACAGACCTTTGAGGGACCTTATGCCACAGCACTGGTCTTGGAGAGATAATTTTTACAACTAACATTCAGGGAACTCCCTGCCAGATAAGATCATGAGAATATTTTTCCCATAACTCTGATAAAGTGATTAAGTCTATCCAATAAGACATAGTGGTCCACAGTGTCAAACGCAGCACTTAGATCTAGGAGTAGAAAGCCGAAGTACGATTGTTGTCTGCATTTACCAACAGATTATTAATCACTTTGACTAAAGCTGTTTCTGTGGAGTAGTTAGACCTAAAAGCACACTGAAGTGGCTCGAACAGATTGTTGACATGTGGTTGGTAAGCTGCTTAGAAACAACTTTTTCAAAAACAGAAACGATAGTTTTGAAAAGGGGTTATAGTTAGAGAATGAAAAAATGTGAGAATGTTCAAAGGGTATGAATACTATTGCAAGGCATTGTAGCTTCTCTTGTCTGCACTTCCATCTCTCCAGCTAATCAAGCCCATTCGTTCTCATTCTCATCCTCGTCCTGTCCATCTCGTTCTGACACCTCACCAGGTGTGTCCATGCGTGCCATCCTTTAATAGGAAATGCATTATGGATGTCACATTTCTTTCCATCAGCACAACAAAGTCTCCAACGCCCCCTCCCTGTTCCCAGTGATAATGAAAGTTACAGCCACTTGCAAAAAGATTTTGGCTGGAATCAAAAAGCTAATGTCCCTGCCAAAATGAAAGTGCATTTTAAGTCGGACCGACCTTGCTCTCCCTTTGTCTTCAGAGCTTGTCCCCCTCCCAAGCCCATTAATGATGTCAGCTTCAAACTTGCAGGAATCCTTTTGTTCCCCGTCTGATTGAAGCTGACAAGTCAATTTAGTTGCTTTTCACATGTGTGTGTGTGTGTGTGTGTGTGTGCGTGCGTGTGTGTGTGTGTTTATAGGTGTGGGAAAAATAGACAGAGGCTACAAGAGATTAAGAAAGAGTGAAAGCAGCCTAAAATCTGTTTGTGCCACATTTGTACGGCATTGTAAAGTATTTGGCCGTTTCTCGCTCACTCATATGTGTGCGCACATAGGCGTGCCGCTGCACGTCCAACTGTGACACCTCCCTTGGGGAAGGCTGTAGGGATCTTCAAGCAGCAGATGCACCTGCTGACAAACCCAGGAAAGCATCAACATGCTGAACTTATGACAGTGCACAGTATGAAGAGAGCAGCATAGCAGTAAAAAGATAAAGCGTAGTTCAGCTAGAGTTTACTGCTGATACTCATGCACTGATTTGCATTTTATGGTCAGAAGTATGCATGTATAAAGGTGAGTTTGCCACAAATACCATCTGGAACCACAGACATTTTGGCGATTAGTATAATTTTCAGAGATCAAAGTATTTGATAGTTAAGTGTTAAGTGCAGTAGGAGTTATATGTAGTGTGGATTTATTAAAAGCTTAGGTAAGGTCTGAATAAAGTGATTACATTAAAGAGCTAAGTGCTCAGGCCGAATAGCTGGCCATGAACAGCTGGTGTGGAAGAGACTCTGAAATCAAAAATTATAGTAAAGGAAAAATATGATTTAAATATCTAGAAAATATCTAAAAATCTACATTCAACGTAAGTTAAAAAAGCTACCTTCAGTGCGTTTTCCTGTTGCAACATTAAGGTAAAAAAAAAACTTTGAGCCCTAATAATATTCTACCATAGTACATTTTGTTGGGTGGCTCAGATTCAGCTAAAAGAGCTTTACTTGCTTACCCTCCATTTTTTTAGGTAACGTTTTGGCAAAATGTTGTTTTGGTAAAAAGCCATTATCTTCATTTAGAATACCGTCACTTTCCATAAAGTGGTCAATAGGGCCAATACCAAAGTGGACTTCAACGGTCTTTAGACTACTCCAATCTTAACATATGTTGTTGTTTATGCTCACAATACTTTGTGAACCTCTAAACTGTTGTTACATTTGCATCAGATGGTTATTTGAAAGGATGCCAAAGATTATTCACATTGGGGGTTTAGGTGGAAGGACCACTGATGATCTTCCTCTGTAAAACATATACTGAGAATGTAAAATGTACAGTTAAAGCTGCACTAGAGAGTTCGGAGAAAACAGTGGACCTAGCCTAAACGTTTGTACAAGCACACCTTACAGGCCCCCCTTGTTCTCTGCTATCCTACAGCCCTCCCTCCACAGCTCCTCACCCACAGCAGAGCCTGCCATGAACACCCAGGCTAGTAAGCAGGGCCACCAATGATAGCGAATAAACAGCTAAGGCATATTCACTGGTAGGGACAAAACATCACATATATGGTTTACATTGACTATGACCTGCCCATACCATTAGCACAGCTGCAGCACACCCACAATCTTGAGCTTGAACAACAGTACTCCTGCGGGGGAGGACTGTGAGCAGCGTGACTGACACTGCTAAGACATTCCTACTGGCTCTGATTGGTTGTTTCTGACTGGGAGTGGTGTATTTCTGCAAATGGCAGTAGGACCTCTGGGAGGAGCCAGAGGAGCTTAAGTTTTTCACAGATAATCATAGTAACGTAGTGACATTTTCAACAAATATGTATTAAGCTTTTTGCAAAAGTTACCTACTGCAGATTTAAGCCCTAAATTAGTCATTCTGGAAAATGTAGTTTTACAATTATTATTTTCATAATTAAAATATTATCATTAAAAGATTTTCAACTTATTGTTTGTGTGGGTGCTCGGGGCATGTCCCGAGGTGGTGGGCTCCCATCAAGTAGCCTATGGTTCCCGGGGATGTGATGTCGGCTGTGGGCCGCAGGGACTATGCTAGGCTCTGGTGGGCATCCCTACTTCCTAACCTCACAGGGGCTAGCTCACCAGGTGGGACAGAAATATCGTCCCTCCCATGGTCCTTTGGAGTTCTGGTTGCAGCGGTGGGCTGGTACCAGCTCAGTGTGCTGGGGGCTCTGGGGTTAGGGCTCCGTGGCTTAGTGCTGGGTGGGTATTGCTGCCAAAGGGTTGATGCAAACCCCTGGGCCGCCAGGGGACTGGGTCCCGGGCCTTGTGTGCCCAGCGAGAGATGGCAGTGTGGCTGGGAAACACTAAAACACAAAAGAGTTAACTAAAAAGGAAAACATCTAAACAAATTTGCACAGAGAAATAAACTTAAAAAACCAAGGCCAAGAAACAAAACAATCAGCAAAGAAATGGTCAAAACACAAGAAAATCAAAATCCAAACACCTCAGAATCTTGACACTTAATGGGATTTTTAGTTTTAAATCCAACTGTTTTGAAATAATTGCTGATCTCAAAACAAAGTGCATTACAGAACATGTCATTTGTTGAAGCATTGATCATTTGAACAAACTTGGTTTTTAGTTTTATCACATTTAATGAGCAGGAAGAAGATTGAATTTGTAACTACCTGACCTGATTAATAGCTGGTCAGAGCCGATCAAAAGACAATTAGCTGATTTCAGTCACTGGAGAACTTATTGGTATATCACTGCAGGAAATAATTGCATGGATAGCTATATTATACCTGCTACTATTATTAAAGTTGATATTTGTTCACATTCAAGCCGTGCTTTAAAGGCATGTAGTGATTTTACAAACCAGTCTGTCATGTAATTTTTTCCTATAGCCAACTTTAAAAATCTGTTATTGTTTAATCTGCTTCAGTTTAAAAAAAAACAACAAAAAAAAAAACGTGTAAAACTTGGTTAATGGGGTTTTGGCTCCAAACAGAGCACACCTGAGATAGGTAAAAAAAAAAATAATGCAGTTTAATGAAGAAAGCTCGGGTCATACTTAATAAGGACTTTTTTGATCTCATATTGGAGAAATTATCATCTTAACCCATCCCTTACATTAAGGGGCTAAGGATCTTGCTGAGGGACCCAGAGTGGCAGGCTGTAGGATTCAAACCAGGGTACTTGTGGCCTCCCTAGGACACAAATGACCTGCTCTCTAACCACCAGGCCACCACTCACCCTAGAACTACAATGTTGTGAAGCAGCAAGATCAGACATTGACCTGGCAGACAAGAAGGTGGAGGAACAATGCAAAAATAATCTAAACATCCCTTTAAGCATGGCAAGCATATAGAGTATGAATCCAAACAGAAACAAGATCCAGACAACGGTCAAACAGGAGGAATTAAAAAAACACAGGAAATGTCTGGTATGCTTTACTAGTGAAGAAGAGGATGTAATATTGTGAAGTGAAAGATTGGTGATTGGACACGGTGGAGGTGCAAGACTAAGGTAGCAACAAACTAGTGGTAAACACAAGAAAGCATGAAAGACTGAACCTAACTCAACCATGACAACCACCATACATAGTTAAAGTTCTTGCTGTGTAAAGAAAATGTCACTGAAACCTAGTTTAGAGTAGAGTTCTCCTAGCCTGGAAAACCTTTGAATTCTTGTAAATGTACTTCAACCCTGGGAGAAAAATCTGTGTCTGAACAGATGTAGGTAATTTTCATAAAGAAGTGGATCTTTTATTTCTTCTTCGAGCAATACGACAGTGGGAGATAGACCTTGTGAAAGTCTAAAACCTGCTGTTATCAAATAAGTTAAAAAGAAAGAGAACCTTACTGGCCAGTGGAACATGATTTACTTAGTTATTACATAAATACAAATCTTTTACTATATTACATTTGAATCAGCAATATTAGCCAATGGTATAGACATTTAGTATAAATATACATATAAACTTTAGAGGAAATGATATAGAGGATAAAAGGCAAGGCAAGGCAAGTTTATTTATATAGCACATTTCAGTAGCAAGACAATTCAATGTGCTTCACATGAAGGAATAAAATAAAAAACATAATAGGCAAAGTACATTACAGTGACATAAAGGTAATTAAAAATAAAGAGAATAGAATGATGGATAAGAAAATGAGGAAAGTTGGACCGAAAACTGAACTAATAATGTTTAGATGGCATAGTCAGAGGCCACTGTTGTAAATATGAATCTGAGAATATTATTTAATATTTAATATTAATATTTTAATATTAATATTTTAATATTTTACCAAATAATATTTCGGCCTGTTAAGGATTGTCCTGTGAATACCAGCCCAGTAAGGGGATGGTATTAGGACATAATAGAAAGGTGTGAGACGAGCTCTGCCATTATTGAACAGCAAAACTCTGCACATATATGGAATGAATTCACACAATTTCTTAAAATACAAGAATTTATTAACAAAAATAAGTCAACTCAAAGTCAAACATATTTCAATCAACAAACTCTTTACTATGCTAAAACAATCCAACTAAACTACCGAGCAGAATTAAAGAATAACGAAGACTAATGGGCTATGTACAATATAAACAAGTTGATTAAAGATGATTGGAAATCATGACCAAAAAGAGTGATGCAACATTACCTTGCAATGTTTATGTTTGAGAACCAAGGATTATCTTGAAGAATCTGGAAGTGAAGTTGAGTTAGTCTTGGAACTAACTTAGGAAATAATCAGCAAACGTTTAGACAACCATTCACAATGCAAGATAAGATAAAATATTATTTTAATAAAATAATGTTTTAAATAATGATCTGCCGAATAAAACCAACCTCCTGGATGACTAATTCTTAACGGTGTCTAATTAACTGCCTTTATTTATTGAAATAATATTTGAAGAAATATTATTGAGTATTTTGGAAAAGAGCCAAATCTTTCTGGAGAAATGGGGCTTAATGGTGTTTACTTAGTTATCAACTCTAGCAAATGATGTTCAGGGACTATTATTCACTAGCTTGAAAACCAACAACCTTTCTGTTGACTAGCCTTAATGCTAGCACACACGTGTTCTTACCGGCTAGCCGTTGGGCTAACAAAGAAGCTAGCTAAAGTGCTAAGCTAAAAGCGGATAGCTTAGCACCAGAATCAACACATGCCTTTAACATACCAGGTTAATAAAAGGGTTAGAATGCATAAGCGCGAACGGCGCGTTATGAGCAATGTTCTGGTTAAAACCACCCTTTAAATAAAGTTTATCTTAAGTTTAAAACATACAAAGAACACGGAACCGGCGCGTGCCGTAGCTAGCCCACTAGCACTAAAGGTAGCCAGTTTCCACAAAACAAGACTTCATAACATGAAAAACGTTTAGATCATTTCATCCTAAACCTATCTGTTAATCTGCCCAAACCTAACCTCTGACCGTAGCGAGGATATGTTGTCCAAGGGCGATGAAGTTCGACGAAACGCCACAGTCAAACAAGCGGTTGGCTAACCTCTGCGTTCGCTCTGTGAACAATAGCGTTAGCTCCGGAAAGCTGGCGGCTCGGCCTGTCCGCTGCCCAGCTGTTTGTTACCGTAACACGGTTGTGCAGGCCGTAGTAACTTCCTCCAAACTCAGCTTGTAGAAACAGCTTCTCCACCGGGGATCTCTGCGACACAGTTTTGCTTCTGTGGGGCCTCGAAGAGAAAATGTAAGCAACTCTTACACCTTAATTTCCCCGTTCATGAATGAAAATACCGGATACACAGACAGTATTTCATTCTACTTAACTTTGCATATGATCGATGATCGTATGACTTTGGATCCAGTTGAATTTATGTCTTTTTGCCAGCAAAAGACATCAGCGCGCTTTCCTCTCCTATCCGGTCCCTATGGAAGGCCGCGTGGAAGAGGAAGATTTGTGGAAAGGTGGGGGCTTATATGCGGCAGTGTCCTTGCAGGAAGTCCGCAGTTACCCCATTTGCTGGCTGTGCTTTTATTTGGGTAATGGCGCCACAGGAAGTCCGCAGTTACCCCCTTTCCTGGCTGTGCTGGAAGAAGGTTAATGCACTTTATTTTGAAAAGTTCCAGGAAAGTATGTACCAGAGTTTTAGTGCTGAAACCCATGGCTGTGGTCCCAACACCACTCTAAACAAATATGTTTTTAATCTTGATTTGAAGCAATTTAGGGTTTCAGCGCTTTTACAGTTTTATGGGAGTTTATTCCAGATTAGTGGAGCATAAGAACTAAAAGCTGCTTCTTCATCTTTGGTTCTGGTTCTGGGTTTGCAGAGTAGATTTGAGCCAAAAGACCTGAGAGGTCTGGGTGGTTGATACACTGACAACAAGTCTGTAATGTATTTTGTTGCTAAGCCATTCAGTGATTTATAGACTAACAGAAGTATTTTAAAGTCTATTCCTTGAGATACTGGAAGCCAGTATAGGGACTTTAGAACCGGGGTGATGTGCTCGACTTTCTTAGTTCTAGTCAGGACACAGGCAGCAGCGTTCTGGATCAACTGCAGCTGTCTGATCAACTTTTTAGGCAGACTGGTGAAGACACTGTTGCAGTAATCAATTCTACTAAAGATGAACGCATGAATTAGTTTGTCAAGGTCCTGCTGAGACATTAGTCCTTTAATCCTGGAGATGTTCTTTAGCTGATAAAAATCTTTATGTGCCTCTGAAGGTTCAGGTCTGAGTCCATCACTACACTCAGATTTCGAACCTTATTGGTGGTTTCAAGCTGTATTAACTGAAGCTAGGTGCTAACTTTTAAATGCTCTTACTTTTTTCCAAAGATTATTACTTCAGTTTTGTTTTGATTCAGCTGAAGAAAATTTTGGCACATCCATGCATTGATTTCTTCTAAGCGTTTACCAAGTGCTTGAATGGGTTCATAGTCACCTGGTGACATCGTAACGTATAGCTATGTATCGTGTGCATAGTTATGATAACTTACGTTGTTGTTTATTAAAATCTGAGTTAAGGGGAGCATGTAGATATTGAATAGGAGGGGCCCTAAGATGGACACTTGGGGAACGCCACATGTGATTTTTGTGGTCTCTGATGTAAAGTTACCTACTGACACAAAAAAGTCCCTGTCCTTCAAGTAGGATTTAAACCAGTTGAGTGCTGTACCAGAAAGGCCGACCCAGTTTTCCAGGCGCTCTAATAAAATGAAGTGATCAACAGTATCGAATGCTGCACTAAGGTCCAATAATAACAGCACTGTGGTTCTTCCACAATCTGCATTTATATGGATGTCATTGAACACCTTGACAAGAGGAGTCTCTGTACTGTGGTGACCAGGAAGCCTGACTGGAAGACATTGAAGCGGCTGGTCATTGTTAGGAAGTTGTTTAACTGTTGAAACACAGCTTTTTCAATAATCTTACTGATGAAGGGGAGGTTTGAGATAGGCCTGTAGTTCTGTAGTAGCAGCTTGTCCAAGTTGCTCTTTTTCAATAAAGGTTTGATAATTGCTGTTTTTTAGGGCCTGGGGGAAAACACCTGACAAAAGGGATGTGTTTATTATTTGAGTTAAATCAGATGTTATGACAGGCAAAGCTTTCTTAAGGAAAGCTGTGGGTAAAACATCGAGACAGCAGGAAGAAGAGCTTAGTTGCTGTACAATTTCTTCTAAGTTTTTGTAGTTTATTTGGTGAAATTGGGAAATTTTGTCAAAATCAGTTCTAGTTGGAGACAACTTTGGTACTGGAGTTAATGTGGATGTGCTGACTGCCTCTCTGATCTTTTGGGTTTTTTTTAGTGAAGAAGTTAGCAAATTAATTGCAGGCCCTGGTAGAGTGGAGTTCAGATGCTACAGTTACAGGAGGGTTTGTTAACCTGTCAACCGTGGCAAATAATGTACGAGCATTGTTTATGTTTTTGCTGATGAAAGAAAGATTCCCTTGCATTTTTCAGTTGTATGTTGTATCTGTATAGTCTCTCTTTATAGATAATATAGTGAACCTGGAGTCCAGTCTTTACATGTATGTACATGTATGTGTATGTAAAACCATTTTTTATATAAAAATAAAAATAGTCAGCTTGTGACAGTGCAAATATGCTTATTTTGTTTTGCAACAGAGTAACTGACTTTTCTGGCTCCAAGGCTTCAAGAGACAGTCTGGGAGAAGAAACTGTCTTCATTTGCAAATAGTCCTTTGTAGTGCTGACGTGAAAGTAAAAGTCTAAACAGATTTTGACCAAGATGTGTGAGATCTGCAGAGATGTTATCGGACCTTTTCCTGAGCAACCAAGCCCTGGATGGAGGGAAGGTCAGCCCCGGGGATCCTTTCTGCAGACTTTATTGTTCATTGCATTCTAGACCTGTCCTTTTTGTGGATGAGCCAAACCATACAGTGATGGACAAACACAGGACAGACTGAAAAAGTGCAGCGTAGAAGGTCCTGTGAAAGCATGTACTTCTTGAGATGCCACAATAAGTACAGTCTAGGGTGGGCCATCTTCCGAACAGTGTGTATGTTTGAATACCAGTTCAGGTCCCGAGAAAGACTGATTTCTCAGAACCAGAAGTGATCCTCAGTATGCAAAGCATTGTTGAGGACGATGAGGGAAGGGAGTGTAGGAGGTGTTCTCTGGAAGTCCACTGTCATATCCACTGTCTTGAGCGAGTTAGGTTCCATGTAGAGGATGGAATATTTATCATATTAAGGCTTCAATTATGCTTTGATGAATGGTGGGTTGGTTTTTCTTAACTGATTATTGAACAGGCTTACATGGATTCACATTAGTTCTGGGGTAACATTTTTCATGTGTATGCCTTAATTAAACAAAACTCAGTTCATAGGAGGGCCTAATAGAGTGCTGAGGCAGAGGTGAAAATGACATCATAAATGAGGCAGAATTGATGGAAGAGAAAAATGGCGTGACCTGGCATGTGCCTATTGCCTCTGAGAGGAGCAACATGGTCAAGCAAAGATATTATAGTTTTACATTATTACAGCAATGAAATCTAACAAAACAAATTTAAAAAGTTTAACAAAAATGTTTAACAAAAAACATGATTTAAATGTTCTAAATAAACATAAATGCAGCTTCTGTTGTTATTACAGCGAAAGAAAATGTATTACTACAAAAATATAAATAATAAAATTAATAAATAAAGTTATTTTAAATTGAATGCAAATCATTTTCACCTATTTTATGTACTGGTTTTAAATTATATTTTTGGGATCAAACCTGAATCTTTATTTTTGAGATTGTATTTGAAGTGGGAATAAAAATCTGAGAACAAGCAATGTATTATAAATAACATTTCTTTATAATTTAAACAGCTTTACACTGAAATGGAAAACACAATTAAGAGAAGTAAGACCATTTACCTTGAAGTATACATGTTTATTGCTCTCTGTAAAATAATAATGGTTGGTCAACATGTTGAAACTTTTAGATTGTTTCCTTCTAAAGATACATTCAACTCTCAGGGAAATACTGGATATTCAGTGGATAAAATAGCTACAAATCTTTAAACAGTGTAAAATAACAAATCTAGACTTGACTAGTCCATATATAGCAGGTTTGTGGTTGTCATCTAAGTTGGTCCTAATGGTAAAATACATAATTGAAAATGCTGCACAAATAGAAGAAAATTTAAAATCAATGTCTTCTCCCTTTGAGATTTTGAGCTCAAGATGAAGAAAATCAGTCCTTTTAATTTCACATTAAACTTTGAAGAGGCTAACAGATGTTGTAGATGCATTTGCAGCAAACAGCGATTTTTCAGTATTCTCAGTGCTTACAAATCATTATTTATCTTTTCTATCATGCTGTCACCATTGAGCAAAAATTATCATGACACTTTATAACCACGAAACATCAGAATTTGTTAGACCCCGAAGGATAGCTGTAAACCTATCACCATCTCTAGCATTTGAAAGGAGGCTGAACAACAGAACTGTTCTGATGCACACTTTTGGTGCATTTGAAACCATGACTTTTAAAAAATGATGCATATCAGGAAATCAGAATAGAATAGAATAGAATAGAATAGAATAGAATAGAATAGAATAGAAAATGTCTGTCACATTGTGACAGAAATTTTTCTCTGACAGGGCTCACATAAAAAGCACATTAAAACACATAAAAGCAACTGTTAAAAGTGTGTACGGTTCTTGTTTTAAAGTGTTCAAGGTGGAAATTGCAAACGGAGTAAATTACTTTTTGTAAAACAAAATTAAAGAGGTCTTTTTTTAGTTTGTAATCTTAAAAGACCGCATTAGCTGTAATGTTGGAGTTATAAAAAAGCTTCTTCCATGAGAGGCTAATTACACTACCTTTTCATTGGCATACTCATTTTCACTGTCCTCTTGCTGGTTATCTTTTTCCCTTCACTTCTCGAATTGACATGTTGGCATCTGTCAGACAATGCTGCATTTTTCAGATTCGTCCTCTGGCAGAAAAGCATCAACAGCGGTCAGTCCAGTCAGTGAAAGGCTCTATCGCTCATTAGAGAACATGCGTTTTTGTCCTAAAATGCAAATATCTGTGTAATTATCAAGGCCTGACTAAGCACTTGTCACTGATTGGCTGCAGGACTCTCATTTTTTTTAACCTGATGTCTCTCTTATAAATGCCTGATCACAGTTATAAATTAGAAAAGCTTGAGTGTTCCATTTGTGGAAAACATTGCAGATAATGGTTTGGAGAAAATGGGTTTTCAATTTGCCTTAAACATTTACAGTCTGCTAGTTACCATTCAGGCTTTATGAGAGCAACGGTGATGGAAAATATCGCTTATTTGGAATTTAATTTGAGGTCTTTCAGATAGGTTAACCCAAATCTGTTGACATTACAGGATAATGTCTCTGTTAAAAAAACATCATGTAGCAACTACTGAAACTGCAGAAACTTGCACAATGAATATAAATTAAGATAATATAATATATTTAGGTATTTTTAGCTTGCAGGGTAGTGTTTGGTTAGATTTACCAGAGCATAACTTCACCAAACTGGTATTTAAACTACAATTTAATCAAACACAAAAATGAAGATCTAGTTAAACAGAAATGCATGTGTATTTTAATCGAGCACTGAGTTATTTACACTCGACAGCTTGTGGGTCTTGAATTCAATTTGAATGCCCTTGTTTCTCCAGTAAATATTCATCCAAGTATTGTTCTTGTGGATAACATGCATTTGTCAGCTATAGAGGTTGCCAAGATGGATGGCAAACCTGCCAAATACGTACAAGTTTATAAGCTGTAATATTAGATTTCAAAGATTTGTAAATTATAAGTTGAAATGTTTTGGAACTTGTTTGTCACACAAACAAGTAATCTGTTATCCCAGAATCCTCTTGTGTGTACTAAAATAATTTTCCTTTTATTTATTTTTTTTTAACCTGTCCTACCAGTGGACAAAATGTTCTTTAATTATTTTTAAAATTTGCCTTAACCGTTTTTGCTCTGGACCCTCCCTTAATCTTTTACATTTCTCTTGATATGCTTAGTGAGTAAATGATGTATGCAGGGCCTTACAAAAATATTTGTACCCCTTGAACTTTTTTGTGATGGTACAACCTCCATTTCCTGTATTTAATAAGAATTAATGATTAAGGATTGTATGTGATGGACCAAAACAAAGAAGAAAAAAACTTGTAAAGTGGAGGGAAAATGGACTCATGGTTCTTAGCATTTTTACCAGACAATCAAATGCATTCAACCCCTCAGTCAATGCTGTGTAACACCACCTTTTGAGGTGTTTACATTTAAAGTCTTTTTGAGGATGTTTCTACAAACACGATTAGAGTCCAGTTCTTTGCAAAATAGCTCAAGCTCAGTCAGATTGCATAAAGTGTGTCAGTGAACACCAGTTTTCAAGTCCTGCATAAAATGTTTAGTTGGATTAAGCTGTGGGTTTGTTTGGAGTCCTTGTCCAGCTGCAAGGTGATCTTCTCTTCAGTTTCAAATACTTTGCAGGTTTTCTTGTTGGAAAACCTTCTTGCTGCCTCTGCAAAAGAAAAGCATGTCCACACTATGATGCTGCCACCACTGTTTCAGTGTGTAGATAGCATGTTTAGGGTAATGAACAACATAAGTTTTGCACATTGGCCTAAAAGTTCCAATTTGCTCTCATCTAATCGGTGCACCTTCTTCTACATGTTTGTTCTGTCCCCTACATGGCTTGTGGCAACCTTTAAAGGGGCTTATTATGGCTTTCTTTCAACAAAGGCTTTCTATTTACCACTGTTCCATAAAGTCCTGATTTGTGGATAGTTGTCCTGTTAATGAATTATCCCACCTGAGCTGTAGATCTTTACAGCTTCTCCAGAGTGGACAGCCATATCTTGGTTGATTGGTAAAAATAAATCCTACAAATGCGGACTCTATACCAATTAGGTAAATTCTGAAGGCAGTTGGTTGCACTGGATTTTATTTGTGGGTATCAGAGTAAAGGGGAATGAATAGATATCCACACCGCACTTTTCAGGTTTTATTTGTAGAATAACCATTGAAAACCATTATATCACATATCACATCTCAGTAGAAAATACAAATTTGTGGTTGTTAAAACTTGCAAAAAAGTTCAAGGCACTGTATGCAACATTAGGATATTTTACACTGAATCATTGGGATAAAGTTGCTTTACCACAGTAAAAGCTGCCAGGTCTATTCTCACCTACAATAAATGAGGTGCACTGCCTCAAAAACGATTGCTGCCATCAGACCTTCAAAGAAAGCCACTGATGGTATTTTTTTCACAGTCAAACTGTTGTCCTTGCCTTGAAATAAGAGAAGCATGAATGTTACCTTAAACATAAATGCTACATGCTAGCTTTAAACTAGGTTGTTTCGGGGCTTGGGGGACCGCGCAATGTCAAAGCGGACCCTTATTTTCTGTGTAAACAGGCTCCATTATTCTTAGAATGATAATGGAAAGTTTTCCAGTTAAGTTTGATCAGGCTGTATTTAAGTAAGAATCGCAGCAGTTTTGCAGGGTTAGCATACAGACAAAGGCTAAGAGAGTTGAAACCGGCCATACGGTTTAATGAGCCGGCATATGGCTCAGAGAAAGACAAAGCAAGGGCAAAGAACAGAGAAGAAGACAGAAGTCAAGCCATCGAGCAGCATAACTGTGAGTCCTCATTAGATGAAGAAGATGAACATACTTGGTTCATCATTTTGAGACTTTTCAGCGAGCAGTCGCATGATCCATTTTAAACTAAGGGAGGAAACTAAATGAAACGTGAACAGGTGTTTCAAAGCATTGGATTTACAAAAAAAGGAATGCAGAATTTGAGGATTTTTTTAACTTTCTGATGCAACCCTGACATTTATTTGGCAATCTCTAATTAGGCAATGTGGGGATTACAGTTGTTTCACCTAAGCTCTCTTATCCAGAAGGCTGGGAGAAAGAGTGTTTAAACAATGTGAATTAAATGGATTTTAGGTGTTTTTCCTGATGTTGCGAGACCAAATTTCCTTTTGGCAGCTATGCAGCCGTGATAACCCCTGTGGATTCGGATGGGAGGTGTGGGTGGGAGACTACAATAGCACCAGATACAGAGACATTTGCAAATGTGCCAATGGAGCAACACATATGGACATGGGTAGAAACACACACCACTCTTCTAACCTCCCTGGTGTGTTTGTCTTTGCGTACAAACAGGGGTCTAAGTGGCCACATCAGGCACACAGCCACGCACTCAAACTCCCTCCTTGCCTTTTCAAGGCCCAAGGGGTTTTGCAAGAATGGATTTGTCTATTAGCTCGTAAAGAACATTGCTCAGTGCCATATCGATCATCTGAGCTGTAACGTTTAGGGTCTTTAAGTTGTAGAGTTGATCTAGTGGTACACGGACTCCCCTGGCTATTTTACCAGAGTGAGAGATGATCAACTTAACCCTGCCACAGCTCTTGGCCAGAGGAAATGCTATAAACACGTCCGTTGGAGCCAGAAACTGTTTTTATTGAACCGCTCGTTCAGGCGTCCAGGAGAAGCCAAAGAGCTGCGATGAATCCGCCAGTGCCTCGCCGTAGCAGCACTGTAGCTGTGCTGTTTCCTCCTTCTTTAATAGCAGTCTCATCACACAGTTAGTGATGCAAGCCTTAGTTGCTGACAAGCTGTCAGGATGCTGGACTCCACCCTGTTGTCCTAATGATGGACCTTTACAGCTCACTGATCCAAATGAGGGCCAACTGGATTGTATAAGTGGGCGGATGTGGGGGTTAGGAATTTATATAGGTGATGGTGTTTGCTCTAAGTGAGAGAAACTGTGGGACAGAGTAGGAAAAAAAAAGATAATTTTCTGTTCTGTCTGTAAATGCTTTTGCCAGTTCTCCATTCTCATCTTGCTACCATGGCAACAGTCATCAAATCAGAACATCAGCCATAGCTTTCATCTCTCGCCGTCCGCTGGCTGTCTACAGGCTGTCTGTATAGATAAACGGTGCGATGGAAACATCACACGCTCAAGCCACTACTTGCCATTGTAATAAGGAGTCACATCCTGCACAATCCCACAATCGTCTACACAGCAGAGGAGGTGAGGGGAGTGCTGCCGTTTCCCTTGTTTATTTCCTATAAAACAGGCTTAAAACTGTTTTTAGCTTCCAGCTCTGTTGGAGTATTAAAATGAGAGGAGCAAAGAGAGTGGCACATGAATGAGCTCGTGGCAGAAAGGAACAATGGCTCTGAGCGTGTACAGAGAGATTAGTGCAAACCAAAGCATTCTGCACTGGGCGGGAATAGGGTGGAGGACACAAGATACCTGTGTGGACACACACTCAGATACCCACATGTGCTCCTGCTGCTTTTTGGTTTTTTTTTATTCAGTTTTCATGAAGGTGTGGTGGGTATGTGTTTTTAAAGGCTGGTTGAAGGTTTAACTGCAATAGAGTTTGACTGACATGCAGGAGAAAACCAGAACTTTTTAAAAGATAAATATTTATGTTTCAATGCAAGGAGTGAGGAAAAGCAGGCACTTTTGTAATGAACAGTAATAAAGAAAAGTGAGCAAATTCTGGAGTTTTATTTCCTGAATTATCATTGCTATTGTGATAAAAAGAATCATCATCTGAGCCGGCACGGGGGATTCAAATGCATTTGCCAAAAGGATGACAGCAATCGCCTTCCCTGCTGCTAATAGTTGCTACCATTTTAGTTTTAGTGCTCCTAGTAATGGCTGTTCTTCGGCAGTTCCAACGAAACTGCGAGTAAAATCTTGGCCACGGCTGTATCAGTGGCTGTTGTTAACGGCTTGTCATCGCAGCCGTGGTGCCAGTAGTAAAAGCTGTCATTAAATGGCACAGTGCCCAAGCCTGTCAGACCTCCAGGGTGTGTACACCACCTGCCATTATTCACGCTCGGCTCTGGCAGCTTCGGACAGCTAATGGTCCACTGGGTCTCGCCCAACAATCTGCTGACCAGTATGAGTTCTACGGGGGGGACGTGAATACAGAAAACTTTTAGGCCTGGAAGGAATCAAAGACAGAGTGACTAACTAACTAAATAACCATTAAAGAGTAAGTTAATGTACTTTTGTTTTGATTCCATGTCATAGAAAAAAATGAAGTCTATTTTTATTCAGCCCTCCTTAATCTTATACCCCTAAATGAAATCCAGTACAACCAAATGTCTTTAGAAGTCACCTAATTGATGCACAGACCTCCCTCCTGTGTGAGTCAGTCTCTGTTTAAATCCCAGTTCTGTGAAGGCCTCAAATGGTTCTTAGAGAACATTAGTTAACAATCAGCAACACTAAGACAAGGAATGAGGCAGATGAATCAGGGATAAAATTGTGAAGATGTTTAAAGTACGGTCAGGTTATAAAACTATATCCTAAGCTTTGAACAACTTACAGAGCACTCTTCATCCCATCATCTAAAAATAGAAACAGTAGAACTGCAAACCTAAACTGACTGGCTAAACAGGGAGAGAATTAATCAGAGAATCAGCCAATATGCTCATAGTAACTCTGGAGGAGCTGCAGAGATCCACAGCCTAGGTGACAAAATCTTTCAACAGGAGAACTGTTTGTAGGTACAGACAGCTGTTGCTGAAATAAAAGCACTGTTTGTAATTACCTCAACTCATGTAGCGGATGCGGATAGAGCAAACATGCCAAAGACTATGCTCTGATCAGATGAGACTAGATTGAACTTTTGCATTACATGTAAAGTGCTGTGTATAGTCAAAACAAACATTGCCTGTTAACAAACACACTATCACTGGGTTAAGACATTGTGGTATCGTCGTGCTGGGGTATGCTTTCCTTCAGATAGAAATAACAATCAGCTGGCAGGAACAATATCCTAAACATACAGCCAGAGCTGCAGTGGAATGGTCTAGGTCAAACCATAAATGTGTTTTAAGATGGCCCAATCAAAGTCCAGACCTGTCACATTTCAAGTTTTATTTTGAAAAACGATGTATCTTTGTTCTTCCTCCACACAATTATGCACCATTTCCTGTTAGTATGTCTAATTTAGGTCAAACAAAAGACATAAAAGTATGTGGTTGTATTGTGACAAAATTTGAAACAGTATGAATACTTTTGCAAGGCACTGAAAATATTAGTTGCTGGTGTGCCATAAATTGGAGAATAGTCTGCATGAATGATAGGGCTACATTGCAACCTTTCATCACATGCATCTTTTAATTGAAAGAAGCCACAATAGCACAAAGCTGTTAATTATTACTGTTAATTAATGTAAACATTAAATGAAGACTTTTAATTGCTTTCTTGTGATGAGGGTGGGGATCTGGGGGTGACCAGAAGCTGTAAGTGTAAATAACTTAAAGCTCCCCCAGGCCTTGGCCTAACTCCACTGCTTCTGACAATGTCGCCTCTCCTTTCTGCACTCCACAGTGAACGCATGGAGTCACACCTCAGACCCAAACACCTCTAGCCCCATCCAAGCTCTCAGCATCACAGATGAGGTTCTTTTATCAAGTGACATTGATTTGATGTATGTATGTACTTAATGCTAAACCGGCAGTCACTGAAAAGACACATTTGTTACGATGAGACATGACGGACTGGCAGAAGATGTCACATTCATAAATACAGTCCATAGAATTCATAGACACATGACATCAACCAAACAAGCTGAGGCTATTTTTAGCTTCCTAGTTTTCATAGAGGGTGCTTCTGTTGAAGCGATAGAACACATTGTGCTCAAAATGTTAAATTAATAACTTTTGCCTCTTGTGTTTGCTTTTTCGCAAAATTTTGCAATATGCTCACACTGAAATTGCAGGGCATTGTGCAGATTTTGTTTTTCTAATACAGTGGCAAAAGTTTTAATGTTTTAAACTTTAGAAATGGCAAGACTGTGTGCATTTGTATTTAGCTCCCCTGAGCCATGATTTTTAGAACCATATTTGTTGCATTTTCAGTCTTCCCACTGATTCTCACCTAGATGTAGTTCTGGACTTTGCCTGGGTCATTCCAACACATAAATGTGCTTTTGACCTAAAACATTTCATTTTGGCTGCATGGTTGATGTCATTTTGTTGAAAGGTGAACCTATACTCCAATCTTAAGTGTTTTGCAGATTTTCTTCCAGGAGTGCCTGTGCTGATCTCCACCAAAGTTCCCGTGAATTCTGATTAGTGTCTTTTTCCCAGCTCAAGAAGAGTATGCACACAGCATGATGCTGCCACAATCCAAGTATAACTGCAGGGATGGTGTGTTCAAAGTAATGTGTGTTACTTTTTCCACTAGACACAGTGTTGTGCAATTAAGCCAAAGGGTTCAAATTTGGTGTTATCTGACAAGAGCACCTTCTTGCTTGTTAGCAATGGCCTTCTTCTTGCCACTCATCCACAAAGGCAATATTTGTGGAATGCAAATATAATAGTTGATTTTTCCACCTCAACTAAGGACCTTTGCCTCTTCTCCAAGGTTTTCATAAGAGACTTTAGCTGCTTCTTCAGCTTTTATTCTCCTTGCCTTACATTGCTTTAAACTTCTCAGCTTTCGTTCTGACCTGTCTGCTGTACTCCTGGGTCCCTGTGATGCTTTTTGCTCTTGAATATTCTCTAAGAAACCACTGAGATCTTCACAGAACAGATGCATTTATACTAAGATAAATTACACATAGGTGGACTAAATTTATTAGTTGAAGGCAATTGGTTGCACTTGTAAAAGGGGAAAAATGCTGCCATATTTGTTTCACTTTTAGTTGTAAAAGGTTTTGAAAACCATGCATCATTTCTGTTCTACTTCAGATTTGTGCAATACCTTTTGCTGGTTTATCAAATACAGTTCTGAGAAAATACACTGAGGTTTGTAACTGTAAAGTGACAAATATTGTTTTTTGTTTTTCTTGCATATTTTTCTTGTCCTCTGAACAGCTGCCACCTGTTCAAGCTAACCCTACCACCACCCAGATAATTATGTTGTTAAATAAATGGCTTCTTAAAATGCTTCAGAATGGTGCTAAAAGCTTGAGCGTTTTATAGGTGACTTGAGAGAAAAAAAAGAGTGGTGATGTCAGAAGAGGGATAGAGCAGAATATGCATAGCCGGGTCTGCGTGCCCCTGTTTGTGGATGAGGCAAGCAGACAATTGGACGTCTGCTTGCTCATCAGGTCACCCTGCAGCAGGAGAAAAGCTTCTCATGGCCAATGCGGGCTGTTGCCAGTGTTTCACCAAATGTGCTACCACCGTCCAAACAGATGCTCGGCGCCATTTCCAGATACTGTTTATGCTGTGTACATGTGGGCGGTTTATGTTTGTGGATGCGCGTACCTCACTTGTCTATGTCCATGTGCTTCCAAGTAATTGTGCACTTTGGGTTAATGTCTGTGTGACTGCATTTTGCTCCAACAGATGCTTCTTTTTTCCCAATGTGTGTGTGTGTGTCTGTACTCACAAAATCAGATCAACACCAGCCGGTGCAGCGAGCCTGGCCAAGGTGGATAATATTCAGTCAGAGCTTCGGATAACGATACAGTGTACTTCTAATTCTGAAAAGGCTTTTGGGAAGGTAAGATGTAGAACGAAAACATTTCTGCAAATTCTAATATAAAAAGGCAACACGTTTTTGAATTACCTTTGAATTAACTTTGAAGAGTAAATGAACAAAAAAATTATTAGATAAACCTGAATCATCACAACTGCCTGTTGTGTATTATTTAAAAGTATAGTTAACTAAAATTAATCAGTATTTTAGTGATAGTGAAGAACATGTATATACTACTGCGCAAAGTACATGGACTGGGAATCCAATTTGCTTTTTCTTTTAATTTCTAAAGTTTGTAAAGTTGATTATTGTGCTTCACTAATCATGTTATGGTCAAACATTTTTGTTTGCTTGTTTGTTTCTTTTTTATTGAACTTCATCATACATTGCTGAAGATCACATATGATAAAGCTCATATCTGGCAGCAACAATATTAAATCTACTTTTTAGAACAAATACATGAATTGGCAATTCTCTAAATTACAATGCTGACTATAAGTGAACCTCTAATACATAACACTTCATTATGATATGATAAAAAGATAAGTCAGTGCTATACAAATGAACTATTTACAAGTGAAGGCCTACCTTTGAGCTAGCATAAATAAATGTTAAATGCGAGGAACTGCTAGGTTAAATACACACTGTAAAAACTACCAAAGAGAAGGACAGGGTTCAAAGGAATAACCCATAAAATGAATAAGTAATATTTAGCTTAAAATAACTATTTTTATTTTTGGGGGGTATTTCTACTTAAAATGATACATAGAAAAATTGAGACCACAACCTCATAACATTTAATAGAACTTTAACTGACAAACAATTTCATTTAGATAAAATTCATAGTAAATAACCCTGCATAAATTCTTTAGATTTTTTTAAATGCATCTTTTGTTAGACCTCCAAAATGAAATTTATAACTGAATTACATAAATACCACCCAAACTAATATTAATGGGCTGCACGGTGGCGCAGTTGGTAGCACTGTTGCCTTGCAGCAAGAAGGTCCTGGGTTCAATTCCCAACAGGGGGTCTTTCTGCATGGAGTTTGCATGTTCTCCCTGTGCATGCGTGGGTTCTCACTGGGTACTCTGGCTTCCTCCCACAGTCCAAAGACATGCCTGTTAGGTTAATTGGTCTCTCTAAATTGCCCTTAGGTGTATGAATGAGTGTGTGCATGGTTGTTTGTGTGTTGCCCTGTGATGGACTGGTGATCTGTCCAGAATGTACCCTGCCTCTTGCACATAGACTGCTGGAGAAAGGCACCAGCTCCCCCGTGACCCACTATGGAATAAGCGGTAGAAAATGACTGACTGACTAATATTAATGTTGAGCAAAACAGTAAAGTGTAAATATATTTAGGTTTTGAACCTGTGTTTATTGACTATAGGATGAAATAATGGATCAAAGTGTAACTGTGAAATATAGCTGGCACTAAACATGCACTAAATACTTAGTAATGTGACTTTTATTAACAAATAATTGGATTGGGAAACCAAATTCATACTTAATTTAACGGATGTTACAAAATTCTGCTTGGATATATTATCTGCATTGACTTTTTGAACAGTTGTTTTGACAAATGCTGAACTTAGCTAGAACTACTTTGTGTCAACTACTTACTAAGACGAATTTTATCAAAAAAACAATTGCATTTGGTTATGACAGTGTATAACACTGTTTAGAAAAATGTCTGTCTACATTAACTTTTGTTGTGTGAATACTGAACATTGTTAGCACTAGCTTGCGCTAACTACTAAGCAGACAGAAAGCTAATGTTAGCTTAAATACACAAACTTGTTCTTTAGAGTGAAGTGAAGTTCATTCTGTAGAAGAGGTTCAGTGACGTCTGATCTGGTTGTTCTATAGTTCAAAATGGTGGCCGGTGAGGCACAAAGCTTGTCTCTAACCCAAACAATTGAGTCCCTGTTTTACTATTTTTTTTTATCAGTGTTTGATTTAAACTAACCAATAATTCTCACAACTGTATAAACCCAATAATGGGGCTAATAAAGTAGCTCACTAATTTATTATGTATCTGGGAACCATCATGCTATGTTTTAAAAGAAATTCACTTTCAATAAATATTTTTAGTAGGTAAGCTGGATGATCGATGATTTTTTAAATGGTTATTACAATCATCTTTTTTTCAATTAGATCAAATGTAGTGTTAGATGCAAAACATTCAAACTCTGATTTCTACTAAAGCAAGACTTTTTCACCATGAAAACCCTGCTTTTACTGGAGATTTACCTCAAATGTTATTATAACTGATGAACTCCACATCAGAATCATTTGCATCATAATTAGAGACTATTTCTCATTCTTTTTCCGTCACTGTAACTTAAAGCAGTCACCACAAGTCTAGTAACATATGGATTTTCTCATAATTGAGATCCTGTGAAACATGCAAGACTCCAGCTGGCTTTCAAGGTAAAAGACAGCTTGATAAATCTTGGAACCTGGCATTATGTGGGACTGATGTTTTACACTATATAAAGTCTTTCATCAGTCTGCATGCCATACTACTAGCTGGACTGTCTTGGTGCCAACATGCACAATGTGGTCTTTGGAAGCAAACCAACTTCCTCTACAGTGTATATTGTGCATATGCCAGTAGTTAAGTAATGTCCAGGTATGTTAAACATAATTCTAGCCATAACTTTTGTCGTTCTCTTTAGTTTCCCCTTTTTGTCTCTTCTTGGTAGACTAGCCAAAAACAAAATTGTCTCTTTTTACAAGACATTTGGTTTAACTGTGAACAATACAAAGGCACTTCAAGATCACTTCACAACACTTTCCAGGATATTGCAAAGTAACAGTTCTTGATTGTGAGTCATCTGAGATCTTTTCTGAGAAGCATTGTGCTCTTCAATTTCAAGCGAGAGAAAATGATTCAATTCAAAATTGCCTGCTTTCTCTTTAAATGCTTACCATCAGTCATACTAGAACCCAGGAGCTTTCTGCCATAGAAAGTGGAGAAAAAACGTCAAGCCTTTTAAAACCTGCTGTGTCTCCCTATGGTTTCTAAAATATGATTGGACAGTTGCGGTTTGAGAGTGGGGTCTGAATTAATTAATTAATTTTGGAGAAAATTAGGTAGGATGCACGATCAAGCATGAAGGTGAGCAAGAGCAGCTGACATTAAAGGCCAATTCCCTTCTGTCTATCCATAACCTTAGGGCAAATAATAATGTAGGAACTACAGACCTGTAGTTTTCAGGCACTAAATGCTACTCTTAGTGTCTCTTTACCTCCCTGGTGGGTCTGATGTTACATTCAAGGTACATTTATCTATTGTCTTTTTCCATCTGCTGTGGATTAGGGGAACAACTGCAGCCTGAGAGCAGAAGATCTCTGGACAATTTGGGAAAGAGCTGAAATAACTCTACTCTGTAAGATTTGTTGAGGGATGATCAGCTCGGGGGAGCATAAGTCGAACCCCCCAGGTAGCTAAAAAATGAGAAAGAGAAGCCTTCCAATGACAATATGTGATTGCGACTCCTCTCCATAGTCTTTTCTGGGTCACCAGGCTGAGTGATACAGAGGGGAAGGAGCATAAATAAGAGTAATATCTCAGATGCTTGTTTGTAGCTTCGGTTGCCCTCAGTCAAATCCTCCCCATAATGCTTTGTGATTTATGTGATGTAGCAGTATATTTTCTCCCTGCCTCACAAAGTCAGGAAAACAGAGAGGTGACATCGCTAAAAAAACGTTCTGAAAATGTTTTTCCTCTCGTGCAGCTCAAAGAAATCCAAACTAGCTGTTAAATATAAATATAAATCTAGCTCTAGATGAATTACATCTTCTCGGGGAGTGATACTTCTTTTCTCTGCGTGCTCTTGAGTGGCCAGGGCTTATGGAAGAGCTATTTACATCTGGGCCGTCTTAGCTGAATGGATTTCCCCTGATATATCAGGGGGAAAAAAAGGAGCACTACTGCTACAACGGGCAAATGGGCGAGACGTGCAATGTATCAAATGCAGCGGCGGTTGTATCCTACATTAGAGAAATTAATGTCTGGTGATGCAAGATCATTGCTAATGGCTGGCCAGAGGCAGATGGGAAAACAGGAAAGAAGGGGGAAATCCGTGGATTAATGTTCTCATGACTGTTTTGTGGCCATATGAGCCAACTCTGCGAGGAATGGGTTTTGTCACAGGCAGAAGATGGGATTGCATGAATGCAACACTGAGGCTATAATTGTGCCTGATATGAACACAGTGACTTGGGGGTGCTGCAATCATCAGTTAATACTTTAATGAAGACATGATGGCTCAGAGATCAAAACCCTCTCCAGCTGAGATTACTGCTCCTGCTAATTTTACTTATACAAGCTCAGTTACTTTACACTCCACCACACTTAGGCTGAGAGATGTCTTTTGTAAAGCGGAGTCTTTCACAGTGGAGTGTGCTTTGCCATTTTTAAGATTTTCTAACATGTATTAGTTTTTTCTGTCATCTTTTTTTCAACCACAGTGAAGCAATCCTTTAAATAATGTCAGTGTTTGCTGCAAAGGAACTACTTGCTGCTCAAGATGTGAAAGTGTTGCTGTAACAGAGTTGGTGACGTCACACAAGTGGAGGGAGGGGTGCAAGTAACAACCAAGATGGGGTCTGAAAACTCCCTGGGTATGTATAATGGATCTAGCATCATGGCTGTATGTGGGCTGAAAAAGCGTTCCTCCATGGTAATGTAACCTGGGTGGGAGCGCAATTTGTTGTACGCACAAGCAGCGATCCCTCTGCTTCTTTCTTTGCTGCTCTCACATTTATTCCTTCTCACCTAAAACATTTCGAAGCTGGCAGTGAAGACCAAACAGCTGACACAGTGCCTGGCAAAAGCATTTGAACCTTTTCACATTTTATTACATTGCAGCCATAAATTTCACTGCATTTTATAGGGATTTTAGGTGATAGACTAACACAAAGTAACTCTTCATTGGGAAGTTGGACACATTAACAACTGGGTTCCAAAATCTTGTTACAAAGAAAAATCTGAAAAGTGTAACATGCATTTCTACTCACCCCTCCATTTGCTCTGATATCCACTAAATAAAAGTCTTGTCTTGACAACCATTATTCATGTTGGAGAATCTGAACTCCAAAATTTGCTCCTTATGCTAGAGAGTCAAAAAAAAAAAAAAAAGATTGTTGGAGGAAAAGATTGTGCCATTGAGTCAGTATTATACAGCAGGGATGCTTTTTTAGCAGGGACAGGAAAGATGGTCAGATTTGTTGGGAAAATGGATAGATCCAAATACATGGCAATCCTGGAAGAATCCTGCCAAAGACTTGCAGTCAGAGCTGAACTGTAATGGTTTAAATATGAACATATTTATGTGCATAGGGTTGCACAACAGTAGGACAACACAGCGCTGTGATAGTTCAGTATTGATTGAAGGTATATTTTGCAGTTAACCCTCATTTTTCTCAATTGTCTCCTTTTCTATCATTGAATTGTAAAAATCAATCTAACCGAGCTATAGGATCTTGATCACTAAGATCCATACCAGATGTGGGCATAAAAGACCAATTAAGTGGTAAAGTATATCAGTACCAATCAGTGTTTTAATGCACAATGCCTACATACCACAGTCTACCACGTATTGCATCCAAGCAGTCTTTTGTGATTGTGAAATTACACACATTTATATTTATATTGCGATGATGGCTGCGCTTTGATATATTGGGTAGCTCTAAGTTAAAGGGCCCAGTCTTCGCTTTAATGTTCACAGACACTGGCCATTAAATCAAATTAAGCTTGAGATGTTGAGAATGGGCAAAAACTTGAGTCTCAGGGAGTGTAAAACAGCTTGATATACCATAATTGTATCAAAAGTAATATATGTTGCAATGGTTGTAACACGAACATATGTGAAGAGGTAAATATCCAAGGGACTGGAATAAATTCTCTTAATTTGACAGCTTGTCTATCTTCCAGTGCTCTTATTTTGCCAGTGAAAGTAAAGGGGAGATAAGGCTTAAATCTGATCTGTTTTTCATCTGTTTCTGTTGTTTGGAGACAACTCTATCCTATCCTGTTCTTATCACTTCATTTATCCACTGCATCTTTTTCATGACCTCCTATGATTTCTCAGGGGATGTCCATTGTTATGGTTGCTTCGCTAGTTGACTTTTGTGTGATCCAGTCGTTCCTCCTTCAAACAATGCCTTCATGGGGTCGCTGGGTTACACTTGTGCTGGTAAATGAAAGCTGTAATGACACAGAGTAAAATCAGATTTAAAAAAAAACATTTTCAGTTTGATCTTTTCTAGCCTAAAGATGGACACCTGGCACATACCAAAATAAATGTTAAGTAAATACTACTCTACTGAGGATTCCTACTTTGTCTATTATTTAGTTGACATCTGATATCATCCCCGCACAAAGCTTTTGTTCATTTGTCACATCTCTGTCTACTCTCTCTTCCTCCATTTCTCAACACCTCCCTGTATCATCAGCCTCAAACTGTAACCACCCGCAGTGAATGTGAATTAACAGACGGCACACTGCTTGCAGCACCTTGCCTGCCACAGAAACAGATTCATCACACAGACCTAGATACCACCTTCCCTCTCTTAACAGTACACACATGCAAGCACACATACACACGTTTTCACTCTAGAATAGCACATCATATCATGCATCCGTGGTGCAACACTGCATGCTAACATGCTGTACTTTGTGATTGAGAAAAAACAAAATGCAGTCCCACCCAGCTTGCAATGGCTGCAAAACAAACGAGTAAATGTTCACATGTTTTCTTTACACCAAAGCTGCTCTTTACTTAAAACATGTCCCCACTCTCTGCTCCCCGATTGCCACATTAATATATGACAGGGAGTTGCGTGAAAATCAATGTCAATCGGAAGTTGAAAGGAAGAGCGAGGCAGGTTTGCCCACAGGTCAGAGGTATATTGCTGGATATTGACGGGTCCCCTGTGCTGCAAAGGTGTGTTGAGAAAACATATCTACAGCAATATTATTGACAAAGTCCATATAACCCTGCACCTCAGTAAAGTGGGCAGATACTTTATTATCCTCTGAAAGGAAATTTGTTTTCACAGTCGATAGCAGGAAACGCTGCGCAAGCTTAGACTTAAAGGGGGTGCAGGTTCATCCTTGTTCAGTCAAGCTCCATTTTTACAAGCGTACCACAAAAAGTCTGCATAAAATCCATAGCGTACAGACTCTTTGATCTTCAAAAGACATTTTCTGAGAGTTAAAGGTAAAAGTCTGATGCAGACTCAGTTAAAGCTTGAGGTGAAAAAATGTCATAATTTGGCCCTCAGATACGAAACGTTTCACAGTTTATTCAAAGAGTTAACTGAGAATTGCAACCTTGCTAAGACTGTGACTGTCTCAAGCTTTCAAATAATTCAGCTTGTTAAATCTAATTATGGCAATTGTTTCATGTCTTAAAGTGATAGTCATAGCTGCCACTGTGGAATGCTGCACAGAAGCACTCCTTAGATATGGAAAAAATATAGATGTATTATAGTGATATATTTCAAGCATTTTGTTCAGTTAATTGTAATGATAATGGCTTGCAGTTATTGAACAGCCCAAATTCAGTTTCAGAATATGACAATATTATATAGGACAAAAAAAGATTTTTGTTACAGTAATACTGGCCTAATAAAAGGTCTGTGTACTGTACAGTATATAAATTAAGGCTCAGTACTTGATTGATGCTCCTGCTGAATGAATTATCAGCTTGATTTAGCTTTTAGCTCTTTTACATTGGTGGCTCTGGAGTCTCTTGACAATATTACATATATTCTCTATGGGGTTTGGACAGGACAGTTTACTGGCTAATCAAGCTTGGTGATACCATGGTCATTAAAGTGGGTATTGGTACTATTGGTAGTGTGGGCAGGCACCATGTTCTGCTGGAAAATGAACTCAACATTTCCATAAAGCTTGGCATCAAAAGGAAGCATGAGGTGCATCACGACGACTGTGATGAATCTAGACCTGATAAAATAGATTGGACCAATCTTCTGTTGTGACTATGAATCTGAAAATATTCTTTAATATTTAATAATTAAATATTTTATCAAATAATATTTCAGTCTGTTAAGGGTTGTCCTGTGAATACCAGCCCAGTAAGGCGGTGGTAATAGGACAAAATCAAAAGGTGTGAGACGAGCTCTGACATTATTGAACAGCAAAACTCTGCACACACATGGAATGAATTCACACAATTTCTTAAAATACAAGAACTTATTAAGAAAGATAAGTCAACTCAAAGTCAAACATATTTCAATCAACAAACTCTTACTATGCTAAAACAATCCAACTAAACTACCAAGCAGAATTAAAGAATAACGAAGACTAATGGGCTATGTACAATATAAACAAGTAGATTAAAGTTGATTGAAAACCATGACCAAAAAGAGTGATGCAACATTACCATGCAATGTTTATGTTTGAGAACCAAGGATTATCTTGAAGAATCTGGAAGTGAAGTTAAGTTAGTCTTGGAACCAACTTAGGCAATAATCAGCGAACGTTTAGACAACCATTCACAATGCAAGATCAGATAAAATATGATTTTATTAAAATAATGTTTTAAAGAAAGATATGCTGAATAAAACCAACCTTCTGGATGACCATTTCTCAACAGTGTCTAATTAGCTGCCTTTATTTATTAAAATAATATTTAAAGAAATATTATTAAGGGAATATTTTGGAATAGAGCCAAATCTTTCTGGAGAAATGGGGCTTAATGATGTTTAATTAGTTATCAGATTTAGTAAAATAATGTTTAGGGACACATTATTTACTGGATTGAAAACTAAACTTTTCTGGGTAAATATTATTTGGCAGCAAGCAGTAGTTAAGCTATCAAAGAAGCTGATAGCTTAGCACCAGAATCAAACACACACCTTTAAAATACCGTTAATAAAAGGGTTAAAATGCATAATGGACGGCGCGTTATGATCAATCTTCTGTGTTAAAACCACCCCTTTAAATAAAGTTTGTCTAAACTTTAAAAACACACAAACACAGAACACAATACTGAGCACGTGTGCTGCAGATAGCCTGCTAGCACCAAGATAGCTGAGTTTCACACAAACAAAACCAAACTTCATAAAATTTAAAATTTTTAGATCATTTCATCCTAAATATCTCTGCCCAAACCCCTAACCTCTGAACCATGCTGAGGAAAAGCTGTCCAGGGCGGTGAAGTTTGAAGAAACGTCCACAGTCAACAAACGGTTAGCTACAGCTAACATCCTTAGCTGTGGGGAGTGACTCGTTCTGTTGCTCCATTCGCTCCATTCGGCTTCGTAGAGACACCGTCTCTGCAGGGAATTCTCTGGAACACAGTTTGCTTCTGCAGGCCTCAGAGAGAAAGTCAAGCAATGCTTATACTTTAATATACCCCTTTTTATGAATGAATACCGGATACACAAACAGTGATTCGTTCGTACTTAACTTGTGCATATGATCGCGTGATCTTATGACACCCTTGGATCCAGTTGAAGAGTTATGTCTGTTTGCCAGCAAAGAAATATTAGTGCACTGTGCCTCTCTGTCCATTGGAAAGGTGGGGGTTTTATACAGCCAGTCGCATCATGGGAAGTCTGCTGTTTTACGTCGGGTTTCATATTGTGCAGTTCTATACTTTCAAACTGCAGCCCAGTGAGTGGCAACAGTAGAATGGAATTTCACTGTCTGCCTGAAAGATTAGAAAAGAGAATAAAAAAATTTATCCACTGGCAGTTTGATGCAGTTTTTGTGTTCTTGTGGTCCCTTGTGATAAACTGTCCAAATGTGAATGCTCTAACAGTCAGTGCTTCATACAGTACAAGCAAGTGTCCTTTTCCCTTCCACTGCTGGTGCACATGTACTCGGAGTCTTTTCTTTGTTTTTACTGCCTCTTTGTGAATTGAAGTTTTATGATATTACTTTTGTTGTCCATGTTTACAGTCTACATGGTCACAAAATCTTGGGCTGCACACTGTCATTGATGAAATGTCTGTCACAAAGGGCACATGTCAAAATGGACAGTCAAGCAAATGAGCATAGATTTTGCCTTAGTGTTTCTGGTATTCTGTTTCAATAACCATCAGTTCTACATTGACACATATCCAACGTGGGCTTTTTTTGCTGCCCTGATCCTAACCTAAAGAAAATTCTTAATTCCTTTGGTTTACTCTTTTTTTGTATTTGGATTCTAATTTAACTTTTATTTTATATGTTTTGTTAGGAGGTGGTACTACATGATTATATGGAATTTAACAGAAGGCCCTAACAAATTTAACCTAATTGAAATTAAATTTAACTGACTTAAATAGCCATAAATTAAATAAAAATAAAATAAATTAAAGTGAACTTAATTAAACAGCACTGATTTGAACTAAATTTTCTGATATTAAATCAGGTTGAATTTAATTTAATGACACTGAACTGAGTCGAAATCAATCTAATTTAACTAACTTGATCTGAAATAAAATGAGCTGAATTGCATAGATTGGAATTGGATTTAATTAAATGTAATTCATTTCAATTAGAATCTATGCAATTCAGCTCATTTTATTGCAGAAATTTAATTTTATTGGGTGGAGGCTGCACAGTGGCACAGCTGATATCACTCTTGCCTTTCAGTTAGAAGATTTTTGCCTGAGATCTTTCTGCATGGCGTTGTCATGTGCCCCCATGCTTGCATTCTCACCAGGCACTCTGGCGTGCTCCCACAGTCCTGAAACAAGACTGTTAGGTTAACTGGTTACTCTAAATTTTCCTTAGTAATGAGTGTGTGGGCATGTGTGTGTGTGTGTGCATGGTTGTTTGTCCTGGGTGTCTCTGTGTTGGCCTGTAATGGACTGGCGATCTGTCCAGGCTGTATCCTGCTTATTATCCAATGACTCCTGGAGATAGAACAGAATATAGACGAATAGAATAGAATTGATTTGACATTTTATGTAATAAATCTGTTTTGGGAGTGGGGCTGTATTATCCTCTTTCTAGTGCTTTTTTTGCCAGTGTTGATTACAAACGGGGTATAAGTTATATTATCCATATGGAAGGAGATGAGCTTTATTTCTTTCTTTGGTAAATAAAGCTTTAATTATTCTGTAACCAGAGCAAAAACGCTGCACAGAATGAAGAACATGGTACAAAGGGCATCATAAGGTTCAGCCAATTCAGTGATTTAAAAAGGCTTCATTATCTTAATTATTTTTTTCTTGATGCAGCCATAATTCCCCCAAATTAATTTGAGGACTCAGGCTTAGCTGTTAAGAGCGAAACCCGCAGTCTCACGTGATGTGTATCAGAAAGAGTGTACAGCTTCAGCTCTGCCTCAATTCAGAAGTGCTATCTCTGTGCTGTTCTCATTTGATTATATTGGTGCTGCATAAATTAGCGGAGAATTATCAGCTAACAAATGTCAAAGGTGAAACAAACTATCCTGTGCTACAAGACAAGAGTAACAAGTCCTTGCTTATAGAGTAATCATGTAAAGCCATAAAACTGTAATTATCTGTGATTTAATGTGCATGGTGCTCAGTTCCAGAGAATGTGCAGGTTATTTTTTTATCTCTCCACAGCAGGAAATTAAAGATGGAATGAATTTTGAATGAATGTATGTATCTTGACTAAACTGTAGTAGGTTCAAGGGTAACATCTGTTCTTGTTACCAAATAGATCACAGCTCATAAATATCTGCCTCAAAATGACTGCAGACACAGAAAAATAAATATCGTCCTTCATATGTTTCAATGCATTAGCCCTGTAAAGAAATCAAACTCAAGGGCAGGTTAATGATTTACATGTTGGAGTTGCCAGAATGAGTTAACACGTTTTAATATTCAAAAATATATTCTTCCATCATGCTTTCCCTGCTGCTGCAGTTCCTAGCATTTCCGTCCTCCCCTTAAAAGCCCAGTCTACACTGAAATGTCATCGAATTCAACAGAAATGTTGAAGGGAGAGACAGCTGCTCATTATTTGCTAGGGTCTATCACACCAGCCACTCTGCTGGCATTACGCAAATGGGTTGTGCACTAATGCTTACTTGTGCTAAGCCTTTATGAGACCAACTCCACCTACTGCATAATTTTGAGACTAAATGTTGCTGAAGCTGTCAAGAGGGCTGGGGTGGCATAGATGTGTGGGGCCGCTAATAAGTAGGCAAGGGCCAGCAGATTTAAAACAAAAACCTGTAGCATGATTAAATGGCTTTTATTTGAAACAGAAAAAATAACAATTATTCAATATATTTATGAGAATTATAATAATGTCATCAATAACATTTATGTGTTATTTTGGCCTTGAGACATAGATTGACATTTCAACAGTTTTTGAAGAGTTTTACCTAAATATTTCCAACCACATTTGTCTTTCTTGTGGGTATGGGTAAATTGATGACTTATTTAAACATGTTGTGTGCAGCAACAGGTTGGGAAGGGGCAATGCTGCTTTACTCTAATCATATAGCTAGAAAAGACTTCTGTCACTTTCTCAGGCATTTTTTCAAATAGAGCTTTCAACAATTTGCAGGGTATTACAGAGAATATTTGTGCTTTTAAAACTGCAACTTTTTAAACAAATGACATACCTTGATACTGGTTAACAGCCCATGCCCACTACTGAGTATAGCACAGATGGGGAAACTAAATCCAGAAACCCATTGTTATGAGGAGGAGGTTGCAAAATTGTATTTTTTGTCTTGCAAAATGACACCAGTAGAGATTTGTGACTCCCAACCATTACTGGTTCAAGGAAGTAAACATTAAACGGATTAAAAAGCATAACAATAAAACAATTTGATTTGATTCCTGGGTTTCCAGGTCAATTCCTACCCCCATTTCATACTATCTTTTTTCTTCCTACTTTCATTTCCTACATGCAAAAAAAAATAAAAAATTTTTACCCATGCACTCAAAACATTACATATCAGTTTTTTTTATTTTTATAGTTAAATGCTATGATGATTTATAGCAATAACCAATAATAAAAATACTCAAATATAATGCACAATTTTAATTGATTGTGCAGAATTTCTTAAAAACCTTGTAAGACACTATTTCCTTTAATTTTGGTTCTCATCCTTGTTTTGGACTGTTGACTCTTGATCTATTGAGACACTGTATTATGATACTTGATCAAAATCAGTTTAAGAAGCATCCTGATTGTAGATATTGTTTATTTAAATATTATAACCATATTACTTTAATGCTAACTATTAGTGAATATACAAAGTATTATTTTAAACCATCTGAGGATGGGTAAAAGAGGGTAAAAAATGTCCCTAAGATAGGTAGTTATTGCTTGATCTGTAAGAAATATCCCACTGACAGACGGCTCCGTGTCATACTAGAAAAAGGGGGCTGAAAATGGCCAAAACTACAAATGCACGAAATGGTGAAGGGGCATCACTAGCCCTTGATTTTTAGCAATCATTGAAAGATATTTTCCCTACTTAGTTTTTTTTTTTCTTTCAGATCTCATCCTAAGCCCTGGAGACTTCAAGTGGAAATTTGTTTTAGTCAGGACCATAATTATCCTAAGCAGGATAAGATGTCATAGACTTCAGTCACAGTTAGGCATATGTTGTAATTTATGGAGCTGAATCATTGGCAGAGAGTTTCTGAGGAGTAAAGGTATATTTGAACCAAGTTAAAACTCTAGTCACTGAACAGTTTGAATTGCATAAAGTTTAATAAAACAGCAAATACCTGAAGGAGAGGGTAAGAAGTAGAAGCTTATGTGGCTCTAATATAGGATTATTGCTTTCCTTTTTCATAAAACGTTTATGACCAAGAGAATTCCCAAATGAATGACTTTTTCTGTCAGTGCTGGCTTAGCATTGCTCAGAAACATGACATGGTAAGCCAAGTCAAGTGTGAAGTACTTCAAAGACGGTATTCAGAAGAGACTGAGAATTTTTACTTGCACAATAAATAGCTATGCTGCATACAGAAAAGACAAAAGAAGCCAGGCACAACATCACATTTTCAAATGAAACATTAGTAAAGCCCAACATAAAGCTTGACTGTATGACGCTATGAATTTGTGTTCTTTAATTAGTTATCTTCCTTCTTAAGGAAGCTAACACTAATACATCAGGATTTTTATAAACGTTTTAGTCTTTCAAGACTCTAAGTTCACAATGTACAGTATATGAAAGCAATGGAGCCATCCATAACGTGACATCTTTTAGCAACAAGTAATTGGTTGACAGAAAATACAAAGCGTCCTACAGGCTCTGCATGTGCCGCCCATTAGAAGAAGGGTGAAGCACAGGCTTGGGGGATGATCACAACAGTAGAAAAATAAACTTAATGCAGTGAATAAGAGTTACCACTCTGCAGGCATTCTGTAGTCCCTGGTGAAAATAGTGAATACTTTGCTTGTTGTCCAGAAACCTGTCATTTAAAATTAAGGTGCCCCAGCATTGCTTCTTTTCTGGATCTATTCCTCAGAAAATTGTGTATTTCTATATAGATTTGGGGTGACACAGTAGTCTTTGAAACATTAGCTTAAGCGCATGCGAATGTGAGTTTTTCCACACAAGCATTCTCAAGGGTGTGTGTTTGCTCCCTGCTGGTACAATGCATTTCCATTATGAGGCACCTGCCACCCCATGTTACGGTGAGCTGAGCTGTTAGCTGTTACTTTGACTGTCACTTCCATAAAGCAGAAAGGAAGCGGATATTTCCTGTTTAGATGCCACCAATTTTCCATCACTTGTGGTGCACATGCGCACTTTACTCACACACCCGCACGCAGTTGATAGATTTATTATAGCGTGTCAGAAATAGAGCAGGCTTCAAATTTCAGCAGAATAGACCCATTTGGAGGACCAAGAAGAACCCCCCTAGCTCCACTCAGCTCCCCTTTATCATACCCCACGCATTCAGCAAAATCCAGAGCAGCACCGAATACATGTTTTCTTTTTTTACAAAGGCAGGAGAAATGGGGAAAAAGGGTTCTTCTGTCACTAAGAATCACTTTGTGTGGATTTTAAATGTTTTACAGCCTTAATGGGCCTCCAGAAATAGATGCAGAGCTAATGTCCTCTGACTCTTGGAAAAAAAGAAGGAAAAAAAGTGTTTAAATGCACTAAATGTGTGTACTTTGTAAGTTTTGTGAAGGTGTAAAATTGTGTCTATGGTAGCTTGTGTGTGCAAAGGGAATGGCCCTTAAGTGAGGGATTCACACATGCAAATGAAGCCACTTAAATCTGGGTTCTTATTCCCCCTCCATCTCAAAGGACACCCTATTCTCTATTTTGAGCACCACTTTGACATCAGCACTCCGGAGATCAGGCCCTATGGGACTTTGGTCTTGTTTGGTACTCTACAGACTACAGAATCATCCAGATTTGCTTTATATTATCTCTCATCCAAAGAGGTATCTCCAACAAATCTCCAACAAGTCTTTTGCTTGATGCCGACAATCAGCGGAACCTAACGCGCAGCGTGAGCCTTGAGCATTACCTTTTGAAGAAGTGTTCAATATTGCGGGATTCCTGGCATTCAGTGCTTCCAGCCAGCATTTGCTGCTTTAGAACAGTTAACCATCTCCCAGCATGGTTCCTCTTCTTCAGACAGACTCCGACTTAGAATATTGATCTCACCGTGAGCTGTATCCTTACCCCTCAGACAATCCATACTAAATGTATTAGTTGTGGAGAGAGCTACAATGTCCTTTGCAGCTAATCATATTTAGCCAGAGAGAGAGAGAGAAAGAGAGACATCTTTAAAGAAGTAAGCTGCCTTGTTGTAAGGGCCAGAGTGAATTGTCCAGACGACAGTGCTACGGTGTGCAACTTGCTAAGGTGAGCTTCAAGGCCAGAACAGAAAAAAAAAAAACTGTTTAAACTCATTAAGGCCTAAAGTCGGAAGGTCTACACTTAGAAAAATATGCAAGACCTTGCATATGGATGCACAGCAATGATTTTCCTCCCCTTTCTGAAAACCCAGACAGACACACACATTCTCTCTTCCACAGACTGTTATGCATCACAGCAGGCATCATACAGGAGAGGAGAGCAGCACTGATTGTTGAGTGAGGCAATCAAAGGCTTTGATGCTAATCAGTGCTCTCTGTTCTGCCAGTTTGGGATGTTGGTTGAAATATACAATAAAGAAAGGTTTTACAGCAGATGCCCATTGCCAGGCCGGTGTGATTGCTCTTTACCTCATTCAGTGGCTACCCGAGGGACAGAACCAGCCTAGAGCTGGCGGATGAAGCAGCTAGATACCGATCCAGTGCCATATGTAACGCACTTTGGTTTCTGGCCCCCATCTTGCATATAGGTTTCCACCTAATCTGCTAAATACTTTGTGCACCATTCATTACATCTGTTTGGGTTGATTTGAATGACTGCTACTTCTGTAGCGATGACTGTCATTGTGCGTTTTGGCGGGATCTCCTGCAAAACAAGTCTGATAACACCTGTGCTGCTTGATGCAGCGAGTGCGTTCCTGGCACCCGTCTCTTCTCTCAGTGGGAGGGAGGGGCTGCAGGCGAAGTATGTTTTCCTAACTACTGATTTCGCTGAATGCAGTCTGAGTGCTTCTTTGCTAAACTCAGTCTGTCCTTGTGCTTGCTGGGACATTCTCATACATACTTGGGTTAGGTGATTGATTATGTGTTTGTATTAGAGGCTGACATTTTTTCGAGAGTCCCACGGGTCACGGGATTCCCATGGGAATCCCGCGGGACGGGAGACAGCATCAGTAAAGATCATGTGATTGGGACGGTACAGGATAAAAAATGAACGGGAGCAGACGGGAGCGGGAGCTAACCAATAGGAGGGAAAATAAACTAGGATCAATTGTCCTTGGAAATGTAAAACTGAGACTTTGTTATAAACTTAAAAAAAAAAAACTTGAATCGACGCTGCCATTGTGTAGTTTTTTTCCAAGAAGCCTATACTATAATGTGAGTCAAACGAACTACACGACCCACAAGCCAATTGTGCTTCTGCTCGATGTTTTCCACCTGCGTTAAGAATGGAGGGAGCAAACGCAGGTGGAGAACTGGACGTGGTAAAATTGGATTTGTAACGTAAAGTCAGAATTAAGGAGTTATCTATTAAACTCATAGAGCTGACAAGAAAGTCACAAATATTACCGAACTTCAGGAGAGTTGAATGTAGAGGTGTTAACACGCAGTCTGCTGCTTGTAAAACGTGTTAAGTCGGAATCAAGTTCACCAGTGATTAAGGCACACTTGTAAGACAAATTCTGGATTAAATCAGCCCTGCATCTCTTCATTCGTCAAACCAAAAGTACCATCATGTGTCAAGTCTCATCTGACCAACAAAATTGCTGCATGTGCAATAAAGATTTAAGAGCCTTTGCCACAGTAGAGGGGAAAGGTACGGAGCCCTCGAGGGGACATGGGGGAATTATTTTTTTTTTTTTTTTGCGTCCCCACGCAAAATTTTGCGTTCGGCATTTTGGAACAGCAGCACAGATGACAAACTGCTCATAAAACAAACAGCACTGATATGTCAATGATATGGTTTATTTGTCATATGAAGGTTAACATGCAGTAAACAATGCGATGAAATGCTTAGGATAAGAAGAATTGTTCAAATCACGATAAAATCAAAAACACTAATGGCGTACAAAAAAAAGTACACATCATGCAGCAGCAATAAGGAAATAAAGTGTCACAGATGTGGTTTCGTGCAATATTATTGTCCGGAGTTCAGTAGTTTGATAATAACTGTCTTTTAGTCTGATTGAAGATCATTTTATTTAAGGCCGATTTCAAAATAAAACTCAATAAATCTCAAAACGAGTGTAGTGTTTGTTTCATTTTTGCAGTTATCTGGTTTGGAAACTATCCCACAAAGTATTGATAACGCAAAGACTATTGCGTGAGAACGCAAAAAGTATTGTGAGCGAACGCAAAAGTATTGCGTGGGGACGCAAAAGAGAAAAAATTCCCCATGTCCCCTCGCGGACTCCGTAGAAAGGCTTCATCAAGGGAAGATATTCAATAAATATGTTGTGAAATAGAAAAAAATTTTATGTACCATTAAATGTACAATTTATTTAATACATCATTAAATATTAAGTGTACCACTAATTACGTCATGTCGTCTTTAAAATTATACTTAATTATTCAGTGGCACATTTAATTGCATAATAGTCCATTTCATGATATAATGGTACATTTATTGTTTCTAATGATGTATTAAATAAATAAATGGTACCTTTAATTTAATGGCACATTTAATGTTACATTTCTTTCATGTTACATTTACTTCACTTATGGGACATTCACAACATTTATTTATTTATTTAATGATGATTTTATTGTATTAATTTTGTCCAGTTTGACCCTCCATTCTTGATGCCTGTATATGAGGTCATGTCAGAATATGAATCAGGTGTTCTGGATCAGACACACATCTAAAACTTGCAGGGAAGGGGTCCCTGAGGACCAGGGCTGTGAACCATTGAGGTACAGTTTCTAAATTGTGAAGGTAATGCCTTTTTGCACTTTTGTTCACCAAGTACAATTCTCTTGCTAGGTGCATTTTTCTTTCGTTTCAGCAACTTGAAACATAAAAGTAATGTCATTGTTCAAAGGAAACAATCATTTAATAAATGAGTAAAATACAACTATGTACATTTTGTTTATTCAACTAAGATAGGCATGGTCTGTTTCCTTGTTTGATATTTTATTATTTCTTCATTATTATTCTTTTTACTTTAACTGGCCTTTACTACAACTAAAAACAGGGACCTAACTGGTCCTTCAAAGAAAGAAATTGCCAAAAGACTAAAAGAAGAAAACAAAAATGGGAGTGGCACAGGAGTGGGAGTCGTTCTAAATGGGAGTGGGAGTCAATTTACCAGGAGTGGGACGGGACAGGATTTTTTTCGTTATGCTGGCCTAGGATTGTGATGGGACAAGACATTTTTCTGTGGGAGCGGGATGGGACAGGAGAGAAAATTCACAGTGGTGATCTGAGGACTCTGTTTGCTCTGTCCATAAAATTCATTTCTATTTACTTTAGATCTAGTCCTCAAATTACAAGAAAACTAATACTGCACATTATCATGACCACACCAGGACTATTTTAAAACATGGAGGTGGGAGCATTGTGCATTTCTTCAGATTGACGGGATGATGATTCTATCAAATATTGACTTAGTGGGGGATTACTGCCATTGCAAGCCACACAGATTTGTATTTGTAAAAAAACAAAGGCCACGTTATAATGATGAATTAATTTTTATCGATCAGTTGCTTTGGTATAATTACATTAAGGTTTGTTCTAAAAATGACAAATTGTGAAAAAGTTCAAGGGTTGTGAATACTTTTGCAAGGCACTGTATACTGGAGTTTTTGACAGTCAGCCTCGATTCTGACTGTTTGCAAGTGCTTGTGTGTGTATTCTACCTCTGCAGGATGGTTGACAGAGTGTTGTTCAAGTCCTCTGACAGACAGTTCCATTAAATCATGCTGCAGTGGTAACCTGCAGTGACAAGACATCATTGCCTGCCTGGTATTCCTCCGCTGGGGTCTCTCATGCGCTTAATGAGGAAGTAAACATGCTAAATCGTCTGTTTGAGATAAGGCAAAGAGGTTGTCTCAATTCAGGATGTCACGTTTAATATCCATATAACTTAGCGTCCTTATATAAAACACCATGCATAATGCAGCAAGCATCGAAGGCTAAGAGCTGTTTCAGTTCCTGAAATAACCAAACAATGCTTCAGCAGCTGTTTATGAGGAGTTTACAGAAGCAACTCAAAGTCAAGATAAGAGACAGCAAGGAGGTGTACAAGAAGAAGCTGGAGAGCAAGCTCCAGCAAAACAATATCAGAGACATGTGGTCAGGGATGAAGAAGATCACAGGCTTCAAGCAGAAGGATGATCAGACCGATGGAGGTCTGGACAGAGCCAATGAACTGAACACATTCTTCAATAGGGTCAGTTCAAAAACCTGCTTTGCATCCTCCTCTCCTGCTCACAGCCAAACAGACATTGCACCCTCCTTTGACCCACAGGACCCACAGCTGTCCAGTAACACCTCAAATGTTTTATCTTCAACCTCAGCCATGGACCCTTCTGCTTCAGTATCAGAATCAGAATCAGAAAAGCTTTATTGCCAAGTACGTTTTTGGACATACAAGGAATTTGTTTTGGCGTAGTCAGTGCAATACAATACAAATTAAACAGTATAAACATATCTACAATATAATATAAATATATGTGCACAGTTTTAAGTGAGTGCCTTCAACCATATCAGAAGATGCTGATGCTTCCTTTGCTTCCCCCTTCCACCTGTGTGTCTCAAGAAGTCAAGTGAAGATGCAACTGGAGAGACTAAATCGGAATAAGGCTGCAGGTCCAGATCATGTCAGCTCTAGAGTCCTGAAGACCTGTGCAGAGCAGTTCTGTGGGATTATGCAGCACCTCTTCAACCTTAGCCTGGCCCAGAAGAAGGTTCTGGTGTTGTGGAAGACCTCCTGTCTTGTTCCGGTACCAAAGACAACTCACCCATCAGTCCTCAATGACTATAGACCTGTTGCCCTGACATCTCACATCATGAAGGTCCTAGAGAGACTCCTGTTGGTCCACCTGAGTAAGCAAACAGTAAACCATCAGGACCCCCTTCAGTTTGTTTATCGCTGTGGAGTCAGAGTTGAAGATGCCATCATACACCTGCTTCAACAAACCCACTGTCATCTGGACAAAGCCAGCAGCACTGTGAGGATCATGTTCTTTGATTTCTCCAGTGGATTTAACACAATCCAACGTGATTTGCTTTGTCAGAAACTCCAGAAGACTCAGGTGGAGGCCTCAACAATCTCCTGGATCAAAGACTACCTGACAAACAGACCAAAGTTTGTGAGACTGAAGGGTTGTGAGTCTAACCAGGTAGTCAGAAGCACAGGAGCACCACAGGGGACTGTACTCTCACCATTCCTCTGTACACCTCAGACTTCCAGTACAAGACAGACTCCTGCCATCTGCAGAAATACTCAGATGATTCTGCATTCGTGGGGTGGATCAGAGATGGACAAGAAGCTGAGTACAGAAAGGTGGTGGACCGCTTTGTGGCATGGTGTGGAAACAATCATCTCATTTTGAACGTGACTAAAACAAAGGAGATGATTGTAGATTTTAAAAGAAACAGGAATAGGTCAAACACTATTTCCATCATGGGAGAAGAAGTGGAGGTGGTGGAGGAGTATAAATACCTCGGTGTTCACCTGGACAACAGACTAGAGTGGAGATGCAACTGTGAAGCCATCTATAAGAAGTGACAGAGCAGACTGTACTTCTTGAGGAAGCTTAGGTCCTTTGGTGTTTGCAGCAAGATGCTGCATATCTTCTATAAATCTGTTGTGGAGAGTGTGATCTCTTCTGCCATCATCTGCTGGGGAAGCAGCATCAGAGCCAGGGACTTAAAAAAGCTCAACAAGCTGATAAAGAAGGCTGGCTCTGTTCTGGGGACTCCTCTGGAACTTCTGGAGATCATTGTGGAAAGACGGATTCTTCATAAAATGAAGAACATTATGGAGAACCCTGAGCATCCTCTTCATGAGACTGTCCTACAACAACAGAGTGTCTTCAGTCAGAGGCTTCTTCAGATCTGCTGTAAGACGGAGCGCTACAGGAGATCCTTCCTGCCCACAGCCATCAGCATCTACAACGGCTCTTTGAAGAAACCTTTATAATGAGCTACAACAACATTTAATTTACCTTTGGGATTAATAAAGTATTTTTGAATTGAATTATGAGAATATACAACATAAATGTTAAACGTTTGTGGTGCTACAACAATAGGAGAGAATTTGGGGGAGGAGAGATTTGCAAGAGCAAACAGATAGTTCAGATTCTTGTATTGTGGCAAATTATTTCGGTGTAAAGTACTAGCTGCCCAATGTTTTGAGCCTGCAGTGATATTTTATTTTGAACCGCAGCAGCACTGACTGTTTTCCACAAACGTTCCTGTGGTTTTTTTGCACAAATAATTCTGCAGTCAATTATTTTCAAGCACACAGTGACAGTGCACCAGTGCCCATAGCTCCAAGAGGGCCCTGCAATAAGAAATGCCACTCCTTTGATGACTTCTCCAATGAACAGGCGCTGCATTTGGAGATGCTATTTGGTGTTGCGAGTCTTCCTGCAGATTGAGGCAGCAGAGTCTGGCTGCAAGCAGCCCAGTGAGAAAATGCTGAGTGGATTTTGAAGAGGTGTTGAGAGCAGGGGATGATGGCTCTGCTTGTTCCTTTTAAGGTTATTTTGAGCACCAGACCTGCAGGGTGTGTGTGTGTATTTGATGTGTGTCAGGGTTGTGTTTTAATTAGAGAGACAGGAGTATGTCCTTGGGCTGCCGCAGAGGGTCAGGAGAACCTGGTGGGAGAGCAGTGGCCAAGACAAGCCTGGCAAGCCTGCTAAACACCCATTACCCTGATGCATAGATGCTCTCTAGAGCACACGCTAGAACTCGCTGCCGCACACACTAATCCGCAGACGAAATGCACGTAAGCATCCCCAGTGTTGGCGCCACTCCTGTTGGCCAATAATACCATGGTAACTGAGCAGCCTACATCTCCATGTGTTTCACGGCCTTCTCTTGTCTCTGAAAGCAAAATTACCACTGGCAGTACTCTAGGGAGTCTGAGAACGGCGGTTCAGATTGAGAAGGGCAGCAGGATGTGGAGTGGAAGGGGCAGGAGAGGTTCAGGAGGAGGTGAGGGGAATTTGAAGAAAGAAAAGGTTGTAAGGGGAGTGAAGAAAAGCATCTGACATTTATGTTCCTGGCCAACAGAAAATGCCACTTCTGGCTGGCATCTTTCTTTCATTCATGCTGCACTATGCGGCCTCCGTGCGACCCCAGGGTTGCCTACTCTACACTTAGTCACATCCCTTCGGTCAATTCTGCGTACGCTTTTTAGCATCTACCCCTTCCCATTTTCATAGCCCTGTCAAATGACCTCTACCTTTCATCCAGGTATTTCTTTATCCCGCCGTTGTCATTTCCATATCACAGACCCTCACCTTTATCCTGAATCAGGCTCATCTTTCGTCAGCTCTTCTCTTTGATTCTTCACCTCAGAATCCTCTCTGACCTCCCCTCCATTTCCTCCCATCGCTGCATTTACATCCCTTTCTTTCTCTCCTTTTGCTCCATGGCTAATCCCCCCTGTCCTCTCCTCTCACACTTTCAGTGTGCTTTGCCTGGGCTCCAGCTGATGGTGGGACTCATACAGCCTCCCAGATGAGGTGATAGCTAATGGCTGTTGAATAATGCATAGCAGCCAGGATTTAGAGAGCCCAGTCTATTAGCCTGACCAAATACTCTGGGCTTTTATTAAAGACCAACACTTACAATTACAAACTACATTAAGGCTGGGTGCTGTCCACCCTCCGCCGACCCCCACCCCCCTTGCTCTCCATTCATAGCTGCCCGCAGTCATATCCGAGGCAGAATATTATATTTTCCTTTTTAAGATTTTATAGCCTTGGAACAGCTGACCCTTTTAGAAAAGGCCATTTTTACACTTTTCTGGTTATTCTGTCCTGTCTATGTAATTGTGTCATAGGTTTGTGACCCTTTTAGCCACCGTTGTAAGTGAAAGAAACAGATGGTGTCAGCTTGTGTCGCATTTGCACCATTGGTGGCTGGTATGATCAGGGAAACCTGATGCAGACATAGCCACATTCACACAACGGTAAAAAGTATCTGTAAAAAATTTTACTTTTTAAATTAGCATAATTTCACTTAAAAATGTAGACATATTTCACAACTGTTAATTTAGGGCTGCTCGATTATAAAAATAAATTACAGTTATGATTTTTATAATCAATACTAAAATCCAGAGGTGGGTAGTAACTAGTTACATTTACAAAAAAATTTACTTCTAGGAGTAACTGCATGGTGCCACACTTTTCATGTCTGCTTGACAAAATTTATTTTGAAGTACAGCTACTCTTACTTGAAGACTATTTCTGACTACTCTACCCTCCTCCAGTTTCTTCACTGAATGAATATCAAGGATGTTGTACCCAGAAATGCACCAAGCACAGACACACAGCTTATTTTAAAGGGAAATTTCTTATTTTTGCAGAAGTTTCTTTGTTTTAATGTTATATTCGATCTGCCTAACCTGCTGAACCATTTGGAGGTCAAGTGACAAAACAGTAAACAGGATATATTGTCACTAGAAGTACTTACCTTCTACCTTCTGTAAGTGTCGATGTCAAAACCTTTATGTGATTAAATCATTTTTAAACATTAAATCTGATATTATAATCAAATGGTAACTCAGTACTTGAGTAGCCTTTTTATTTTCACTGTTACTTGAGTAAATTTATGGATGACTACTTTTTACTTCTATTTGAGTAAAAATATGTTGAACTACTGCTACTCTTACTTGAGTACAATTGTTGGGTACTCTATACACCTCAGCTGAAATCAGTATTATTGAAAATGATTATTCAATGAGTGCAGAAAAACTGTGTATTTATTACACTTGAAGAACAGTGATTTGCCTTGAAACTTAAACATTTTCCCTGATATCTATCTTATCATGGCTAAGCAATCCTAGGCACATACATAAAAGGCAGCTAAAGCTCTTCTCTTGTTTCTTGAGGATGATTTGTGTCTTATCCAACAGTTCTGAACATCGGCTGGGAGTATCAGACTTATCAGCTGTAGTCGGACGAAACGCACCATCAGCCTGTTAAGGTCAAACATGTCACTGACCCAACCCTCTATCCAGTTCAGTGTCTGGGTCATTGTGAAATACCTCCCAACAATGCTGACACATAAGTTGTTATGGTCACATGTCTCAAGGTGTGAAATTCGTACAACTGCCTGGGGAGATGAATCCGCTCGACAATGAATAAGGGTTAAATAGTAATAAATTATAATGAAATTAATATATAAATAAGAACTGAGTTAGTTTGACCAAACAAGTTGGTTTACATTTTAGTGCAGCTTCTGGAATATCCTTGACATTTATTCGAATTTAGGCTAAGCTGTTCAGATTCCAGTCACGTTTTGCATTAGCTGCTCCTTAATCATTCCAAGTTAAAATTTCATGTGGCTGTTGTTGCCTCATGGTGCACAAACCAAAGAAAATAAATCTTGCACATTATATGTTTTTGATCCACATGTCTTAGAAATCATAGTGTTAGACCAATAAACTGTCTTTAGCTTTTCTGCTGCTGTCACTGTAGGTGCTGTCTAATTTGCCACTTTGCCATTTTGTAACTTTGCAGTTTTGGTAAATGGTGCCATCTTCCATGGAATGTTTGGTTCCGACCACAAGTCCATTCATAACTGCACGAGTGACAATGCTGCTGTTGTCCTCTCCTCTTTCTGACATTTTTACGTTCGCTGACTTTTCAAAACAAGATTGCACAAATCACGGTAGTTCAGCCCTCGAAAGACGTGGAGGCATGTTTTAGCTGGGAGAAATTACAAAGTAAAATCATACTTGCAAATTGAAATTTGCTGAAGTTATTTGGTTAAAACATTTTCACTTCCTGTTTGTATTTAAGTTTCTGGTTTCTGTTTCCTCATGGCTGGACTCTTCTGTTGGTCCATTGGTCTGTTCTCTATTCCTCTGTTATCTGCTCCCTGTGTTTGTAAGTTCATCATTCCTTTCATTAAAATATCCTCACTATGCTGCATCATTGGTCTATTCTGCACCTTGCTTCGTCTCCATCTCCACAAAACATGACAAAACCCACCTGGAGCTTACCCTTAGTATTATCCAACCAAAGCAAACAGCCGCTTTAAAGTCCCAATAGAGTTCACCAAACACCACATGTTTATATTTGTGATAGTAGGACAATAAGACTTTTTTGGCATCACTCTAAAACAACCAAGGTAAAATACAATGGTTGTTATGCAGACTTGATGATGCCAAGAGGCCAGTCTTTGCTGCAAATCTCTAATAATGATCTTTAAAGATTTCTTTACTTCCCCTTCTCTTCTTCTCACTATGGATTTTGGCAGCAAAATCATGGGTACTTGTTCCCAGTAGCTAAAAGAAAAAGGCCCCTTTGTCAGAAACACCTGGATTACTGGTTATAAGTGGCTAGAAAGTCAAGTGTAAATGCTTCAAACAAAAAAATGCTTCAAGTATTTTTAAATGAAATTTTAAGGGTGCCACAGGTGATTTTGCAAAAACAATTATTTCTTAATATTAGATTGTTTGCCCCTTAAGTAAATGTAATCTTTAATGTGAGATTATACTGCCACAAATATGAAAGGAATTTATTGATTTATTTTTTTCCATATTAGTGGTGCCAGAATTCGTCGGTGTCTATACTTCTCTCAGGTGAAATCTCTTTTGTTGGCTGGAAAAGGTAAAGGAATTTTTGTCTTAGACTGTTGACAGCATGTGACTGAAATCCATGTTTACTCATTGTGCATTAGTCTGTGTTCTAATGCTGCCGAGTTGTCATCGTCCTTGATGGATTTTAATTTCTCTCTGCGGTTGCTGTTTTTTCTGCAGATGAGGCTCGCTTGCACAATATTCCACATGATTATACAAGATAATGGCCGCTAATAGCTATAAGTGTCTGGAAGTGTGCGTCATGTAAGTGGCATCTGAATAGTTTTAAAGTGTTGCTAGCTAATGGCTATCTAAACATCCTCCTACCTAGCCACGTTTAAGTGCATACCTAGCTGCCTTCCTTTAACAGCATATTGACCTATCTCCTAATTTTCATATTGCTATGCATAGTTTCAATTTGCATTTGCATAATACAATGTGACAGGTCTGCATGTTCTTGAGAAGTTTGCAGAGCAAGGTGTTTGTGTGGCACGTTTTTTTACGGATATTTTCAGAGTGAAACTGTGGTCAATCAAGGAAACAGCGGTCATTGGGCCATCTTTTCTACCCAATGGCTCATTTATGCTGATCAATCTTTAGATGTGTGATCTTGGTCACAAGGCAATATCCAGGCTTTGCAAAATGGAGATCAGATTCAAATGGGATGATGGATCGATGTCCGTGGGTTTATGACTTAAAGCCAACCACAAATCCAAGACCAATGTGTGTATCGTCTTCCACGGTCTCTTGTGAGCTAAGTGATTACAGAGATGGCCACCCAATGATCAGATCAAAACCTAATTTAAAGTCCAAAATACTAAAGTCTGGCTTTTTTTTTATCTAACCTTGCAGCATTCTTCATGAGAATGCACTGGAAAGCAGATTTAGATTATTGAGAGGAAGGCTTAACCTTAGTGGCTTTTTATTTCAATTAGACAAAAAATAAGCATTTAGTCACATACTTATTATTTAGATTTTGCCATCAGTATTTGCCGAGATGTCTTTAAGTACATGTTAGAGGTGAGACATAACTAAATTAAAGCTATATTTTGGTCTTCTTCTCTCATCAACAACTTCCTGACAGACAGTCAGTGTAATGCCCTGTGTGTGTGTTTGATAGAACAGTCGCTACAGGTATGTTACCAATATTTTAAGATAAAAACAAAATGAATACATTATTGACTTTTCTTTCTAACTTTAGCATTTTAAGTGATTCATGATGCAGTTAACACTGCAATACAAAATATAATATAATAAAAACAATACAAAAAATAGGCTTCCATTTGTATATTCTAATGAGTGGAGATCCTATTTACCTCTGAGATTCCTAAAACGCAGCATTTTCCAAATCTGCTCCTTCCTGTTATGTGCTGGAAATCATGCTCTCTTCCTTGCCCTCCCAGCAATGAATGCACTGTATGCATGTCTTGACTTGTCTACATGTCACAGAAAATTATTTTCTTTTAATTTGCTTTTCACATCCGTATGCTTCCAAAGGCTTCATTTTAAATACCTGACTGATACTTAAATAGCCAGTTTTGAGTCATTTGTACAATGAAGAAAATTGTTATCAATGCTACCTGGTAGGGCTAGGAATGGTGGGTTCGCTCATTGTGTGACCGGGTAGCGCAAAGTAAGGTGGGTTTGCTTGTCGGAAAAAGATCAGAGTGAGTCTCTAACCAGCCTTTCACTGTTCAAGCTGAAACTTGTCTGATTCTGGTCAGGAGATGATTTATTGGTGCATCTCTATTTGGAACCACTATGGATTGTATAAGAATTAACTTACATAGCCTGTTCAAACCGACTAAACCGGACTAAAATATTATATATTTATTAGAGAGTTTTTAAATCACAGCATGGGATTTGTGAAATGTTTATTTATGAAAGCAAAAACAACTATGATTCAAAGTTTCCTAAAAAATATTGTTAAAATGTTTTTTGGTCTCATGAACCCAATATCATATACAGTCTCATGTCATGAACTGGAATTATCATTATACGCCGTGAGAGATATGAATGGGTTTTTATTCTAAATCAGTTCCCTAAGCAAATATACATTATAAATGGCACTTAAAGAAAGCTGATTATAAAACTATATATGCAGTATCTATATTTGTATTAATATATTTGGACTGTATTATCCTTGTATGTGATGCATGAGGCTCTCCATTCAGAGGAGCACAATTCCCTGCGGGCTGGCAGCTAAACATTTCTGTTTTATTACGCTTCAATTAAAAATCTAAGCACAAAAGAGTCAGTAAATATCTTGTTTTCCTCTTCACCTATCCTCTTCACTGCTTGAGTTCAATGAGTGGATTTTGCAGGAAAATGGAAGTTTTTGGTAAAAGCGAAATGTGTTTCCTAAAAAAATAGTAAGGAAGGCTTGGTAAGGAATTTGGGACTAAAACCGGGGAATGCAACAGGAAGCATGTGCCTAATACAAAGACAGGGTCTTAACTGCAGTTCCCAAAATATCTGTGGATACAGGGACCTACCCAAATGATAAAAAATTTTTATCTGAGAATGAATGTGGACACTGGGCATGTGCTGAGACAGAAAATGACTGCAGTCTCCGTAACGCATTAACTGCATACCTCTGTTTCTCTGGAGGCGTACATCGGAGCATAGGGCAACTGCACACTGATGTGGGGCATCTGTTCCCACATTTGTTAACTTTCTCCTTGTGTATGTATGCGTGTGTGTGTCTGTATCGTTCTGTGTGGATTTAATAGAGAGAGAGAGAGAGAGAAATGAAGGGTGATGGCAGCGAGTAAAAACATATGCGTGCCTGTGCGCCATGACTGGTGTGATAGGAGCGCTTGGTGGAGTGGAACGACAACGTGTTGTTGCAATAGAGGGCAAGTGCCGACTTGTCACTGGTCTGTGTTAATGCTGACCCAGGGCGTTGGCTGATCTCACCTCATTGACTGCAAGATGGTCACGGGTTAAGTCCGCAGGTGTTACGTCTTCTTTGCCTTCCTTTGTATCTGAAGCCCACCACCCCATGTTCCAGTCAGACTACTAAGCAGCCTGTTATTCCCTCTTTCTTACCATATTCACCCAGCCCTGTCCTTATGTGCACAGAGCCCAAACTTTATGTATGTTCACCTCTCATAATGCTTTTCACACTAAAATCTCTGTGGGGACATTACATGCATAATCTACCCTATAATAAGACTCCGGTTGGGCCTGGATGGCTGGTTAAGAGAGGAAGGGAGATGTTTTAATTAGACTAATTTGCTGCACTAGCCAGCAAAGAGCAAGACCTCTTCACAGATGACCTATTTCTCAATGAGGAGAGGCACAGAGTTAGCGATCAAAGTTTCAGATGGTGAACCACTGGGGATCTGGAGGTGAGCTAAGGTGGTTCAAGAGAACTTCTTTAAGTCAAGAGCAGTGCTGGTGAGAGGTAGTGGGAATAAGAATTATTTGCAGGAACAGCATGGTATGGAACTAGTGTCTCTGGTGTACCATCGCAGAGATAGAACGCTTATACTACCCTGATTTATGACTACTGTGAAGAATTGAGTGCTTCATAAAGATTTGCCGCTGGCTGAGATGGAGTAATCAGTGAAGTGATCTGACTTTGGTGCATTACAGTTTTAACATGTTGTAAAGCCAGTGACGACGACCCTACTTTGCCAGAAAATGTCTAAGGAAAGAGTTACAGTGTGACTCTGGCCCTCAGTCAAGGTCATATGGATTAGAAATGATTGGGTTTCCAATAGTCTACTGGGGAGTTCTGCATGATGAATCATCATTCTATTCCAAATCGACACCAATTAAGAAAGGTTTGTTTATTCTGCTGCAGGACAAGCCATGGATGTTCGCTTGGCGCGCACATTTTCACCCCCTTCCTCTGCTCACAAGCAACACTGTGGCATTTTTAGGGATTAGCACAACGTGTGCCGCATGCACCTATTTGTATCTGCGCGTGCCTACTCATGCAGTGTGGGTTTCGTAATTGTCTCAGGCTCGTGGTTTCACATTTTTTATGTGCACACTTGTACGCGTGTGCGCTCCTGCTGTTGGCACGTGTGTGTCCATGGTCGTGTCACTCAATGTTGACTGTGTACTCTTGCTCTGTTTGTGCCAGGAGCCTCATGTCTGCAATGCATGCTATATGAAAAAGGGAGGTTTGTGGAGCCCAGTGCAGGAGCCAGTGAATTCATTTGCATTCATTCCACTGCCTGTCTCTCCTCAGAGCCCATTCTAATTACCAGCCGCTCAGGTCTGCTACAACACTGCACATACTCCCTCTCAGCGTAAAGAAAAAAAAAGTCGGTGGTGAATTCCTGTAGCTTTGGTAGCAGTCTGTCTTTGGCCTGCCAGGGATCTCTTCACATTGTTTTGTTAGCTATCAAGCCTTAAAAGTTATCCTGTTTTACTGTCAGAGTCAGAGCAAAAAGATCATATGCATGCATAGGCAACTACAGCTCCACCTCCAAGGTCTGTGTGCACTTGTTGTGATCGTTTTGGGCTCAAGGGAGAAGAGGTGTTTGTTCAAATATAGGATGTAGTTAGGCGGAAGGAGCAGGAGGCTAGTAAAAGATTAATGTGCTCGCTAATCACTGTAATGGCCATTGTGGCGTTTTACCTCCTGAGTCTCAAAAAGCTTGTCACACCTCCTTCCTGGTGATGCAAATTTCTGCCAAGGCCAACAACTCAAAGGGCACACCAAGGCCGGGAACTCATACCACTATACACGCTCCAGAGCTTTGCAGGACGCTCATTTCCATACTTGTGCATGCACATGAACGCATGACCTGCTGCACACACCCACACCTGCACACCACCACGGCTGTGGCAGTAATGACCGGACTGTGACAAGGTCAGGGAGGATTAGGACACCATTGTGCTCTCAGGAGAGACAGGCTGAGCTCATCTAGCTGCTATTCAACAGCTACATTTATTCAAACTTACTCTGACCTCCTTTCTTCCACCTTCCCAGCAAAACAGACGAAAATCCATTAAGATAAGAAAAAGTTTGGTTGTGCGGCCAGCATCTAAGAGAGATCACTCCTATACATTCTTTAGTTAAACACATCATTTAAACAGTGCGGGTTCAGCAGAGCCGAATCTGTGAATAATGTAATCTGGGTGGAGGCCCTTGCAGTGAAGTTTGAGTGATGGCAAGCTTCTCGCTTCTGAGCCGAGGAGATGGGACTCAGGAGGATTTATTTCTCGTCTCCAGGAAAATGCTACTTTAAGAATTACCTGCAGCCTAAACATGATTGTTGTAGTAGTAGAGTTGTTTTTGAAGATTGGGGTACAAACAAGTAATTATGAGAATATGCTCACAGATTTGGATTTCCTCACAACATCTGTGCTAGCTTGCACACACGCTGCAAGTCCTCTCCAGTGTGGAAAAAAGTCAGATGATGCATGGCTGCTAATTATCACTCTAAGAATTGACTTGGTTCCGTATGGAAAAACTCATACAGCCCTTGGTTTCTTCATTTGTATTTTCTGCCTTTAATTGGACAACATGATTGTGTCTCTTTGTTAAAAGAAAAATCCCTCCGTTTATCCCAGTGTCTGCAGAGATGAATCAATGGCTGTTTTTATTCTAATTGCTGTCTTAGAGCCCTCTCTCATCAATGTAATTATCAGCGCTTCTACCACCATCGCTGCTGTTTTCATCATCATTGTTAGCACTGTTATTACTGATGTTATCATCATTATCTTTGTTATTTCCATCACCACCACTGCCTCTATCAGGAACATTATCTTCTTGGGCGTCATCTTGATCATTAGCAATATTAGTCCCAGTTGTCATATGTTCACTGTTGTTATCATCGATAACCCCATCCTTCATCCCGGCTCCATCGGCGACCGACCAATAAAGAGATTATACTGTAGTTTATAAAGTCTGATGAGATAATGTGTTATCTCGGATTAAGACAAAGACACATTAATACAGGGAGTCAGATGGTCACAGGGCGGATCCCATCTCATTACCTTAAAAAAGCAGAACAAAGAAGATCATGCTAATTTCAGATTTCTGACCTTTTTACAGGGTTAATTATTTATTTCACTGAAGCACAGGAGTGGAATAAACTTTGTAGCAATTTAATGCAAGTCAATTAAGAGGCAAGATAGATGAAAAGCTATCCTGGGGGAAATTATTAATCTTTTATTTTTAGAGTGGGGTGGATGTATTTTTTTTTTTTTTGGCCTAACCGTTTTGTTGAATGCTCTCTAAAACACCAAGAGCCCTCTTTCCATCAAGCAGGTTAGATATAGTTAAGGTTATACTCTATGGGTTTTATAGGGGCTGCTTTGTAATATAAAAAAATATCTGTGCTAGATTGCTGGCCATAATAACAAGTAGAGGTGGAGAAATGAGGAGCTGGAGAGGTGAGTAAACACAGAAATTAAGGAAGAAGAGCAAAACTGTGGTATTATTTTGTCTTTTAATATGATTATGTCTTGCGCTTTTATAGTGTGCTTTACATAAAATGTGGCAGTCTTTTTTTATAAAAAAATGCAGTGTATTGTGCGTTTCTTGCTGATGTCTGTATGATAATACAAACCCAGGATCCATGGAGTAAAAGAACCTCTGGTATTTTTGCAGATTTATAAAGAAGAATAAAATGTTGATAATACAAGACACAACTTAAATGTATATATACACTACCGGTCAGAAGATTTAGTGACATTTTCTCACTTAATGGGTCTGTTTATTGTCATGACTACTTAGGTTGTAGATTCTCACCAAAGGCAACAAAACTGTAAATGAACACACATGGGATTATGTAGTAAACCAAAAGTGTGAAATAGCTCATAACATTTTAATATTTTAGATTATTACAAAATAGCCAGGGGATGGCTTTAAACTGAAGATCACTACACCAACTGTCAAGCATAGCGGTGGCATCATCATACTAAGGGTCTGCTTTCCATCCAGTGGTTGTCATACTTCAGAAGATACCAAGTTTAGATCAAAGCTGATTTTGGAATGGGAGAAAGCTGACATTAAGTGTGTGGGATATCCCTGATCAAAACCCTAATAAAATAGAACAGTTGGCCCGTGCCAGGAAACGTAGGAACTTACTCTAACGTTTGTAGTTTTAAAAATATATTGAAGTTATTTGTATACTGTGTCCTCAAAAATGTATGTATATGCATAGTTCTTACTGGCCGTGCATCAACAGAATGGATACAAAGGAAATGAATAAATCCTTTTGTTTGTAGGCAAGAGCAAAAAATGATAAGACACAAAATAATTCATCTACAAGACACAAAAAGCAACAACAGATCACATGTGCATGCTTTGTGGTTGCTTGTGACTTATTTTCTTTTGATTTTGTGTTATGGATTTTGTGATTATTTTAATATTACCTTGTTGCATCTATTTTTGCTTTCCTCTTTACATCACCAAAGAAGAATAATCAACATTCCAGTGAAAATATGCAGAAGGATGGTCAGCGAAGAAGGGTTTTATTGCTGCTAAGGCAATAAATATTATTTTTCATTAAAATGTAAATATTATAAAGACTTTTCTTTTTTTTTCCAAAATTCATACTGTTTTTAGATACCTTTATTATTTTTTGAAGGATGCCTGTCTTATTTCCTATCAGATACAAACTTCTTGCTTAAATAAGAAAATCATTTTAAATTAACTCTCTTCAATGCATAAAAATTATAGGCGTAACTCTTACTGTATAGTAATCATTACCCCAAAGACCATGGTCACACTATATTAAAGGAGACATTTTAAGTGAAAATATAAACCTTTTACATGATTCTGTGATGACTTTTCTTGTAAAACATTTACAATAAATGCAAATAAATAGACATCACACTTTCAAGATCTATTTCCTAATTTATTCTCAGGTATTGAGGTGACATTTAAAATGAAAACAGATGTACACAGTGGCAAGGGACCATGTAGTAGTTAAATTTAGCTGCAGGTCTAAATTATTCCTGCTTACTTTGCCTATCTGGACTTTATATAGTAACTTTTGGAACTTGAAGGCTTGCAGAAGGCTCTTTATTTCGCCAAAAGATGGTTTTACTTTCTCCGACTTTGCCAACATTTGTTTCAAACAGCATAACCTTAAAAGGGAAGGGGGATGGCATTCCTCTGGTAGCCAAACCACAACTCTTCCTGATTTTCATGACTGGAATAATTTCCAAACAGCTACTATGTCTTGACAAGAAGGGGCAAGGGGACCATTACTTTACACACTAAAATAAAATTATGTGCTGTTTCTGGCATGTAATTAAAAAGAGTCACAAACTGCAGGTAAGATGAAGAATTTTGAAGATTTAAATCACACACATTGTTTTAAACCTTGAAAGCAGATAATGGCACTTGCCTGTAAAAATTGCTTTTTATTCCGCGTGCATAATAATGCAAATTAAATTGAGAGGAGGGAACTTTGCCTTTTTTTTAAAAGTATTCTCCAATATTAATTATGGGTTAACCTAAAAACAAGACTAACACATGGCGAAAGAACTAACTAACAAATAAAAAGACACACAGACCAAGCAAACTCATAGTCAAAGATAACTAGTCAAAAGAAGCTTAGGAAAACTAGAATAACCATGAACTAAAGGAAACAGAAGAACAGCAACAACAACCTAAGATCTGGCAACCTAAATATAAACAAAGAGCCTATAAGGAGACCCAGATTACAAAGTAAATAAACCTAAAACCACACTGACAGAAACAACTGGAAACAAGCAGAGAACATTAAGACTAGAATAAATACAAACAAAGTCTAAAATGTCACATCCTGACAGTCATGGCTGTCAAATAGTGCTAAAACAGTTATATGCTCTCCACAAACCCAATTGGAGGTTTTAAAACTCCAGGCTAGCATTACAATGCCGCTGTCCTATTTTTTGTTTTTATTTTGCCCTGCTCACTGAAAAAGGTTAATATTTATATATATTAGTGTTCCTTTGGCAAACATCATAGTAAATGGATTTTACAGTCACAGGGTGGGTAAAAGATTTTTGATTGGAAAAAGCCCAGCAAATGTTACACTACCTTGCCTTGCAAAAGCAATCATTTATAACCGGTATTTTCTGTATACATTCTTTTTAAAATAAAGTTTAAATTGAAGATGCCTGTGGCAAAAAGAAATTATTAACGAAGCTCTTTAAATAGTCAGTTTATTTTGTACTGCTTCATATTTTGAGTGTATTTAATAAAGCAGCTTTTTTAAATTTAACTCTACATATCATAAAAATGTAGTGCAGTTTGGACAGAGCATTTGTCAGCCGTATCACATCCGAATGTGACACAGCACTTCGAGCCTTCATGAATGTGAGGACACACATTAATCATTGCCCACAGTTTTTAACCCACTTGGTAATATTCCTTGTTAAAGATCCTCAAGGATTCATCCTAGGGCCATTCTTATTTTCCTTATATATGTTGCCCCCAGGGTCTATTTTAAGGAAATATAATATCTCTTTCCACAGCTTTATGGATGACATTCAAATCTATCAGCCCACTCAAAAAAACTACTCTTTGAAGCCATTATTGGACTGTCTTGCTGATATAAATGCCTGGATGAACTCAAACGTCCTCCATCTCAACTGTAATAAAAAAGATCTTATGGTATTTGGGAGATCTTATGTTTCCAATACCACTCTCAAGCGCCTTCTGTCATAAAATTGTTCTTCTGTCAGGAATGTTGGCATATGTTTTGACAGCTCCTTTAAATTCACAATAATTTATGACTTCTTGCTTAAGTAAAGCCTTATTTTCCTACTGAAGATTTAGAAAGACTGATCTATGTTTTTATTTCAACTCGCTTACAAAATTGAAATTAATTCCCTTTGTGTCGGTTTTCAATCAGTCAGCCCTTCATCGCTTGCAACTTTTACAGGAAGTAGAAAAGGTGAACATACAGTATAACTCCAGCTCTGGCTTCACTCCACTGGCTTCCTGTTCGTTTCTGTATTGATTTTAAAATTTTGCTAGTGGATTTAAGGGTCTTTAGATGGTGTTACCCTACCATATTTAGAGAATCTTACAGCCATTTGTTCCGAGATGTTCCGGGGTCCACTCAGAAAAGTAGAGCTGATCGTGTCTTCTTTACTGCAGCCCCAAAACTGTGGGTCCATATAAGAGCTGCTCACAATCTCGAGACTTTTAAGGTGCTTTTAAAGACCCACCTTTTTAACAACTCTTTTCAATTATTTTGTTGTTGCTGTGCAGCTCATTGGTGCGAGTTGTTTGTTGTAAAGTGCCATATAAAGAAAGTTGACAATGACATTGATAATTGTACAGCTAGGTCATCACACACTACGTAACCATTATGTGGTAATTTTGCTCATTTGGTTAATAGGATTTAGATTTCACCATATAAAGTATCAGAAATGCATCATTTACATGCTAGTTTAGGTCCCTCTCACTTACAGGGATACGCTAGGTATTTACGCTAATACCTAGCGTAAATACCTGCTACCTGTTAGATTTCCCAGTAAATCCCGTCTCGATCCTAATTCTGGTTTCTACACATTCGTCCATATATCACTTTTTTTATCATGAGCTAATGAGTCCAGGAAAATGTCTCACTATGACTTCCCAAAACGCAGGTTTTTCAGTGGACCTAGTTGCAGAAGAACTGGGTAAGGGATGTTCTGCACTGTCATTGTCACATTGTGGTTTTGGGGTGGACCGAAGCGAAGACAAGAACTTGGCGGCAGCATTGTGAATGGATCCAGAGCTTTATTCAAAAGGTTTCTGGGCGAAGCAAAACGTAACAAAAACATACTGCAGGTACTAACCAGAGTCAGATCCAAAAACTTACTTTAGACACTGCAGAAACTCATGGCATGAACGGGGGTAGTGCAGAGAGTTGCGAACGACGGAACCAGCAAAGAACAATGAAACAAAACCAACTAATATACTGAGGGAGAACAAAAGCAGGTAATCAAAGGAATTGAGAACAGGTGAGACAAGGAGGCAGGAAGCCAGAGAGAGCAGGTGAACCTAAAAACAAGACTAACACATGGCGAAAGAACTAACTAACAAATAAAAAGACACACAGACCAAGCAAACTCATAGTCAAAGATAACTAGTCAAAAGAAGCTTAGGAAAACTAGAATAACCATGAACTAAAGGAAACAGAAGAACAGCAACAACAACCTAAGATCTGGCAACCTAAATATAAACAAAGAGCCTATAAGGAGACCCAGATTACAAAGTAAATAAACCTAAAACCACACTGACAGAAACAACTGGAAACAAGCAGAGAACATTAAGACTAGAATAAATACAAACAAAGTCTAAAATGTCACATCCTGACAGTCATGGCTGTCAAATAGTGCTAAAACAGTTATATGCTCTCCACAAACCCAATTGGAGGTTTTAAAACGCCAGGCTAGCATTACAATGCCGCTGTCCTATTTAGTGTTTCAACACTGGCTTAAATCCTTTAAATTTGATTTGAATCCATTGGAATGTGTGTAAGAGGGTTTGGCTTTCAATTTAGCATTTCTAGGGAGAAAAGAAGAATTGAGCGAGTTTGTGGATCTTTTAGGAGTGGAGGCCCAAAGCTGCCTTGGCTAAGCCCTCTAAAGCACCAGCTGGCAGTAGAACCCCCCGTGTCACTCCACTCTCACAGATTACATTCTCCTCTGGCCCTCAGTCTCTCCTCTCCTGTCTACGCTCTACTCTTTCCCCTTTTCCCTCGATAAGAGGCAAACAGCAGAGGAAGCTGCATTGACTTGTATCGTCAGAAGTTCCAAACTAAATATCAAAGGCATAGTTAAGAAGCCAACTCATTGCTTCCTACTAGAGGTTTACAATGGCATGCAAAGCTATTAATAGTCCTTTTTCACATTGGTTTTATTGGGATTTAAAGTGATAGACAAACACACATTGGTTTTATTGGGATTTAAAGTGATAGACAAACACACATTGGTTTTATTGGGAATTAAAGTGATAAACAAACATGTACTAGCACAATTGTGATGTGGAAGGAAAATGATACATGCTTTTCAAGCTTTTTAATAAACAGAAACCTGACTCCTTTGCTTTGATGCTCCTGGGTAAAACTCAGAAGTCAGGTGATAGGGTTAGGGTATACAGTAAACAGTATTGCAATCTCTAATTAATTCCTGGAGCACTGGTGAATCCTGCATCCAAAAAGGGATGTAGTTTGACATAGCTGCATATGTATCAAAACATGGCCACAGGAAAATAACAAAAACTAGAAGTAAAAAAACATTTTTGTTAACTGAAATAAAAATAAAAACGAGACTTTGCAAAAAAAAGGAAAACTAACTGAAACTGTAATGACTTAATTTATAGAGATAATATGCTTAGTTTCTGTTTGTGTGTTTCATGCATTATGAAGTCTAGTTTCCATTATTTTTTTTTTCCTTTTTCTTGCTGTGCCGCATTACGCCAGCATATGGCAGGTACGTCAGTCAAGTCATATGTGTTGATGCGGTCCATCGCACCTAGTGTCATGTCAGCAAAACTCGGGAGAAAGCGCAAGTGTCTTGTAGTGGAATGAGATAAAAAATGTGGGAAATTATTAAGGGGGAAAAATCCCTCAAACATGAAAGCTCACTTGAAAAGTTCATACAAGACAGCTAACCTAGCTTACCTTGAGAAGGTAAAGGAGCAAACGCAACCCTCATTCACAGGATATGGCATGTAACTCGTATTACAAAAAATATTAAGACTATAATTGAAATTAATAAAAGCTAAACTTAAACTAAGCATTTTGAAAAAATGCTTAGTTTGCAAATGCTAAAAATTAATTCAAACTAAAAAAGAATGGAAAATCTGAAGTCAAAACTACATAAAAAAAAACAGATTTTTCTAAAAAAAACCATTTTGAAAACCATTTCCTAATTTTGTGTTGGTCTATAATGTAAAATACCAGTAGTTTGTAGCTGTGTTGTAATGAAATCTGAAGACGTTTCAAGTGGTATAAATACTTTTGTAGCAAGCTGTAGCTGGTGAGATTTTACGATTAAAAACTTCACTCTGACTAAAATTTGTAGAATTCCTACTTAGTAAAAATATCTTCAAGAAATCTATTATTTACAACAGAAAATGTTTTGAATGTTATTCTTAACTGTGCAAAAGAAGGCATAATACATGAACACAACCTATATTTTTGTTGTGGATATTTTTGGACATTTTATGTTAAAGCTGAACAAGCTGCTCATTTAGTTAAGGGGGGACTCCAAGCATTTACTAGGCAAATATTTTCCAAGATGATTATGTCATTTATTATGTTATCTAAAACAACTTGCATTGCCACACACCTACATTCCTTAACCATTGTTTGCAGAGCTTTTTCTGATCTTTATTATGAGGCCCTGCAGAGACAATCCCATTTTAATGTCATGGTTTATCATAATCCAGTGTGATGGGGGTATTGGCCAAAGACATAAGAGCTATAAACAATAGAAAATGCATAAAAAAATTATACAAACTTGCAACATGTATTCAGCACCCTAACTGTGCTGACATACCCCTTTCCAACAGGAAACAGAAGCTATTCTAACACCTTTTAAAAGCCACCCGCAACACTGATTGTCACAGGAGCCACTAAATATGAGCTCTACCCGAATCTTGGCTCCATAGATTCTGCTTCTGTGTGACTTTGATGTTTTGACACATTTCTTCTAAACTGATGCGTTAACACACAGATAGCCCAGCAACCCTTGTGTCCATTGAGACAACAGCAAGGTGTTACGTCATTACGTCACAGTTGAGACCAGATATTTTCAAACACTGCATGAAAAAGACACATAACCCTGTTTTATCTCTATGTCTGTCATTAAACCAAACTATGTTTTTTTCTGTTTTTGTTTTAGGTCAGTCAGGATTACCAAAACAATTTTTATTTGCAAAATGCCAGAATTTTCTTTTTCCTTTCTTCAAAGTGAGAGGTTTATATAAAGTAGTTACCTCAAATAACACAGCTTAAAAGACAATCCTACCAAACACTAGGAAATTGTATGTAAACATGTAAATTTGAAGAAAGTTACAAATAACCTCTCATTGTTCTGGCATTACATAGTGTTAGGTATTAATTAGTCAACTCAGAGGCAAGAACGATACAGAGTCAGTTTTACTTGCAGCAAGGGTAGCTCACTTTGCAGTGCAAGACTACAAAGTGTTGGCACCCCTCTCTCTTTATTTATACATGATGGTTCACACACAGTTCAACAAACATTCAGGGTGTTGGAAGTATGATTATTGATTAATTAATCTTGATCGATAATTATAATTAAAATTCATAATTTGACTAAATCAATTTCTTAACCAAAATCCTCATTTATGAATCGAGACCAGAGATGTTTCTGGTGTTGTAATTGTGGCTCAACGCCTTTGACAATTACAACCATTAAATACTCCGTAATAATTAATAACTATTATCAGAGATGTCACTGTTTAATCGACCGTTTCTGCCGAAACGTGTGGAACTTTTAACCTTATCTTGACTGACGAATCACTCTTGCCCAAAATAAACACAGAACGCCTTCTGTTACCATCTATGTGAATATTTATTAAATCACAGCCTGATACAATCCGTTCTTCCGATTTAATAATCTTCACCTACTCAAACATGCAAAGTTCTACGTACAGGGGGCAAAATATCTAACTAAACACAAATGAAGCAAAACAGCAGTGGGTGCGAAAAGGATCAACTAGCAGTTATGGCAAAAATTATAATATAAAAAGGGATGTGGTGGTGAGGGGCGGTGGGGCGCAGCTCCACTGTAACTCAGTGATACTCAGTCATAAAACCTCCCCCAACTCCTGAGCAGACAAAGAGTTATAAAACTTTTGGCGTCAAGCTAGCAAGCAGTGAGGTTGAAGACAAAGGAAAATGGGGAATTTCACCATGAGGTTATTTTAGCAGTCCAGTCTCACAGTGCACCTGCGCTGGCTCTCAGGTGTTCAATACCCCACAAAACACACACAGAGCTGGGAGCGCAGCGGCTTCCAGATGTCAACACAGCACATCAACGTTTCAATAACAAGGTTACATGCACATATCATTCAGAACACATTAGATTCTAACTGCACTAAAAATCTCCTCTAATAAAGAAATAAAAATATTAAAATAAAGGATGGGTATTACTTGGTGAAGTTTCCTTCTAGGGCAGCGAGTGAGAGGGAAAAAGGGGGGTGAAGCGTTGCTGCGCGTCCGCAGTTAAACTCCAAGAAAGCGGTCAGTCTTCGTCCGTTGGCCTCCTTGGCGAAAAGGGAAAAAAACGTGATCTGACCATCAAAGTCGACTTAGGATGAAACACGGTGGCGGTTCGTCTCCTTGAAACTCCGTGTTTTTAGTTATGTGTTAAACTTGCGTCTTCGATCGGCAAAGTGAAATTTCTGGCATTCTCAGTCCAGAAACCTCAGTTATGAATTGTTCGTCGGCCAACGAGAGAGAATAAATGGGATCCACTCGGGACTCTTCTCCAGGTGATGCTTCAGATGTTGGTAACCAAACCCGGTCTCCAGCTGAAAAGCGGGGTGTTCAAAATGGGGGCCCTGCTATATAGCGTCTTGTGACGTCAGACCTGGGACGCCCGTCATATCAGTCGTAGTGTTCGACCGGGTATGTAGGAGCGGACTGTCCTGGATACAAAATGGCCGATGCCGTTGGAAAGGCATAGTGACGTCCGACAACATGCACATGGTCCAATATTCAGCAAACAAGTGGTCCAACAAGGGGATGTGTGTGTGTGTGTGTGTGTGTGCGTGCGTGGGGTCAGAAAGGTTAGGGTTCATGTGTCTTGATTTTAAAAAGAGAGAGAGAGAGTGGGGACTTGGTACGAGCAGCCTGTAGATGCTGCTGATAAAAGCATAACTCACTCCTCTCCCCATCTGCCTTTCTGTGGCATGTGGGAGGGAAAAGCACTTAGAGCAGACATGAGTGATAAACAATACAAAAGTTTTCAAACCCTAACACATATAAATAATGTTGGTAATCCCAACTGACCTAAAACAAGAAAAGCTTCATCTGATTTATTGTTGGACACTGAAAAAAAAAAGGTTATATGCTTTTTTTTAATACAGTTTATATAAATATCTGGTTTTAAAGTTATTAACTTTACATGATAGAGATGTTATAAAAAATGTAACTCTGTAATTCTTTAGGAGTCTTTTGGAAGAACAAAATGACTTTATTTTTATCTAAAGTGGCTTAAAGTATGTTTGGGGGCTGACCCTGTTCACCACAACACCTCAGACATGAGTGATAAACAATACAAAAGTTTTCAAACCCTAACAGTCCCCCCTTTTTTATCACGAATAAAGTCACGATTAGATACATGTAAAAGAAAACACTCTGTGTGAGCGAAAAACCCACCGACGGTAAACAGATTAAATTATGAGAAAAATACTCACACGCCCCTCCGCCCAAGGCGACCATTAACCATGGTATAATAGTACAATAATAATATAATAAATCAAAGAAAACAAAATGTATTAAAAGTAAAATAATTAAAACAAGCCTTGTTCATGTCATCATTGTACTTTTTCTCATTCCACTTAAATAACTTCTTTCGATTTTCTGCTATAAAGTCATTTTATGAAGTACAATTATGAGTACACTCAGGCGTCAAAGATATTTTCATTTACAACCAGTATTTAAAGAGTATGTGGGTGTTATCTTAACTTAAAAGAGTTTGTGCTTTATGGCCCTAGACCCTCCTCGAGTCAGGGGTAACAAAGATATCTATGAACAGACCATCTGCTTTTCCTGAGACATCACCCAAAAGGAATGGGTTTCAACCATTAAATGTCTGATACTGGTTTTTACAACTTCCTCCTCTAACACAGATGTTCTGACGAAAGAGAGGTAACCTAAAGGTCATACACTTTGAAACACCTTAGAGCACTTAATACAAGAATTTCCATTACAACTCCTTTCTTCTGATTACAAGGTAATCACAATTAAAAGGAAAATTCTTCAAAACCATCACCCCTCTCAGGTAACAGATAATCCAAAGCCATTCTACTTTGCAAACTCATGTTCTAAGAGCTTGCTGCTCCTTGGTCAGAACAGTGAAACCTTCCTCTCTAATAATGGGCTGATTGAATTATAAGTTGTGAGTATAGGTAGTAAGTGAGCTAGATAACATACTCCAAACCAATTAGCAGGCAGATACAGATATGATCTATTTCCACACATCCAAACCATGTTCTTAGGACATGAGTTCCCATCTCTACTAGGAAAAGTAACAAGAACCCTGGTTAATTTACCTGCCTGGTCATACAACTTACTTCCATTCGGTACGGCTGTCAGATTAAGAGTTAACACAAAGGGATCTGGGACCAAAGATCCTGAAATAGTATAAGCAGCAGTTCTGATAAGACATGACTCAAATTTATGTCTGTTGATTAAAGCACATGAAACAGATATAATAGTTTTGCAACCTTCTGTCTTCCCAAGGAAATAAGGTGTGTTTTCCTCCTGTGCGATACAAATATCTGTACCTATATCTGGATATCCAATTGATTTCTATTACCCCAAAATCTATAAAGAATTCCTGTAGTAGCACATATTAAATTAGTCTCACTAGAAAATCTACTAACATTTCTGCTTTGCCTTACAATATAATTCCTCACCCAAGGAAAAACAACCTCCACCAGCTGGTTATGTTGCCTATCTGGAATTAAAGTAGTATCAATAGGAACAGGTACTAAAAATGGTTGATCATTAATAACACGTGGAATCAAACAACAAACATAGCAACTGTCTTTTCTTATCTTCCTCACAGTTTGATGCATCAGTTGCCACCAGACATTATCAACATGATCATGGTAGTCAGAAAAGTGATGAATCTCTCTTCGAATCAGCTGATCAGTACTATTGGCGTAATTGTTCAGATTAGCCACAAATTATCTTTGCTGTACCTTTCCCCAAATGAACACAAGAGTGATAAAATACTTGCAATACCAATCATTAGCATCAGAACAGACCATCTTCCATATAGCTGCATCATGACCTTGAAGTGGAATTTCCTTTCTTCTGGTACTGAAAGCAAACAGTTTTTTTTCAAAGAAAACAAATCATAAACAAAACTCAAAAATCCTGCTGCCTCTCCTGAGTGGCTTCTGCGCTTCAAGCTGCCCTGTTACCAGTCTGGTACAGGTGGGCGGTCGTAGGAAGCTCCTCTAGAAATATGTTTAGAAACAGGAACTCTAACCTGCTGGAAGTTAGGCTTCCATAGTCCAACTAAACAACGGTGGAAATGAACACATTCAAATTTGTAATAATACCATAATGATAAATATCAAACAATAACCATGAAAGCTAGATAAAAGCATCCGAGATTCCGAGGAGCCCCTAGTAGCCACCAAATGTTAAGAAATTAAGGAGAATAAGCATCATGGCTCATGTTTGACTGTCTCTCTGTTGCAGACGTCACCAGTCCATCATCCAGAGAAAGGTTATGTGCAATGTGTAGAGGTCTTCCCTGTATGTTTCCTATGTGTCTCTCACTGTGGTGTGTGTGTGCAGTGAGGCAAATGACCTTATGATTTCTAACTTTCAGGCAATGCGATGGCCTTAAGTAGATTCTGAAATAACGTTGCACTGCTCAAGGGATTATGCCCTTGTAAGAACAATGTTCTTCAACCACATCTTCAATCACTCGCCAGTGATCAGCTTACAGTTCTTTGTCTTGTGGTGGTCCGCTGTCCTCACACCTTTCAGGCCGTGGATGATCCGGTTTGAAGATGACTTTTGTCCTGGAAGCCAGATGAAGCTGGAGGAGCTGAAGCTTTCCTGCAGCTTTCCTGGGTGTCTAGTAGGATCTGATATGGGCCATTCCAGCGCCTGGACTTCCAGTGTTTTCTCCTAGATTCTCTGACCAGAATCCAGTCGCCAGGAATAAAGGACTGGAGGGTTGCAGTGGCTGTTTCTGGTAATGCAGCCTTCACCATCTGTGAAACTTGAGAAAACACAGTGGACACGTTTTGACAGTAAAACAACATCCTATCTTCACACAAAGATGTGGAAAAAAATGATCTTGGCGATATCCCCATGTTACTTTATTCTGACATTCCCCTCTTCTGGTGCAGGGTCCAACCCATGTGACAATCCAGCAAAAGGTTTGAACAAAAATGTTCTAGTAACCAAGATCACATTACATAGAACCAAAGAAATGAATTCTGACATAACTATGTGTCACTATGAATTTAACAAAAGCAACATAAATAAAATCCAGATGTTTTTAACTGCAATTCAGTTCCATTAACAACAAAACACAAACTTTAATTATTCAGTTCATCAATGTCTCACTTAGAAATAAGTCACATATCATCCTGATTTGTCTTGTATGAAGATAAGTAATAGATTAATGGAAATCTAATGTAATTTTGATGCATGTACTCTACAAATTTAATCTAATAAATAATTCCTGTCAAATACGAAATCATAACTCTGATTCTTTATCAAAAATATATCCCTTACGTTTGCCATATCTTGAACTGTCAGTTAGCTTAATGGCACCAGGGAAAACTTTCAATCTAATAAATCACCAATGATTCTGTATGCAAAACTAATTCTTTAAATAAAGTTTTAACTATTTCATGAACCTTTTAATAGTCAAACACATAAATCTAAACGTCATGCTACATCCTTTATCATTATACAAAAAACATGTTTTTAAGGCAACAATCACTACAAGCATTTTGATTCTTTTGTCTCTTAAACTATGTGAAAACTCAGGAAGGGAGGTGCTGAGCGTTACCATGACAGTGAAGGCATGAACAAACCTGGTAGGTGGGCGGAGTCAGGCAGAACTAATCTCTGATTGGCAGCCTATGGGCGGACCCACAGTTTATTCATTCAAACCCATCTTAATGAACCTTAAACTACAAAACTGTTAACATGCACCTACCTGAGAAACAAGCTGCTTCTTAACTCTCCTGAAAACTCAAAGTTTAATCAATCTGGGATTTAGAAACATTATTCTAAACATGGATCATTGTTTCATGCAACATAAAAACAAACATTCATTCCAACAAAACAAACACAAAACATCAAAGACAGACAAATTATCAAATTTAAAGCTTCAAGAATTCAAAGATATTTTTAACAATCTCTTTTCAGAATATGTTTTCTCAGCCATATATCTTAATGCTGTAATTGATCAATTTTGTTATGACAATCTTCAGGATCCTTTTTAAGATGAGTGCACATAGTCCAGAGAGATCTCAAACTATTTAGAAGCACAGCAACAGTTTTCATTAACATGAATCCAAATTTACTGATGCTGAAATCTTTTCCCAATTCTTTGTACCGTAACTCTGTAATAATAATAACTACAATCCTGAGAGTTATTGTTATAATTCTCTTTTTGTTTGGCTCAATTTGATCGCAGCTGTATTCAAGAATTTCTCTGCTCTGATTAAATGTAAAGAAGTATTTTAAGCCGGCATTGACATTTTTATGGTATACCCAAACAAAACAAAAACTGCAGTGTTTCACTTAATCAGAAATTAAGATAAGAAACTTGACTCCAAACTGGAATTTTTTCCACATAGTGTTTCAAAGGGAGGACACATATAATTTTCCTTAATTTGGCTATTTAAATTTTGAGGGTTGGGGAAAAACGTACTACTAGAACCCCTCTTTTACAATCCAAATGCTGATAAATAGTCCAATATTTTATGATTTAGTAATCTGAAATCACCTTGTGTACCTTTCTACTCCTATGTATTCTTTTAATCTTTAAACCCTAAGAAATCAAACAAGGAGACTAGAGTTTGAGCCGACCATCCTCTTTAGTGTTGAGAGAGTCTTTATTTCTTTTCTTTTCCTAAAATGAAGGATTTTACTTGTCTTTATTCCGTTATGAAAATCCTAACCTTGGTTCCAAAACTAAACTCTTCAACCCCAATCTGTGTCCCACAGAGTAGAAATTTTGAGTATTATTGCATTTCAAAGCCACCAAATGACTGGAACCCGTCATTGGCTTAGATCTGTTTTTAATAGTTAATCGGTCTACCTTTAATTAAGTATTATAATTTTATGGACCCAAAATCTATGGCTCACGGGCTTCAGGAGTCCAGGAACCACAAGTTGAGTACTGCTGCATTGAACAATAATGTTAGCTCTCTGCAGAGATTGAAGGATTGGCTAAATATCCTCAGACCTGTTGGTGTATTATTTCTGCTTAGACAATAATCAGATTTAAAAATCACTTGTTCACAACTCCTAATTTACCTCAGATCATATTTGCTCCTAACCCAGTTCATAAGAAGCATCAGACAAACATTATGCTAAAAAGCCAAAAACAAAAAAAAAACACAGATCTGTTTTAAAATAAAGAAAAAGCATGCTTGTTCAGGTCTGCAGTGGGAAATAACTCCACGGTTCTGAAGGCCTTTTCTATGCAGTCTTTTAGGAAACATGAGATTAGTTTAATTTTTGTGTGGTACCACTGTCCAATCAGATTATTTCTTACCTTCAAAAATAACACAATTTTTCCCATTCTCATTTTAAAGGTTTGTTTTACCAAGGAAAATGTGTTTAACAAAACCAATTACTCTCAAAAGTTTAAAATGTTTTAGCCAGTGATATCTTAGAAAACAACAAGTGTTTTAATATTTCTGTGCAGCACAGAACTGATTAGGTTTCCTTTCCTTCCCCAAAGGGAAAAAAAGAACCTGCAGAACCAAGCCTTTCATAGTTTTTGTCAGGACCTGATATAAGGTACAGTATAAATCAACATGCTGCATGAATCAGAAGAGGAAAGGGAAAAAAAACTAATATAACCTCTTCCCAACAGCTGCTGTGAAAAACAATTAATTTGTACTTTCCATAAGCATAAATTAGCACTTGCAGACAAAACCTGCACCAAACTGTAAGTACTGTACCAGAGATTGTATGAACACCATCTGCAGTAGAACTAAGCCTGTTTTAATGAGGTCTCTACCCATTAGATTTATGGGATACAAACTCTGACAACAGAAAACAATACCTGAAGGAGAAACCCATCAGGTGTTATGCATGCGATGGGTTTTGAAAATGCTCCTTCATGAGATCTGTCCTGAGAATAACATAGAAACACATGGTTACTGCTGAGTTTTGGAGATGTAACTTTCTCTGCATTTTAATAACTTTTAATAACTAGAATAATTGACCCTGAATATTCCACGACAAAAGAGAACTTGCTTCTCTAAAAGAATTAACTGGAAAGTATCAAATGTACTAAGTTATCACCCTTTTAAAGATACTTTTCTAACCCAAAAATAATATTTTAACCCGCTATATCTGTCAACGTGGACTGAGGACAACGTCTCCAGGCTGGCCAGGCGTCCGTGTCCCCTCCTGCGGTCTCCTCTGGCACGTTAGATCAATTATAGTATGAATGTCCCACATAAAAGGTCACTGGCATGAGACTTATGGGGAGGACATTAACGCGCCCTTCTACTGCGACTAGTTCGCAGCGGTGTTAATTTTCTGGAATGAAATCCGACCTGAATCCCCAAAGTCACCAGTACGTTGTTTTAATCTGGGCAAAAGAAAACACAGGACCAGCAGAATCTTGCTATGATTCTTCCAAAAATGCTTAGTCCTCCAAACACACACAACAGCACTCACACAGTTAGTATTTTGACATATTTATGTCCCTTCAGCAATATGTATGGTTGACCTAGCTTAGTTTATGAGCTCCCTTATTATGCAACATTTAATTTCATGTCCTTCCAGCGAAATGCTACCAACCAAATTATCCAGTTCCCTTACGGTGGAACTACCTAGTCATTTCTGATCTCCTTGCAGCGAGATCCTACCTAAATTTATCGCTATTTCCTTCCGGCGAAATAAAACCTATCCAATTGCTGTCTCCTTACGGCGAGACACTACCAACGACTTATTCTTACCTTAGCGCTTATTCTATTTTAAAACTGTCTCACCTCAGAGTTGACTTCTTGATGGCTCTCTGGATCCTCTGAGAGTCACTGTTAAAGCAAAGAAAATAAGGTTATTGAAATTTCTCCGCTTGAAGGACCAAGTTAATGTTAGGTATTAATCAGTCAACTCAGAGGCAAGAACGATACAGAGTCAGTTTTACTTGCAGCAAGGGTAGCTCACTTTGCAGTGCAAGACTACAACGTGTTGGCAGCCCTCTCTCTTTATTTATACATGCTGGTTCACACACAGTTCAACAAACATTCAGGGTGTGTGTGTGTGTGTGTGTGTGTGCGTGGGGTCAGAAAGTTTAGGGTTCGTTGTCTTGATTTTAAACAGAGAGAGAGAGAGAGAGTGGGGACTTGGTACGAGCCAGGCTGTAGATGCTGCTGATAAAAGCATAACTCACTCCTCTCCCCATCTGCCTTTCTGTGGCATGTGGGAGGGAAAAGCACTTAGAGCAGACATGAGTGATAAACAATACAAAAGTTTTCAAACCCTAACACATATAAATAATTTTGGTAATCCCAGCTGACCTAAAACAAGAAAAGCTTCATCTGATTTATTGTTGGACACTGAAAAAAAAAAAGTTATATGCTTTTTTTTATACAGTTTATATAAATATCTGGTTTTAAAGTTATTAACTTTACATAATAGTGATGTTATAAAAAATGTAATTCTGTAATTCTTTAGGAGTCTTTTGGAAGAACAAAATGACTATTTTTACCTAAAGTGGCTTAAAGTATGTTTGGGGGCTGACCCTGTTCACCACAACACCTCATTAATCTTCCTGTCTGTCTCTCCAAATCAGGGAAGAGCTTAGTGCTATTTGCTGTGGGCAATAAACAGACTATTGATAATAAAACCTGTCTAAAAAACCAAATTATCTCTCTTTGAAGACTAAAACTGATTCAGCACCTCAAACTCAAAGTGAGAGGAGGCTGCCGACTCCAACTCACAGCTCCATGTGTGCGCAGCATGTGATTTTTCTTTTCTTTTTTTTTTCTTTAAGACGAAAAGAAAAACAGCTAAAAACATCTACCTCTGAAACTGTGAAAGCACAAGGGTTTCTGGTTGGACTCAGAGGACTTCCAGTTACTGATGAATCAGATAGGCTGCTAAAAACTGAAGCACCACTTTAAAGCTCCTTGTGGATTACAGTGGCACAGCACGCGGTAGTGCTCCAAAAATGTTTAGTCGGTTTGTCCCTCAGTGTGTAATTTTCAATACTCTGTGGTGGTTGATGTAAAAATAACTTCAATTTTCCACATCCATTAGTTTTGACTAAACAACCCCCGCTAGCTGACGACACAAATGCATTTACTTTGTACCTTTTCTTTGTTGTATCAAACCTTGTAATCCAGTTGAAACCATCAAGTAATTGAACATGATTATGACAGACAGATTAAACCTAAATGGTTTTACAGGTTTTACAAAGAAATAATGTTTTAAAGATTTGAACAGGTCCGTATGCAATCAGAAAGAAACATTCAAAGGCGACAAAGCAGTTGTTGTTATTCAACAGAGACATGTTGTGCATTGTGAAAATTCATGTATTTCATTAAATGTGCATCAACATTGTAAACGAGAGCAGTAGAAGAGCAGCTTTCGGTTGAACCTCTGCATCTTTCAGAGAAATCATGAAATAAAAATGTGATATGAGGGATGGGGTGTCATGATCGATGGGCAAATAATCCCCGCATTGCAACAGCGGAGGAAAACTCACAGTTTGAAAATGCAACAAAGACAACTCAGCTGTATGGAAAGATAAATAACAAAAATTGTATTTTAAAAAACATCAGTTATTGGAAATTTGTAAGCCACTTATGGGAAATGTTTCAGTGAGACATTTACCTGCACTCTTTATTGTCATGAATATAGGATGGATTTTAGGGGTTGAATGATGCTTTTGAACAATTTATTTTTAAAATAGAACAATTATACAACAAACATTTTTAATGAATTTCAAAACCAGAAATGCATTGTACATGTTTGAATTAAATGTGGATTTCTTCTAATCCACATATGATAAAAACAGCCATTTATGCTTTAATAAATACATACATTTAATTGGTTTCATAATAATAATAATTAGTTTAATTTGAAGGTTCCTTTTTAGACCACTGTACAAAGACAATCAATTAAAAACAAGGAATATAAGTTGCTTGTTTTTCTACATCCTGCTATGGGTGTAGAGAAACCAAACACGTTTGTAGTCCTCAACTAGCTTGTGGTATAACTCTCAGCAGAGTTTGGTAGAGTTCATTTAAATTAGTTAATTTCCTTTTAAGGACCCGGCTCTTAAGCAAACTCCATACTTTTCAATATGGAACCATTCAAGAAGCTTAAATGTAACCTCTTTATCCATTCCAAAACCAGTTTGACGTGTGTTCAAATTCCACCTATTTAGGTGTTCAGTTGTTTTGAAATTTAAGAATTTGAAGGTTGTCCTACTTCTTCATATTTCCCTCCGCTTTATATGACTCAGAACAACTGTCAGCAGAACAGAAACTCAGCATGGTGGAGCTACCATCATGCTGGGACATTCTTACAGTGTTCTTTGGTTTGAAAGCTTCACCTTGACCTTACTGTATATAATGCCTTCATTGAACCTAACACTATTCTCCAAAAGATGTGTGGCTTTGCCGATAAGGGCAGCTACAGTTTCCAGTCATTCAGTGGCATCTATCCTGGTCAGCAACTCAGAGTCAATGGTGATGTAAAACTGGCTTCACTGTAAAATAGGTGGAGCACTGGTTTAACTGGATGTTCCAATATAACAGCAGTACCAAACATGAAAACTGAAAACACATTTAAACTGGTCTTAGAATAACCAAAGCAGGGTGATTTTAATTCCTGTAATGACTCCGATCTCCTATTGAAAATCTGTGTACTATGCTGACAGGCTGGGCCCATGGCTGTAAACCACGCAATTTAAATAACTTCTTCCAATTTCTCACAGAGAAGTCCTCAAATATCCAGCCAGAATTATGCCACATGCTTGTTTATGGCTTGGAAAGTGTGTGGTACATATAGTGCACTTTTACACACAAGCAAGTAAATGTTACCCTGACTGCTTCTATTACAGTCTTTAAAATTGCATTTGAGCTGGACAGATTGCTCTGTGAGAATATTTGGAGGAAATGTTTATAGAACTGTTTCTGTCTTGCCATTTTATTTTCACATATCTGCTGCTGTTTTCTGCATATATCATCCATATGGGATATTTTAACATTTGATAGTCATAAAACCTGATGTGATGAGTCAATGAACTGTTCAGAATTAGAGTTCACAGATTTTCTTATTGTGAAAATGTTGACTGTAAAGCATTCTGTTAAATTTTGTCTGTGATGTCTGGGAAAGATGTAGCCTCGGTTTTAAACATGATGGTAGATGAACTACAGATTTATGTACAAGTTGTGCCGGCATTAGAAAAAGAACCAAAATGATTCATTTTCTCCTCCCAGTTTTATCTGCAAAATGTGCCCTGTTGGGTTATCACTTTGAGGCCTACACATTTTGAAAGACTGAGGTAATCTCCCATGTTGGCCACATTTGAATTTACCAAATTATTGCTGACATTTTGGCAGCAAATACAATTTTAGGGCTATGAGTGTGTCTAGCTTCACCCTTTGGTTTAATGTTTTATTCACTGTCAATACAGCTGAATAGAGTGGGTCTTGTGGGATGAGGGGTTTGCCTTCCTAACAGAGTCACACTACAGGCATTGCAGGTTGTCACCTTAGGTGGGGATAGCTCATGCCCTAATTGATAAAGTTTTATGAATAAAGTCTTAGAAATGTATGTGTCAGTGAGAAGGCCTGTATGATTCTATATGGCAAGAATGTCATTAATATGCAGCTTTTAATGATACATTAAATTGCTTCCTTTTTAGGGTGGTATGAAAACAACTATACCGAATTTTTAAATTAAGAAACTAGACACTTTTTCAGCCATCAACAGGCCTCTGGCATAATTCTGGCAGTGAATTTTACCACTCATCGTCGCCAAATAGGAAGAGTTCTTTTAAACTGATTAGTCATCTGGCACAGACACAGTTTTAAAGCATCTTTACATTTCCTGTAGCATTTAGGTCGGAACCATTCCAAAAGCTTAATATTAGCCTACTTCATCCAATCCAAAGCCAGTTTCCTTGTGTTTGGAGGCATTGCTCTGTTGAGACACCCAACTGTTTCCATGTTTCAACCATTCAGATGCTAAAGAGGTGCAGTTTAAAAATTTTGGAGCTAGTCCTACTTATTTTTTATTTCATCTACATTTTGTGATGCACCAGTACTACTTAAAGCAGAACAGACCCTTGGAATGCTGCTTAAACCTCTGTCCTTGACAGTTGGTGCAGTTCATTCGTTTTGAAAGCCTCTCCCTAACTTTTCCAAACATACTTTGTGTCATTCTGGTAGAATAACTCAATTTGTTTATTTTCTGACCATAAAACCTTTGGCTTGATCATGTGGGTAGCTGCAAGTTTCAGATAGTGGATTCTTTCCTGCTAAGCACGCAATCAATGCATGTTTTTCTTAAACTCACCTCACTGTGCACAGCATCTTCAACTTTAACATAGATTTGAGTCTTCGTGCTTCGTGTGTTGTTCCTTAAAATCCTGACAAATTTAAGCTCATCAGGGTTGAGAGTGTGTTCCAGAAACCTGGAATTTGGACACAGCTGGGTGTTCTAAGAGGACCAATCGTTGTGTCTCAGATAAAAATCAAAACTGGATGTGGAATGGATAAAGCAGGCTAACCTAATGCTAACTTCAACTTTTGGAACAATTCATGGACTAGGCTTAAAAGCCCAATCTGTGCCAGGAAACCAACCAGTTTAATTGAACTAAACTATTACTGATAAGTAGAGTGGTCAAATATCAAGGAGACATTGTGTAAGAAGACATTATAAAAAGCATGTGATTTATCCCTTCTATTTTGATAAAAGAGTTGTTCAAATAAAGCACTAGATGTCCATAGTTAATATAGCATTCATGCTGTTGATGTGTGTATGAAAACGTCTGACTGGAAATGTACACAGCTCTGTGTGCTCACACACAAGCTTCAGCTACAGTCGTACTCCAACTCTAACAACTGCACTCACATCCCATTTAGCAAAACCCTAATTAGTCTGCTGTTCGTTTTTGGGACAGACTGAAAAGCAAGAGAAAGCAGCAGGCAGGAATAGGCCCGGAGAGGGAGAGTTATGGTGAAAGAGAATGATAAATGATGGACTGCGTGAGCTCTCGCCAGACCCTCAGGTTACCAGAGTGAGGCAGTTACAGCTGGCTAGCTCATTCCGTCGAGATCTCATAATAAACATCACATGGGTAGTTTGGACGGGCGGCTGCAGATTAAGCCAGAGCTGTTAGCTCTTTAAAGACTGCTCAATGTTGCAGCCCACCAAGAATCTATTTATAGGGTAGATGGAAGTGTATCAAAGCAGGTAGGTTGAGGAAAGCACCGGACAGGGACAGTTTCCAGTTGATTTATGTCCTTCAATCAGTGTAATAACAATAAACTGTCAACTAACATTCTACTTTTATTTGTAATTTATGATTCAGTGCTCCTAATAAACCTGTGTTTATTTTTCCCTTGTCTCCTTGTCCCCTCTGCTCCTTCCTCCTCCTCTCTTTTTTATCGGTGTCTCCTTGCAGAGCTGCCCAGCAGCCCAGGTGGCCAGTTTACGTTTCGTCCACTGCCCCCTCCGCCACCGCCTCCCCACGCCTGCACTTGTGCCCGCCCGGCACCCTACACTCAGGTCAGCCTGCAGAGGAAGACCATGCCGACGCGGTGTCAGACCACTCAGGGCGGCCAGGGGGCAGACAACAGCTCGGGCACAGACCAGGCGCAGCTTCACAACAGCTGGGTGCTCAACAGCAACATCCCCCTAGAGACCAGGTAACAGAATGCAGCAAATACAGTTTATTTTTATTGTACATCAAGGTCTTTCAACTCACTTGATTAAAGGCATTTTTTATACTCACAAATGAGGTTTATTGGACTAAAGAAAAGTTAGTCAGCATGACAAAAAATTTTCACATGTTCTTGAAAAGGGAAGAGAAAAAAAGCAGACCTGAACAGAACTGAAAAACAGACCTTCAGCATGCAACCAGAGCAGATGTACAAAATGTTCTACATCCAAATATTACCACTAAAACAAAAATGTTACCACCCTGCAACATTTAGAGCAGCTCTGTTTCTCACTATTAGTAAAGACATTTTAGTGAACTATCGGCTACTTTAAAAGACTTTGTCTATAGCTCAACTATTATCAAAAATCAGCTTATCGATAAAAATGTATATATTTTAAATTCTATGTAGTATCTGTAATGCTGGTCAATGTTTAACCAGTATTGTTAACCCAAACTTCAAAAATTAGGAACTACAGGGGTTGGACAATGAAACTGAAACACCTGTCATTTTAGTGTGGGAGGTGGCTAAATTCATGGCTAAATTGGACCCGCCTGGTAGCCAGTCTTCATTGATTGCACATTGCACCAGTAAGAGCAGAGTGTGAAGGTTCAATTAGCAGGGTAAGAACACAGTTTTGCTCAAAATATTGAAATGCACATGTAAGATAGTGACATAAATATTCCAACAGATGGTGCTGTTGTTCTGTGGGTGTTCTTTGGAAATGCAGCAGTTCTGGGATGTTTGTCCTAGTAGGGACACCGTAGCTCTGGGGTTTTGCCGCGAAAGCCACCATATCCTACACAGTTTGCTTTTACTGCCTGTAAGGTGAAAGAAGAGTGACTGGAGGAAATAAATGCTTCAAGGTCTCGCCACAACGCAGAATCCTGTGTTTGGTGCCTCTGTTTCCGCCTGGAACACACCTCACCTACATCCAAAACACAACGCAGAGTTCACGGAGTGTCTTCCACAAGCTACGGATGCACAGAGGGACAGACTGGGTTACATCTTGGTGCCGTGACCCGAATTGTGGTTCAAAGAGGCCAAAAAATCGAAGGGGCATCTGGTTATCCAGTAGAGTGACGTTATTGCTGTACACTGGAACTTCTTTCTAAATGTGGATGCAACATGCTCATGTTTTCCATCGTATGTTTTCCATCGTATCCTTTGAAGATCTTAGTGAAATGTCAGGTTGATGCTGTGTTTTGTGACTCTAAGGCCTCAGGTGTAAATATTGTTTTGGGCTAACTATTTAAAGAAACTATAGTGATCGAGTATTGAGACATACTTTTAGCTGTAGCTGGTGGATCTTTATATTCTTTTGTCTTTGAGATGTGCACCGAGCTGTGAATTTATTTTAATTTATTTTTGGTTTGGTTCACACTATAGTGAATGCTCTGTTAATCCTGTACATATACACAGGGTGGTTGTACTCCAATTCCATCAAAGAGCGAACGAGAAAGAGAAACATGTGGCATAATTACCCAGCAGATCCACTGAACCCAGAACCTCTAACGGGGACCCAACTGAGTGACCATTTTGTCACCTCAGGTGACACACCACACCAGACATGGACCCACGAAGGACAAGGTACCCCTTCACCCCCTCTTCTGTCCGTCTATACTGACCACTTCCCTATCCCAACGTCATCAGCGTACACTGCCCCTGAAAGCCACTCCAATGTTACTCACAATGGAACACAATACGCACAACAGGCTAGCACACTCCTTCCTGCTCCTATCAACCAAACTGGTCAGCTGCTGGGACCAAGCCCCCAGACCTACCCAGGCCACCCATATTCCACTCCTCTGTCCCAACCTCTTCAGGGAGGTTTCATAATTCCATCCGCAACCAATTATTTATCCTCTTTGCCTCCCTCCAGGGCAAGAAATGTCAGATTAGCCCAGAGTCATGCACCGGGTTCTCAAATTCCACCATGGTTGAAAATGAGTAACTCTGTTCCTGTTGGGCAGACCATGGCAGGCTTAGAGCACAAACCCACCTTTCAGTGTTCCCAGCCTACTACACAGAACTATCAGAGCCCCGCTCAGGGGGAGACGCCATCACAAAACATAACTGCTGTCCCCACATGGGCCCCAAACCTGACTGTCCCGTTTTCTCAGGTTGCCTCACATGCAGCCCCTGACCAGATTGGTCCCAGGCATAGCAGTGAATTGCAGCATCTGAAACCACCCCTACCTGCTGCTATGGTCTCGCGTCCATACCTCCCTGACCCTCTGTTAGATGTCTGTGGACAAGCCATCCACAGCCAACGCCCCACACACACAGCATATGGTGGTTTGATGCAGACTCATCAGGTGAAGAATGTGCAAGTGTTCAGTGGTAATTCAGACAGTAAGATGCTGGTGGAGGACTGGATTCGTGATATGCAGTACCTTCTAGACGCCATAGATCTCCCTGCCCATCTTCTTTTTTCCACAGTAGTACGACACCTCAGTGGTGAAGCCAGGAAGCTAATCCTGAACCTTCCACCTGGTGAACAATCCCCAGAGAGGGCATTTGAGGAACTGAGGGCCGAGTATGGTGACGCACAGGGCTCTTTAGACCCGCTAGCTGATTTTTATGAGCGAAGTCAGAGGCCATGTGAGTCTGCCTGCTCCTATGCCATAGCACTAGAGGCAACTTTACGAGCAGTTGAAGAAAGCCAGGAAGGGGGTAGGCCGTTTCCAGATCGAGACAGTAAATTGACTCGACAGTTCCTAAGAGGGCTGGTGGATGGAGATGTATATACACGAATAGCACCCATGAAGCCCCTATTGCTCAGCTTTAGAGAGCTTCAGGCTGAGCTTCGAAGCATTGCTAGGGAAACAAAGAAGTTTCAGCCCCAACAAAAAGTAAAGAAGACGTTTGCTCAGGTGCATGTCACATCAGAAAACACAAACACAAGGGCTGAGGGGAGAAAATGCACTTCAGAACTCACTGAACTGACTGAGATGGTCAAGAAATTGGCCCTCAGCCAAGAGGCACAAATGGCTAGACTGTCCATACTGGAATCAAGCATAAAGTCCCCCAGTGTCTCCCCAAATGCAGCCCTGCCAACAGCACGAATGACAAATCAGAGTTCGGTTGTCGTGTGTCATCGCTGTGGAAAACAAGGGCACATTGCCAGATTTTGCCGAGCAGTCCTTCCTGACTTCAACTCGACCAGGACTCACCACTCTCAGCCACCAACCTCGGCAGAAGGAAGCAGCATGCCCCCATCCCAGTCTTTAAACGCCTGAAGCCCATGGTAGCAGGGAAACCATGGGCAAGCAGCAAGCCCCACACTCAGAGTGCACAGATACTGCAAACAGAGAGGAGGGAACTCCACTGCTGGTGGGCCCTAGAAATGAGGGTGAAGTGGAGATAAACGGCAAGAAATGTAGGGCTCTCATTGACTCTGGATCCCAAATTACAAGCATCACCCATAGTTTCTGGCACACCCACCCAGAGCTCCAGAAGCAGAAGCTGCAGCCATCCAACATAATGATAGAGGGGGCAGCAGCACAAAAAGTGCCCTATTACGGGGTCTTGACTATCATACTTAAGGTTTTTGGAGAAGACTGTATGACTGTCCCCACTTTTGTTGTCCCTGACTCTGAATATCGGTCATCTGTGCCTCTGCTCATTGGAACAAATGTCATTCGTGCATCAAAAAGCCACTTGCAAGCAGCCTATGGCACTGAATTCCTCCACCTGATAAAAGAGAACCACCCAGAGTGGTATGCTGCTGTGGTGGAGGTTGTGAGCACCGAAAAAAGTAAAACCCAGGACACAGTGGGTCCTGCGATTTTCACCGGCCGAACTATCTGTATCCCTGGTGGCAAAGAGATGGAGTTAAAATGTAAGATTAAATCAGGCCCACAAAGAAAAACCTATACAGCCCTGATAGAAGGCTGCCCTTCACTCCACCTCCCACAAGACCTCCTTGTGGCCAAAATTCTCACAGATGTAAAAAAAGGGTATGCCCCAGTTAGAGTTATGAACCTCTCTCAGAGAAACATCACTATTAAACCAAACACCCAACTTGCCACAGCATTCTTGGTGGACGAAGTTGGGGAGCGCTGGGACAAAGATGGAGGTGAACATCACAGTAGAGTGAAAGAAGGGGTGTGTCTCAGCCTCGGTCAGGTGGCGGCAAGCTATGAAGTGGACCTAAGTGGAGCAGAAGTGGAGAATGAAAACCAGCGTACTCTCCTCAAGGACCTGGTAGAGAAAAATCGGGACGTATTCTCACAGCATCCTATGGATTATGGACACACAAAAACTGTTCAACATGAAATTCCTATGGTGGATTCAAAGCCATTTCGACTCCCATATCGTAAGATCCCCCCTTCTCAGTGGCAGGATGTAAGGCGCCTACTGACAGAGATGGAAACTGCAGGAGTTATCCGACCTAGTAAGAGCCCGTATGCATCACCAGTGGTGGTGGTTACCAAGAAAGATGGATCATTAAGGCTCTGTATTGACTACAGGAAACTCAACTCCTGTAGCACACGAGACGCATTCCCGCTCCCCCGAATTGAGGAGGCATTGGAGGCCCTGGGGCAAGCCAAATACTTTTCAACGTTGGATCTTACCTCAGGTTACTGGCAAGTAGAGGTGGCTGAGCAGGATAAATACAAAACTGCATTCAGTACCCCCAAGGGGCTGTTTGAGGCCAACAGAATGCCCTTTGGGCTCCAGAATGCTCCATCAACCTTTCAAAGACTCATGACCTGCTGCTTTGGGGATTTAAACTTCACTCACCTGCTTATTTATCTTGATGACCTTATAATTTTCTCTAAAACATTTGAGGAGCATATGGAACAGCTTCAGCTGGTGTTTGATCGACTCAAGGAACATGGCCTGAAGCTAAAGCCCTCAAAGTGTCAGCTTGTGAAGGAGGAGGTGCAGTATCTTGGCCACATTGTATCTGCCGAAGGAATTAGGACAGACCCAGAGAAGATCAGCAGGGTTAAAGATTGGAAAAGGCCCACTAATCGCAAGGAGGTCCTGCAGTTCTTAGGATTCGCAGGATACTACAGGCGTTATGTAATGGGGTATTCTGCTCTGGCGGCTCCCTTGTACCGTCTCACCTCTGGTGACCCCAGAAAAAAAAAAGGGGGGCACAGAAACACTCTGATGCCAAACTGCCCTTTCTGTGGACTAATGACTGTGAGGTGGCGTTTCAGTGTTTAAAGGAAAGACTGGTGTCCGCTCCAGTACTGGGCTATCCAGACTATAACTTGCCATTCGTGCTGCAGACCGATGCATCTGGGGAGGGACTGGGTGCTGTATTGGCCCAGATTCAGAATGGGGCTGAAAAAGTCATAGCCTATGCCAGTAGAGGCTTAACCCCACCCGAGACGAGATATCCGGCTCACAAACTGGAATTTCTCGCCCTAAAGTGGGCGGTCACAGACAAGTTCTATGACCACCTTTATGGACGTCATTTCTCTGTATTTACTGATAACAATCCCCTAAAATATGTAATGACCACAGCCAAGCTTGATGCTACAGGACAACGCTGGGTTTCTCAACTATCATCGTTTGAGTTTGACATCCAGTACAGAAGGGGCCAGAACAATGCAAATGCTGATGCTCTTTCTCGCATGTCCAACCAGGAAGTCTCACAGGTCTTACAGTCATACGCTCAGCATGTTAGGACCACCAAATCAAAGCCTTCAGGGTCCCAGCATTCACAGGAGCTACAAAAGACACCTGCGTGTGCTGCTGCGGAGGCTGATAGGTTACCAGCAGTGGAACAGCTTTATGAGGATGTAGGGACAGACGCCCTACCTGCTATGACAACACAGGAGATCCGGGCAGAACAGAAGCAGGATCCCATAATTGGCCACATCCTGTATTTTAAAAACACAAATAATAGACCTCCCCACACTGTGAGGAGTGGACTAGGAAGGCCCGGGAGCCTTCTAATAAAGGAATGGCGGACGTTGGTGGTCCGAAATGGCGTCCTGTACAGACGCATCATAGATGGTCAAAGAGGAGTCATGGAGCAACTCATCTTGCCAGAGAAGCTGAGAGTGGGGGTCAAAACTGCTCTGCATGATGATTCAGGACATTTGGGATTTGAAAGGACTCTGCATTCAATAAGGGAGAGATTCTACTGGCCTGATATGGCCCAGGAAATCAAAGCTTGATGTGAGCAGTGTGAGAGATGCTGTCTTAGGAAGACACCCTCAAGCAAGGTTGGAGCTCCGCTCATGAGCATCCATAGCAGTGCCCCCATGGAGCTTGTGTGTGTTGATTTCCTCTGCCTGGAAAAGTCAAAGGGGGGCATTGAAAATGTTCTGGTTGTTACAGATCATTTCTCTCGTTATGCTCAAGCCTACCCCACCAAAGACCAAAAAACAGGTAGAGTAGCCAAGGTTCTGTGGAAGAACTACTTTTGTCGGTTTGGTTTTCCAGCAAAATTGCATGCGGATCAAGGGCGCAATTTTGAAAGTGCAGTCGTGAAGGAACTGTGCAAGATCACAGGCATCACTAAGACTCACACCACTCCCTACCACCCGCAGGGCAACGGGACAACTGAAAGGTTTAACTGGACCCTAATGTATATGTTGGGAACGCTGCAACCTCACATGAAGCCCAGGTGGCACGAACACGTGGATGCCATGACACACGCTTATAACTGCACACGACATGACTCAACAGGATATACACCATACTACTTGATGTTCGGGAGACATCCTAGGCTTCCAGTGGATCTGGTCTTTGGGTTTACCACCTCTAATAATCTGGAGGGTTACAGTGAATATGTGCAGACACTGCATGATTGTCTGGAGGAGGCTTATGCACAGGCTAATCAAACCTCTCGGAAAGCCAAGTAACAACAGAAAAAGTACTATGACAAGAAAGCAAAGGATCACGCTTTCAACCCAGGGGACAGGGTACTAGTCAAGCAATGTCATGTGGAGGGACGGCAGAAGCTTGGGGACAAGTGGGAGCCACGTCCATACATTGTGGTTAAGAAACAACCTAAAGTACCAGTGTACGTGGTCCAACCAGAGGATGGTGGGCCGGAGAGAGTGCTTCATAGAAACCTCCTCACACAGTGCATGTTTATCCCGGTAGAGGAGGTCAGTGGAGTGACAGCTGGGAAAGAAGAGTCAAGTTTCGCCCTAAGTGAGACAAGTTCGGAGGAAGATCTGCAACAGGTCTTGGATCTGGAGGGCACAGAGGAAACCGGAGTAGCTATGCAGCTGGGAGAAAGCAGTCAAGAAACACAAGCAGAGACAGAGATGGATGAGCCAGCGGGACGAAGGGGGGGAGGAAATGCACCTGCATCTCTTGATAGTGCAGGTTCACCGCAGGAGGATGAGCTTCCAAGAAGAAATCCACCCAGGAACAGACATCCTCCAAAGAGGCTATCATTTGAATCACGAGTCACAAAAACGGAAGAGGAGTGTCAGAAAATAGAAAGAGGATGGCTGTTGTGGCAGAGGGAAAAGGCAAAGAGGGTCTCAAAACATACATAAAACAAATCCAGCCACATACACACCTTCATAACAACTCTGAACAATTTTCTTTATTGCTAATTCGTGGACTATCTATAAATTATTGTGGTCTAAAACCAGGTGTTTCAGTTTCATTGTCCAACCCCTGTAAATTACAATCTATGAAGCAAACAATCCTACTTCTGAGCTACACACTATTTGTTGAGAGTTATAATGAAACTAGAGCTCTTTTCCATGAGAATTAATCCTAAAGCCTATTTCTCATGCAAAAGAGCTTAATTAAATACCTTAATTAAAGACCGGAAAATTATCAATTGTCTGTCTAACTCCCAAATGTCAAAATGGTCTGTTAAGACTTTTATGACTTGGCAGTAATTTCTAGGTAAAATTAAAGCTTTAATGTAACAAAATGTTTTCCTTTATAGAAAAATGCAAAACTCCTGGCTAAGAGTTGATTCACACATTCTGAATATTTTAAGACATGCAGTCATTTAATTGCATAAAAGCAATTTTCCTACAAAGTTTTGACAGCATGAACCTTTAGCATTGAACCTTGGTTAATCTAGGATTGTACTTATTAAAAGACAATAAAATGGTTAACCTTCACGATTTCCTATGTTGTCTAATAGAGAGTCAACTGTAGCTGGAGGCTGCTTTTTTATAAACTACATATCGAACTGTGGCTGAGCGCGCACACGGCGCTTGTCTTGGCTCTCTGATGCAGTGCCTTTTTTCATATTGTGTGTGTGTTATTGTGTAAATTTGGAAGTGTGAATGTCTGTAGACCTTCTTACTCTTTGACCGAACTAAGGAATGTAGGAATTATGTGTAAAATGGAAATTACAAGACATTTTTAATGGTCTCACAACATCCCAGAGGATATACAGTAGCAAGCTTAAGTCACCGATCCCAAGTCTCTTTTTGAACGCCAGATTGGTGGTTCACAAAACCGACAAAATAGCGCTTCTAATAGCAAGAATCAAGATCATCAGAGACTGCAGTGTGATTATTGTCACTGAATCCTGGCCACATCCACTCATTCCTGATGCTGCTGTTCAGCTGATAGGACGGCACTTTGATCACAGTGACTACAGACCAGTAGCACTGATATCTGTAGTCATAAAGATCTCCCCCAGAACTTTAATCCATACCAGTTTGCCTACAGGCTGGATCGATCTATGGGGGATGCCATTGCAACAGATCTGCACCTGTCCCTGAACCACCTAGAGCTCCAAGGAATATACGTCAGCATACTGTTTGTGGCCAACTTCAATGCCATTATTCCTGACATCCTTGTGGGAAAGCAGGACAAACCTGTACTTGCCCTTCCTCATGTCCTGGATCAAGAACTTCCTGACTGACCAGCTACAGTTGGTCAAGGCGAGTCAGCTCTGCTTCTCCACTTTGAAGTTCAGCACCTGCAGACCTCAGGGCTGCATGAGCCTCCTCCTATATGCTCTCTACCTCTCTGCTCTCGACTGTGTTCCCGCTGATCCCTCAAACTTCATCATCAAATTTGTAGATGACACCACTGTAGTGGGTCTGATCATGGGGGTTGATTAGTCAGCCTGCAGAGAGGAAATACAGGGGCTGTCAGAGTGATGTGCCAAGAATTTCCTGGAGCTGAACACTACAAAGGCCAGAGAAATGGTCATTAGTTTTAAGAGGCAGTGAGGGTGGTTTCCTTTGGGTTCCTAGGGATACATATCTCTGAGGACCTCACCTGAACTTTTAGCACATCAGTACTGGTAAAAAAGGCCCAGCAGGTCCTCCACTGCATGCATATATTATGGAGCGACCACCCAGAGGAGAGCCTGCATACCTGAAAAACATTATTGTTATGAGAGACTTTTGACTGAAGTAAGCGTTTATTAAGGTTAAATAATGCAATTTAGCTAAATTGTGTATTACAGCTATTACAACAGTCCAAGGGTTAGTTCATGCTAGAACACAACGATTTCATCGGTCAGTAGTTTTTCTTGATGATATTTAAAAACGGGAAAAAATGTGCTTCACAATTTCATTCAACTTATTGCTTAACTACTACCAGTTGAAAAGTGATAGATAAAATAAAAACCTTATTAAATATATTACTAAAGATTGCATGTGATTCAAAGCTCACAGGTGACTGAGTTGCACAGTCGTTTAACCAACCATTAAACCAGCTGCTACAAAGCATATGCCAGCTTTGGGGTTGCAAGAGTAACACAGCCTACTTGTTAATGTTGTTTGGCAAAAAAGCTGTAATTCTAGGCAAAAGTTAGAAAAGTTAGCATTCACCCACAGGAACATTGCACAAAGCAATTAGAAAACTGTGGAGAGAATTACTTACTCTGGGTTGGCTTGGATTGTGGCACGCCAACACTGACATTTGTGGTAAGCTCATTTCATGTGAAATTTGATTACCAGTGGTGAGAGGCTAAAGTTGCAGTCCACTATTAGGGGCGTCTGAAATCCCGGTGGAACATTCTTCTTCCACAGCTACGGTTGCGTTCAAAATAAAAGCTATTCACCATCAACAACCAGATCAATACATTTTTTTTTTTTTTTCATATAACAAAAATTTGACAAATAATTTACTAGTAGATGTAGCAGGGTAATACAAAACCAGCAGACCCAACAGTCATGAAATGCATCCTGCTGATTAGGAAAAACTGAGTAAATTGGGTCAAATAAAATATTCCAGAAATTGTTCCAGGCATTTTTGGTTGGAGTGGAAAAAAGATTTGCAGGAAATAATAGGCAGTTCTGCTACAATGGTCTGAAATGCTTTAAAATAGAAAGCAAACCCAGAAAGACTGAGCCAGTAGCCCTAAAGTTAACTAGCCAGTAGCCCTAAAGATTAGAAATGCATATGTGAAGCAGAGCTCATGTCATTTGAGAGAGAATTCTAGAAAGAGATGGTGTGACATTTTATTGACCGATGACAGCAAGATTGTTCTTTTTGGATCTGCAGACAGCTTGTCAAATGACCCCTAAACACTGAACTGAACACAGAACACTGTGAAGCATGGTGTATATGACATCAAGAGGGGAGATTCTTCATACTATGGTGTCTGGTCTATTTATCACATACTATCCATCAGTTTGAATATGTCAAAATACTTGAAGAGTTCATGCTGAATAGGAAATATCCTTAAATTGCATATTTGAACAAAGCAACAACTGCAAAGACACCAGTAGGAGAGCACCATCTTGATTCCAGAACAACAAAATGAATCCTATGGAGTGGCCAGCCTAATTCCCTTTATTCCAAAGAAAACTCAAAAATAATCCTGTTTCTGAGGCAAACAAAGAAATGCAGAGTACCTGTGGAATTGGGTCTAATAGTGGTAGGCCTCGAGTACCTGCTGACAGGTGCCAGAAGCAGGTTAAATCTATCCAAGACAGATGTGAAGCTGTTCTTAGAAGCAGCATTTATAAAACTAAATTTTAGTTTGGTGCATCATATAAACTCTAAATCTTCAAAAACCTTTTTCAGCTTACACAGTAACGGTTTGAGTTTGTAAAACAAAATGTAGAAATTACTTTTTTAAAAGTGTAATGTTGCTATTTCCTCAGTCTCTGTAGAATAGTGACACATTTAATAGAGTTTTCTTTATGTTGTGATTTGGAAAAAGAACGTGGAGTGTTCCCACTTCCAAGTGGCCTTTATAGGAATAAAAGCTGTTTATGAGGAATATTAGGAAGTCTCCAGTTTTCTGTAGGATTTCAATTCTTTCTCTCACTGCTGCTGATAGATTATTCATGACACCTGCATTTGGATTTAAATATTCTAAAAGCGGTATCTTATAGACGCGCTGAAGGAATTTCGTTCCATCAAACAGAATTGAGCCCGCATAAGAAATAATTGATCCTGAGAATTATTTCTGAGGTCCTCATTCTTGGAGGCTGCTTTAGAGAAGAGGAAGCAGCATAGGTGCAAAAGAATATGTTTGCATGTTTAATGAGGGCTCCGATGCCGCAGCTGAATTCTGGTGTTATGAGTAAGGGGCAAGATTGGCAGGCTGCCACTCCAGAAGAAGAAGTTTTAATAAGTTATGCATTAGGCCATAATTAGATCACACCTCATTTAAAGGAAAGGAAGAATAAAATTAGATTCTGTGACAATTTAAATTAATCATTGTCCAGACACAAGTATCAAAGATAGAGGCTCGTCATGCCTGTAGTGTAATTACAATACTTTTGTGTGTGTGTTGCTTGATGTGTGTGTATGTTTGCTTTTCAATGAATATACAACTGAAACTGAATTCATAATTTTTTTCTCTGTAGTTCAGATTGTTCAGCCAATATTTGTAGGCCGCAAAGAACTTTCTCCCGAAGACAGACGTGATTATGAACCATAATTTCTGCACTACCTCTACATATTGGATGACGCCTTTTTTCCACCAATACATTTTCTGCATTTGGGACTTTATAGTCAAATAAGTTTCATTTGAAAGTGTGCTATTAGTTCTAAGCCATAAAATGTAATCACATTCATAGTCAATAGAATAGTGTCCCTTAATAACATAATTCAGACATTATTGGCTCTTTCCTATCAGGCTTTTGACAAAGTCTTTGCTGCTTAACTGTTTCTGGCTGAATTTAATATACAAGAACCCTGCACTCCTTCACATTCTCAGATCTTCTGATAATCTAACAATTTCATATTTTGACTCCAGCCCTCACACCCCTATCAGCTCAATCTGAGCCACAAGATTAACGATTTGTCAAGTATTTACAAACCTGACACAGAGGCTCGCACTAACAGAATTATAAGTGACGCTGTGACCTTAATAAAGGTGCGGGAAAAAAATGGATAATGTCTTATGTTGTCAAGTGCACTTCCATTATCCTTGATTTGTGCTTGATGAATCCGCATCGAAAAGTATTGATGTTGTGTCGGCTGAGATTAAGAATGTTTGAAGTACACATGGATTTCCTTTTTGGCTGAATATCCGTTATGTTTCTGGAGAGAGTGTCCTGTCTTTGTGGACAGATGCAGATATGGATGTTCAATATATCAAGCTGGGTCACACACTTGGTGTGTTAGGAGGCCTTAGAAATGTGACTTTTTGAATACATATGGACATACTGTATATGAATACTCTGACCAAGACATGTGCAAAATGTGTTTGTATGACTTTAAACTGAACTAAAATAATCTTTTAGTGCACAGATTGTGTTCCTGAGATTGTCAGAAACAAGCAATGGTTATGAAGTATTGTATTGTTATTGTTGTATTGTTAAGTATTTATATACCTGTCAGTGCAAGTCAAACTATTATAGTATAGTATAGTATAGTATAGTATAGTATAGTATAGTATACAATTAATGCTTTCTTTTGTTTTTCTCCTTAGAACATTTCAGTGCATATCTTTAAACTTGAATTACACTTCTGTGCTCACTCAGAAAAATTGTATCTCCAGTTTAAGAATTATAAGTTCTTCAAACATGTAAGGTTTAAAGAAAAGTTATTTCTTTATTGGCCAAGGTTGCGTGATGTTACAAACGCACATTTTATAAAATCCTTGGTGATGTGGCGACTTCTCAGAGCTGGCTAATTATGACTCAAAGCAGATTCTGGCACAAACTGAGATACACACAGAACCAGCATCAAAGAAGAAGCCCAAATGAATTTATCAAGCTTGATCAACTTAGTTAAGATTTGATTGTGAAGTTTTGTTTATGAAAACTAGTTTTTGTCATTTTGCCAAATCTCCTTTACGCGGCTTTGTTTATTTGTTTTCTTTCGCATTTCTTCTTTAATGCTTCTGTATCAACAAATTCCCCATTGGCAGCGTCAGAGACAGAAGTACAGAAACTGTACCTTCTGAGGTTCAAATTTGGTTCCCATATAGGTGACACAGCAGTCTGATTTTGGACCAAAGCAAATAAATTAAGTAGAGTTAGTATGTTTTTTTCTTTTATGTTTTGTGTGTTCCTTCACATAATTAATCATTAAATGCACTATGATGATTTCTAATAGGTAAATTATTGGTTATAAGTGACTGGTTACAATATTAGTATTATTTTTTATTGAAGTGGCAATATTGTAAAAGTTAAGCAAATCTATATTTTAGTATAAATATATTTTTCTGTAAAGTATGCAACAATATGGCTCCCTGACTAAACAGGGTTATAGATAGATTTTAATTGATAATACATGATACTATTTCATGAATCTGACCATAATTTTAAATACATGATACAATTAAGCAGTATCAATTGCTAGAGCATGTGCACCAACACAGTCAAATCAGAGTCCAGACACGATGTATTTTGTGAAGAAAGACCTCCACCCACACAAACACAAACAGAACGATTTGCACTTATCCAGGTTGATAGAGCCGCCGGGCCCATAGAACCCGACCTCCTGGAGAGCAGGAGCTCTCATTTTCTTCCTGTCTCTGGGGAAATCTGCCCTCTGATAAGAACTCAGAGCTTTCCTGGGCATCGCCCCAAGATGTTGTCTGGGAAGATCAAAGACAGGGATCCAGGAAGAAGCGTGAAGCAGTTTTAAAAGCGCCACACAAGAAGAAAAGGGAGTTCTACATGCATTGGCAAATGCATTTTTTCTGATCTCTTCTGCTTTAATCCATTTTCAGAAGAGCATTTAAAGAAACACACTAGACTAGGCTCTTGTACTGGCCTCAAACTCAAGAAAATATTCTATTCTTTTTTTTTTCATTTCTTTATACATGTGTGTATTGTTTCCAGAGTTTATCTCTGGCCTTTTAGAGATGAACTAGCATTGACCCTTAGGTGTGTGGCAGCTCCATGTGCAGCCTCCTGTGTCCCCCATCTGACTCGCAGCCTTCAGCAGGTGCTGAACGGCTGGATGGAGAAAGGACAGAAGGCAGACAGTGAGGGATGGACGTTATCTGTTCTCGCCATAGGGCCACATTAAAGACACACTGAATGGCAACACACACAAGAAAGAGGCTCAGCTTGATGGGACATATTTCCTTTTGTTTGTTTCAGAATAACCAAAACGGCCTTTGACATCTTATAGTGCATTGCTAAAGTATGCATGAACTTTTCCACTTTTTTTTGATGATACAACCTTAGGCCCTAATGTATTTTATTTAATTTTTTTGCAGCGCTAGTGGCCTTTATTTTTTGTTATTTTTCAGAATTTAGAGGAGAGAGGGGGTAGACATTAAGCACAGGTCTCCGTGGTCAGGACTTGAACCCAGCACAGTTGCGTCGAGGACTGAAGCCTCTTAATATGGGTCGCATGATATACTGCTAAACCCCTTAATGTATGTTTTGCTGTTTTATGTAACAGAGCTTTGCAGAGGTGCTCTATCACATTAAATAATGCAACTACCGGATGTGTTGCTCTTATATTGAAGTGTCTCTACCAGCTTTGCACATCTAGACTGAAATCTTTGCCCAGTCTTCTTTCCCAATAGCTCAAGCGTTGTCAGTTTGGATGAAGAGTGTCTATACATGTCTTTTTATGTCTTGCCAAAAATTACCAATATGTGAATATGCTTTGAATTAAGTTATTGTAGCTTTGGCTTTATGTTTAGGGTCGTTGACTGAAGGGAGGTGAACATCCACACAAGTTTTTTGTCTTTTGTAGCGTCTAGTTTTTGTCACAGATTTTCCTGCATTCAGCTTCATCCATCTTTGCATGAATCTAATCCATTCCCACAGCTTGATGCTGCAACCATCATGTTTCACCACTGGAATGGTGTTCAGGGGATTGTGCAGTCTTAGTTTTCCACCACACATAGCAGTTTTTGGATGATGGATTAGTGGTCTACGAAATGCTAAAAGCTTTGAATATTGTTTTGTAACATAACCATGTTTTAAAATTCTCCACAACTTTCTCCCTGACCTGTGTGCTGTGTTCCTTGGTCTTAATGATGCTCTTTGTTCGTTAATGATCTCTAACAGACCCCTGAGGATTTAACAGAACAGCTATATTCTGAGATTAACTTAAACCCAGTTGGACTCTTATGTACTAATTAGGTGACTTCTGGAGGCAATTGGTTGCACTAAATTTTATATAAGGATATCAGAGAAAATAAATGAAGTTTATGGTTGTTATGTGAAAGAAATGTTGAAGAAAAATTATTATCAAGCATTTTATGGTCAGATTTATTCCAACATGGATTGTGAAAGTTCCCAATCAAAACCCTGCGGAGTTTGTAATAAGGTAAGTTTTCAAGGCTGAATGAGACTAAATGAGTCAATGATGTGTATATAGTTTGGTTATTATGAGGACATGGTGTCCGGTGATGCTATCACATCGCTGTCTGACCCCACTTTAATGGCTTGCTCTCTGAGGGCCCTTCACAGACCAGCGGCCCGCGACCTCTCATCTTTTCACAGCATGCACAAAGTTACACTCGAAACCAGCAGTAACCCCCCAGAGAGCGCATCGTAACCCAGGGCAATCATGTTGTCTGTGAATTCAAGAAGCTCAAAAATATTGTTTTCATTTGTTATTATGATTGGAAACCATAAAAACACAGTACTAAAAAAGAAAATATTCCATCAGTTTACCCCAGTATAACCATTCTATGTGGCCACATTGAGCTGTAGGTTCTATTAATTCTCTGCCTAGATCCACTTTTCCAAATTGGAAAATGGCCCCCATTCATGTGCTCCCTCGTCTGCCACCACCCAGCCTCTGCCCTCCATTTTCTAAACACAATATAGATGAAAAGGTACCCAGATTAATTGCCCTTCAGCTCAATCCTCCATCCTCATCTACTGTCTAAGACATTTCGTAATGAAGATGAGCTCCATCGTCATCTAACAGCCTTATAACTTAAGTAGTTGCTTTGATGTGTCAAAGGGAATAGGTAAGTCATTGAACCGTGGGTGCCAGCACTCTTTCAATCTGTTTCATATTATTGCTGCTCTGCATTGCAGTAGTGGCTCATGAGGTTGCACCAGAGAAGCCCCCCGGTTAAATCTGGGGTTCCTCAAAGGATGAAGGTCTTGGGCAGGATAAGAGATTGCAGTCTGACATTCTATGACTTATGCTAAATCTATAGTGTATTATCGGAAAAGCTGGATTTTCATGGGAATTGTAGGGCAAAGCTGTTTACTGTTGTCCAATGTGACGTGGTTTAGCTGAGAATATCCTTGATATTCATTTTAAATGTTTGTGTTTTATCTTTTAACGTGCAGTTCCTTGCAGAAGTATTCATACCCATTGAACCTATTCACATTTTGCCATTTACAACCACAAACCTCCATGTATTTTATTGGGATGTTAAGTGATAGCCCAGGGGTTCTAAAACATTATGTTCAAAGGTCCAAATCTGATTTCTGAATAAGGTTGACGGTCTGGAACAACTATGCGGCTGAGTGAATCCCGTTGATTACATTTGCTTACCACTCAGATGTTCTCTTACATATCTCTGTGGGCTGAATGCAAGTTTCCACATTTGTGAAATTTTTATTTGTGGAGTAGTTTGTAAAACTATGTGTAATGCTTCCTTTACAGCAATGTGCTACTTTCTATTGATGTATCACATCGTTTGTGGATGTGATGTGACAAAATGTGAAAAGGTTCACTGGATATTAATACTGTTGCAAGGCACTGTAAATTGCCTAGTCCCAGAATATATTAGGGAGTATAATATAAATTGCAGAAGGAATCCTATTGCTTTCTTTTACACTACTTCTTCTTGATTATAACTTCCTTTATACATTTTTGATGATCCATTACTTGCCATTTAAAAATCACAGTTAGATTAAAAGCACAACATGTGGGATATTAACAGTTCTCCCAAATTACATACATCTACACATTTAGTACAAGATTATTTGACAGGTTGGGGTTAGCAGGACTAGATCTTTGTGCATTGGCAAACTGGAACAGACTGTTTTGTGTGTTTTATGCATGAGCCCAACAGTGTCCGGCTATGAAAAAAAAGAAAAAATAGGAGGAGAGGGGTCTTGACTAAAATCTCCCACCTTGAGGGCCCTTTAAATGAGTTTCAGCCAGGCGTAGCTCAGAGTGAGACCTAATTCCACTGAGTCCAGATTTACATAAATAGAATCTGAATAAGACACAAGATATCTAAGGAAAAAAGAAGCCTGTATCTTGCTAGAGTAATTGGTGAAGCATTGAACCACTGTCTTAGATAGGTCTGCACAGCAACTGTGACTGTTCCCAACTTCCGACTATAATCTACTTTAGAAAGGTGCAGATGGAGGTCCCATGTGACCTGCAGTTTGTGGAACACAAGATGCAAAATGGCTCCTACCTCATAAGATTAGGACAGTAATTAATGGACAGCTTGCTTAACACCTCCCTCAAAGAGCAGTCATCCAATCATGGGTTTATAACTGTTACCAGGGCTATGAGGGATGTTTCTAGAACAGTCCAAAGGCAACCTTGATGCACAAAGTCCCGCAATAAGAGCAGTACTGAGCATTTAGGGAGTTCAAATGATTGTCTGGTTTTCCTCCACTTTACCAAGGTGAATACAGTCTTAAATATATGAAATAAATTGGAATAAAGTTAGTTTTTATCAGCTGCATGTAAGTTCAAATGACCAGCACGTCCACCTCTCATGGCAAGTCCTAAGGCTGGGAGGTACATTATCATGCCAGAGGGGAACACAACTTCTCCAATGGCCAATGTCAATGTTGTGTTTTCCAGTTTTGGGGCAAAAAATCTAGATGTGCATCTAAAGATGACGAGCTCTTGCCTTACAGCTTTTTCAGTTTCTGCTAGTTACTTTTGTCTTTCTGATAAATAAGCTCTTGTTCATGGACAACGTACCCAATGTTTAGTAGTTAGGAGTTTACCAAACAGGTTTACTGTTGTGAAGTTTAGCCTTGAGCTTCAGTTTGTTAAAAGGTTTTGAGTCACTTTCTACTTGGGTTTGTCAAGATTTAAGCCCTAAACTGGGTGTAACCTATTTCTGTGTAGCTAGTAGATGATTCCTGATTTGCAAGATTACGTTGTTCATTTCCCAATCCCAGCACATGCCAGAAGATGTAATTTTATATTCCTTCCAGATGTGACTTTAAATTCTGTTCATTAAGGCCTGAAACTTTGTCTTCTACCTGTCCACTTTCATAATTTTTTCAGTACACAAAGCAAACTATGCATTCCTGGTTAAATCCTGGCAATACTGGTTGGTCAACCTTAACCCAGCCTATTGTTACTTTTCAGTGCAACAGAAGACAAAATGAGCAAGTAGGATTAAGGATTAGGTAATGATTTGAAAGGGTCAAGGATTTGTCTTTCTACCCGTCTATGTAGAGATTCCTTACCTAAGCTTGGGAGCAACCACCAGTTTTTGTTGTGATCTTGTTTTGCAAGATAGTGTTGTACAACCACCACACCTGCTATAATGTAAAGTCTTCAGCTAGGAAGACGTTTTACTCCCAGACTGCTGTGTGTGCTTTGTGTTGGGACAAAAAAGCTGCTTTTTATAGAGCATTGTTTTAAAGCATTTTAAAGTCCAGCTCCTTTATTCAACAGTCAGAGCTAATAGTTACCATGTTTTACCAAAAAGCCACAAACAAAACACAACCATTTTTAATGATATTAGTGAAGTCAACCATGCAATGAAATGACAGGTGTAGTAGCAGGAGCTAATCAGGGAGAATTGGAATGAAGTCTGTTTTCTGTGCTTTTCGCCCCACAGACATTTCCTTTTCAAGCAGGGGTCTGGTTCATCAGCTCTCCTGTCAGGTGCAGGGCAGGGATACCCTCTGACTTCTGGGACGGTGTACTCCCCTCCACCGCGACCGCTCCCTCGTAGCAGTGTGACCAGGCCACTGTTTACCTTCAACAAGCCTCACCGCTGCTGCAACTGGAAGTGTACAGCCCTGTCTGCATCACTGCTTACCCTCACGCTGGCCCTGCTCCTCACATATGTCATTGGTGAGTCACCATACACAATGTTTTTAAGTGTGATAGTGAGTGGTACCATTTGCCCCCCCCCCCAACACAGAAAAATCTCCTTATTACAATAATGGCTATTTCACTTGTTGTGTTGACTTATTCACCCCCAGTTTATTCCAACTCTTGACTTTGCACTTTTTATTATTTAAATATTTTCCTGAGATTTACTTAATACTCAGTTCAATTAATTTCTTCATTTGTTTTTCGGTTGAGGTCTTATTACTTAACCCTGTTATTCTTCGGTTTGTATTACCCATAGCATGAAAAATGTACTTCTTGCCGTATGTTGGGATTATTTTTTACGTCCCTTTATTTTGTTCTCTAATTGCCAAACCAAATGACACAAATACTAATTACGTTTGGCTAGTATAAAATCACTGGAAAATAATGTTCCCGAGGTACAAGTTATTTCAAAATAAAACATGAACCTTTAGAGTTTGATGCCCCTTCTATAGATTGAACCATCCATTTAAAATAACTATAGAGTGTACAGAAATCAAAAAGTGTCACAATACAATAGGTTACTTACATACTCAATGGTTACTTTAACTTGTTAATAATTATTTACAATCGGAAACAAATACATAAATATGTAAATTCAGAATTCAAAGAGTTGTCATCATTTTAAAGCTTTATTTCAATTACAAATTACTTATGTACAGCGCCTGGGAACCGTCATGGGGAAACACAATATACATAGCATGCTCATGAAATACTAATATGTCACCACAAAACACTAATTTGTGCCCAGAAAACATTTATTTGTCCCCACGAAATATATATATGAGTGCATTATATGCATTATATACCTATTTGGTTTCCACAACATAGGTATAACGTGGGCACGAAATACTAAAACAGCTCACTTTCTCAAACATGCGAAGGAACAAAATAACAACTGGACGGACAGGAATAGTCTAATCAAGTTTTATTTTAGGCTGGGGAGGAGCTACAAAGAGATCTGAATAGCCTGACATCGCAAGGAATGAGGCATTTAAATAGAATATAGAGAGCCAGGTGTTAACCTTTCCTGCTTTAGTTTCCTGACCGTGGTCGGGAAACACAGGGGTGATGCTTCCTCCAGGGCCGAAATGGTTGTTCATTTCAGGGTTAATTCTCTGTACTTGTGTGTCATGGGGTGTGAGACTTCTATAATAACGAAGGGACAGGATTGCTGAAGTAGCGGAGTTTTGAATAACTTTACTGTACACAGATTGCACGTTAAATGTACCGTCCAGCTGAATGTCCTCCCCGGTCGCCGTCGTGCATACTGCCAAAACACACAACCGCACACACACTCTTCTTCTCTCTCTGCACCCTTCTTCACGGTCCCAGACTGCCCACAGTGCCAACACACGTATTCAAACACATACACATTTACACAACCACCGTACACTGAGCTCAATCACCATTGAGTTACACATCTCCTGTAACACAGGTCACTTGATGCCTACTTCGTGGGAATGAATTAGTATTTCGTGGGCACAAATTATTATTTCGTGGGAACAAAATAATATTTCGTGGGAACAAATTAATATTTCGTGGGCACAAATTTGTATTTTGTGGGAACGAATTAGTAATTCATGCGCACGCTATATATTTTTTTCGCACATGCATTTTGACATACTGATGTTAGAGTATATATGACCAGATACAGTGACAGTTTAAATTATCCCACAAAGCACTACCACAGCCCAACCCAAAAATTATTTCTATACGAAGTTAATAAATAAAGACATATACATAATAAAATTTGTAATTTTTATATATATTATACATTTAATAAATTAATGTCATTGAGTCATTACATTTTGCTTCTCTTGGCACTTTATTGTAGCAATGTTTCGTAGGCTTTCTAAGCCTAAATTTGACAAAGCAAACAAAAAAAACAGCAATTCAAGGCGAGATTCAGTCTTTATTTTTTATTTTTTTAACAAAAATTTTGTTAAAGTTGCAGCATCTGTGCTGTTAAAAAGACTCTTTGCCACCGTCTTGCATAGTGCATAAATCTTTAATATAACCTCTTGGTCAAACTAATTTAAGTTAATAGCTATTTTCAACTAAAGCCCCTGAGTATGTGAGATGGATTTATTTTGTGTTGATCTGGCATCTCCTGTTCATCTCCTGTTGCCTTCTCAGGTGTTCAGATATATATTTTTAAACAGATTCTGTTGTGTTGATGTCTTTGAAATGACAGTTTTGTTTCCTAAAAATGAGAGTTAGTCACACAATAATAACACACTGAGAATTTTATATATATATATATATATATATCATATTCATCTCTTTAAAATTTTTTTTGTTTTTTAGGCACTAGTGGCCTTTATTGACAGTTACCAGACAGGGAATGGGCAGAGAAAGAATAGGGGGAAGACATGCAGCGAAGGTCTCAAGGTCGGGAATCAAACCCAGAATGCCTGAGTCACAGAATATAGGTTACGTACATGGGGCGCCAGCTCTACTGCTACACCAAACAGCGTCCCTATCTCTTCAGATTTTTGTCACAGCATTAATAATTTAAGCTTTTCCTTTTATAAATTTGAAGTCCAGTAAGGGTGTTAAATGTGCTAAAAGAATTATACCTATCCTATTTCTTCAATATCAGGGTGAAAGAAAAACAGTGGTTTAGAATTGAAAATATTAAAATAGAAACAACATGACTGGGGCATCTGGTTTGTTTTCTTAAGAGATACATTGTTTAAAAATGTTTGCAAATAAAATTTTGCTAACATTTGCATGATTGCAAAATTTGCATTAGTTTTCAGCCTCCTTTAGTCCCACTGTTCTGTGCAGAAAAAAAAAAAAAAAAAAACATAAGTCACAAAGCAAAACAAAGGGAGCATGAGTCAGAAGCAGCAAAGTGGCCAACTGTGACTCCAGAGGAGCTGCGGACATCAACAGCTCTGATGAGAGAATCTGTTAACAGGACAACTATTAGTCCTGCACGAAACAAATATGTAAGAGTGTTAAGAAGAAGACCAGTGTTATAAGAAAGCCAGTGGAAACCCAGTGGTGGTGGAATGCTTTTCTAGATGAATAAGAATCATGGGAACCCATGTGTAGAATGACTTTGTCAAAGTCCAGACTTGAATCCAAGTGGGATTCTGTGGCAAGTCTTAAAAATAGTTGATAACAAACATTCTCCATCCAACCTAAAGGAGATGAGGCTATTTTGCAAAGAAGAATATTTCTGTGCAAAGTTGCCGGAAATATTCTCTAAAAGACTTGGTGCTGTATATGTAGTAAAAGGTGATTCTACAAAGTATAGACTTGAGAGTGGACACCTATTTTGTTTAGATTACAATTTGCAAAACATATTGAAGCGATGTATCTGTGCCATATTCCGCCCCACATTCTATCAATCGATCCCTTCCCATTGCATCGGTTCCATGCTCTTCCGTAACCTTGATTGGGCCCCTCTGCCTCAGCTGTTTCACTCCCCTCTGCAGCCCCATGCGCAGATATCCCAATCTCTTCACCTTGTCAGTTCATTTCCCTCTTGTGGTGGTGCTCAAGGTCAAGCCTGGAGCAGTCAGGGGTTTGCATTAATCACACACACACACACACACACACACACACACACACACACACACACACACACACACACACACTCACACGCACACACACTACAGACAGACATCACACACACCCAGGCGAATCCATGCAGATTAATCCCCAGGCTGAACCATGCTATTCCATTAATGTCCCAGCCCCGGTAATTAGTGCATTAGCAAAAAGCGTGAGCAATGACTTGGAGATGACACCACCTTTTAATTGGTGTCATGGTCCTCTCCTGTTTGCCAGTGATTGATCTTCATGTTGACGTCACCATGGTAATCGCGGCAAGATGTATGAGATGCAAGCATCAATGATATGTTCGCCGGTAAATCAAAGAAATTCAACTTGCGGGGTTGGGTGGGGGGGCACAGGCCACCACATGATTAGGTTCATTACATAATGATTCTGTAACTTCAATTAATTAATTAAGAGCCAATGACAGCAAGGGAGAAAAATAATGTTTCCCAGTGGTATTGCAATCACCATTGTCACAAAGCCATTCAGATTTCGTCTGGATTTATTGATTTTAAGTCAGCCTCTCAATTAATCAAATTTAATCTAAGGATTAATTCTTGCTTTGAGAATCTGACAATTCTTCCAAATATATTCAGCTCTCACTGGGCTTGCCCTTGCGCAAAGGTGGGTAGTTGTTGCATGGTAAATATATTTGTGCTTTAAGAAAATTAAAACAAGAAACAAAATCTTCATTAAATAGCAAGCAGCAAAATTTGCAAGCAGTTTTCAGGGATATACAACAGCATGAAAAATAATTAAATTGATAAATAAAATTTCCCCTCTATGTATATATATATATATATATATATATATATATATATATATATATATATAACTTTTTTCTTTTTACTTGTGTTAAGGCATGTAACTCACAGTACTTATGCAGTTATTCTCCATGTCTGAAACTGAGAAATATATAGAAAGTTGTGATAGAAAACGTGAATCTGAAGTTGCCAAGAAACATTATGGAAGAGTGATGACATAACACAATATTTACCAAATATTAAAAAAGCATGGTTAAGTACCTAGCTAAATTACAGCTTATAATAAAACGATTTGTCCAGTGAGGAGAAGGAAGTAAGCTTGGACACCTAATGAACTGGCAAGCTATGAAGTGATTTAAAAGCTCTAATCATAGTCATTTACCACTTTAGGAAAAGACTGCTGGAGACAAAAACAGTCATTCATGAAATTAATTTTCTTATAGCATTCAGGTAGAGTATGTTTTGCTCAACTTCTGACCAACATTGACTTATCTGCACAGTCTGGTTACTCTCAATAGTAGTATTAGTGTGCCATGCTGTGGTTTGCAAGTCTCACATTTCTCCCCATAAATCCTCCATGTTACTCAGAAGGATTCAACTATACTACAGTAATGTAGCTGTGAAAATGTTATTTCAAGGACACCCTCCGTCAAGCTAATCAAACTCTAGAAGTCCTCTGTTGTTAGTTTATCCTCAGCAACATACTATTGGACCTAAAAGTCACCTCAAGCAAATACAAACCATGTAGGAAATGGAACAGAAGTTAAAATTTGTAGCTCCCCAGCCTAAAATAAAACTCGATCAGACTATCCCTGTCCATCCAGTTCTTTTGTTCCTCTGTATTTTTGAGAAAGTGCGCGGTTTTAGTATTTTGTGCACACGTTATACCTATGTTGTGAAAACGAATTAGTATTTCATGTATATATTATATATACTTCATGGGCACAAATTAGTATTTCGTGGGCACAAATTAGTATTTCTTGGGAACAAATTAGTATTTGTGTGCACGGTATATATATATATATTTTTTCCTATGTCAGTTCCTGGGCACCGTATTGTTGTGCCTGAACACTTAGGAAAATCATTTGGAGAGAGCAGGTATTAATTTAGATTGGATGTGAACATTAGCAGATGTTTTACTATTACCAAAGAATCATAAAAAACATAGCAATTGTAGGCACTTTAAAAGAGAAATAAAAATAAAATTAAATATATGCTCACAACACCTGCAGTTGACGTGGTGGTCCGGCTGTTGACTCCCTACTCATGTTACCTGTGCTAGCTGTGGCATGGATAGTGTTGTTTTATTCTCCTCACCTTTAGGTTGTTAATTTTGGGCCTAACTGTAACAACAGTTAAGCCCAAAATATTCTTACCCTTAAAAGATTTAGATCTGAAATTACATTTCATTCAACCAGAAAGTGTTTTGGATAGAAATTGAGACAGGCATCTGTCAAACATTAATAAAACAATGTAAAAGTAATAATGTTTTGAACAAAAATATTTTATCTGTTTTTACTTACATGTTAACAAACAACAACAAATCTCTGGTTAAAAATTATTTAAACCTATCTTGATGATTAGTGGACAAATCTTTAATGGAAATTGCTGACCAGTTTTTTGCATGTTTATAATGGTGGTTTTGACAATAATTATTTTGCAATCATTTCCAGGTCTTTGAGGTTGGAAGGCCTTCTTGCCATCACCCTAAACTTAAGCCCCCTTCACACTTTCTCTTTTGGATTCAAGTCCAGACACCTTCTAGGTCCTTCCGACAGATTACACCATGGATCAAATTAAATATTACTTTAAACCTAAATCTGCCAGACGTATGAATAATTTTGAGCCAACCGTAAGCACAACTTGATAATTGTTTCATAAATCTCGAACAAACAGGGTGAGACTATTTTTTGTGGGTGAGGATAAATCTGACCTCCTCACCCCTTTTGGTTCCCTAGAGGTTTTCTATGTTTCTTTCATAAATGATCAATGGACCAACAATTCTCACACCTTTTTTCTGTTTTGCTAATAAGTGCCCACACATCCATTCAACAAACAGTATTACAATTAAACAAAGGTTTTTTGGTCCAGAAAACAATTATTTCTGCTTTATCCGCAGAGATTCCAGACAGTGCTGTGATTGATAGAGGCTGCAGCAAGGCTGTTTGTATTCCAAAATCAATGAAAAGGTGGATAGTGACATATTTCTGCTTCAAAAGTTATACATGTTAGGTTTACTGGCAAAATAATATAATACTAAATGAACTTTAAGACTTTTTCCCATTGCTTCATGCGAGTAATAAATGTGCAAAAATTTCCTACCTCATTTTACTGTTAAACAGAATGTTTGGATGCCAGTTTGGTACTCAGATGTGTTTATTTTAAGCTAAAATACCTAAACGGTGAGTTCCTGTCAGTTTTATACCATAAAGGCTGCTAACTGATTCTGGGCATTCACAAAAATTGAATATAAATACGAAATATTCCCTTATAGTTGTGCCAAGCTCGAATGAAAAATTTCAGACTGTTGCCCACGCTTTCCCCCTTGGTAAAAAATCATGTTGACGCAGCTGTTACATTTGGCAGATTTTTCCAGTTTTCTTGTGACGTTGAGCCAAAGCTGTCTGAGCTTGAAACAATCGCTGCCTGGTTTGGCATGTAATGGAGCTTGTTACTGATCTTACATGCCCCTCAACAACACTGAGTGATCGGTGGTGTAAGCATCAAGCTTCTGCAGCTGATTCTGAACATGTGGCGTAGCTCTTTAAATCAGTTCTTGAATTTATTTGCAGCCTTTAGTGCTGTCTCGGTAAGTTATGTGGCTTCTTTATTAATTTGGGGGAAAGTAACTGAGCAAATAATGAGGCAGCAATATTATGGCTCATATTAAAGTTTCCAATTAAAACAACAATAGGACGCTGCATGATTGGTGAGATAATGCTGTGTCTAAGTGATTGCAGCGCATGCCCCCTATTGTGATTAGCTAAGGCAGTCGTCTTGTTTTTTTTCCTATGCTGCCCTCTTTTCTCTACTCCCACACCCCCTGGTGTTGCAAAGGCTGTGAATAGCTTTCTTAATTTGTTTATCCCCCAAAGTACCCCTCCCTCCTGCAGTCGTAGCTTGTTATTAAGCACAACACGGCCATCAGATATTAGGAGCTGGCAGTATGGCAGCGTACGGGGCATTAAAGGAGAGATAGAGGACAGATTAAGAATGGATCTGTTATCTTGAACAATATTACTACTGACAACACTACCTGTAACTCAATGCAGATGCTGAGCCTCAATTAAGGTCTTTGTAAAATCCGGATGTAAAAATACAATTATTTAGAGCATTTTCCATCAAAATGAAGGTCTTTCCATTTAAAAAGTTTAAATCTTCACTTGCTCAATCATAACCGAGAAAAGAAGATTCACTTCTGAATGATAATCATCTCTATGGCAACAGGGTGAAGCTCCAGACGCAAGGGAAATGAGCTAGTCAGCAGCACCCTGCAATCCAATAATCAGCACCAAATCACATTTCAGCCAATTGCACACACACAGACAACTTGTGTTGTAAACCAAGATCTTCTTTATGGTTATGCTGTGTACTACATGTTGCTTCAGGGGACCTGGTATTTTCACTAAGAGTCAAATGGGTCCTTAGTGGCTCAGTTTATTACTTTAATGTGTGTTATTTTCTTTCTCAGTAAATCTAGTTTCACAGTATGACGGTGAATCAGCTGCAAAAGCCTAATGTTAATCACAGAGGTCAAATGCAGTGCAGGCTCCAGCCGTGCACAAGAAAGGAGAAAAAATGTTTAATAGCTTCGGCAAATGATTATTTCCTTTGAGATAAATCTGTAGATTACATCCTAATTAAGTTTTCCAGACGTTAAGGTGACACCTTCCAAAGACTGTTGGGTGCAACAAATGATCTGAAGCTCAAATACATTCAAAAATAAATGATAACAGCCCACTCATCTTGTTAGATAGAACCAGCCTTGCAAACACATTGAGCCTTTCCTTATTTTTGAGCATTGTAACGATGAACCTCAATGTATTTTATTGGGATTCTATGTGACAGACCATCACAAAGTAGTGCATAAATGTGAAGTGGAAATAAAAGGATGCATTGTTTTCAAACTGTTTTACAGATGTGATTTACATTTGTATTCTGCCTCCTTTACTCTAATCCACCTTAATAAAGTCCATTGCAACCTGTGTGACTTAACCTTACTATAAATACAGTGGAAACATCAGGAGTGTTAGAGAACATTAGTCAGTAAACAGCATCAGCAATTATCAACACTTTTCGAAAGCAATGTGAAGCTACAATAATTACAGTGTAGTTATATTTACTGTAATTCTAATTGCCTACCTTATGCACTTGCACAGCTTATCTAATATACAGTACAATGACTTTGTTATTCATTTAAATCAAATCTTATGATCACTTCACACATTTTAAGTCAAATGTTTCCTATTTCAGTATGTAGAATTTAGAAAAAAATAATAAATCAGTAGTAAAATCTTTCTCACTTGTGTTAAATAGAACAACTAAATGTCACAGACTGTGGTGGATTAAACTGGTCTCATATATTTAACTGTTTCATTTTTAAATAGTTTTAAGTCACTGAACAAGTAACAATCCTTTGTGGCGGAGTCGTTCCATCTTAAACTGTATTTCTCCTCTAAATGTCCTAGCATGTCTGTCTCAAAGCTCCAAGCTGATTATAGCTTATCATAAATGAACTGCTTGCTCAACGATATGCTGTATTGTTGATCATCCTGGCTATGAATGTGGGAAGCTCTAATTAAGAATGAGCAACACATTATACCGACAATAATTTTAACAAAGAGAAAATCCTTAGTATCAAAAATGTTGCACGGGTTTAGAGTACACACTATATTGCCAAAAATATTGCCTTTACAGACTAAGTTTAATAATATCCCATTTTTAATCTAAAGGCTTTAATATGGCATTGGCCCATTGCAGCTGCTGTAACTTTTCTAGAAAGGCTGTTTACAAGGTTCAGGAATTTATTAATGGGAAATTTCAGCCATTCTTCCAGCCGAGCATGTTCTGGGTCAGACACTGATGTTGGATGGACATCAGTGTCTGACCCACATATTTATGCACAATATAGGCTGTTATTTCAGTTACAACTGTAGTTAGGGGATTGAACTGAACAAAGTAACTGTATGATCACATTGTCAGTTGCTAGGGAGCTTATTTAATAGAACAAAACAAACTGTAAATACTATGAATAGAAGAGAGTCAAGGGCATTTATGAGAATTTGTAGCTTAATAGATTTGAATAAGGTTGTTATTCTACTTGGATACAAATAAAATCATAAGGTGTACCCACCAACAGACAGAGGAGTACTTTTCACTGTAAAGATTCACATTAAATTAAAATTGTTGCCTGAAACATTCTTGAAATTTAGAATTGGAGAGTTTTCCTTGCAGGCATAAAATTGTACAATACCTAAAAAGATGTGGACTGGTTCCATAATATGAGACAAAAAAGTCATCACTCCATCCAGCACAACTGCTCCAGGCTCATGTAACTTTCTTTTCTCTTTTTACAAAAAATGCAGGAAAAGATTACAGAAGGTTGCTTTACCAATTGTAGAGTGGAGAAGTTGTGAGCATTGGAAGTGCCAATGAAAGAAACTTTGAGACTCAAACCTCCATCCCCGACTAAGGCTCAGGCTGTTTACTGTTGAGAAAACTGAGGACAATACTTTATACAAACATTAAAAAATTATGCATTGTGCAGACACATGAAACAGACCATTGAATTCATGGGCGATTTGCTAAAGAAAGCTTTATCGTCAAAACAAGTACCTAATCACAAATGTGGAGTAGGAGTAGCAATTGAGTAGGAGTGAAAAAAATAATCTAAAGTTTTAATTTTTGCTTCATCTTTCATATAAAAAGTCCTTTTGATTAAGTTTGAAGTTTTCCTATAGGTGCAATGTAATTACTGTAAGCACATCTCAGCAGAGAGCAGAGCGAAATTCTCCTTGGGCAGATTTTTCTCTACTAGTACAAAAGACAAAGAAGCAAAGAGTTAGAACAAATACATCGGGGGCAAAGATTTGATAAATAAAAGGACAGTCCAAGTCTAAATTGGAAAAGTTCAAATGTTTTTTATGTGGTTAAACTATTGAACTGCGCTTCACATTGTGTGCAGTCGTGTAGCACAAACTTCCAGCCACTAAATAAAAAAATAAAAATAAAAAAAAACTAATTCAAGTATGTGTAGAACATATTTGACTTTTTGGACCTCCCTTCCTAAACCAACTGGTAATACACTGGAAAAAAACAACCCACCTAAATATAATAAGAATCAGTTGGTTTTATTAGTGTAACCAGAGAACTTTGTACTTTAAGGCACTGTTTTGATTTTATTCAACCTATCATAAAACAAGTATTGAACACTGCAAATATTTCCCGCGTTAATATATCATATAATATATGTACCCCGCCTCTCGTCCATAGACTGCTGGAGATAGGCACCAGCTTCCCCGTGACCCACTATGGAAGAAGTGGTGTAGAAGATGAATGATTTAATAATATATTTGTAATTTAGCTACTGATGTGAAAATCACATCAATACAAGCCAAGATATTCAGAAGCAAAAAAAAAAAAGAAAGATTTATTTTGTAATGATAGCATCAGGATGTCTGCTGTGTGGAGAAACCACTCCCTGGTATTGCGCAGATGTGATTTTGACCAATTTTGTCTGGCAAACAGTCTTCATATCTTGAAAGCTTTGAAGGGGTTTTCAAAGCATTCTTTTGTTCATTCCTTAGATTTTTAATTGGATTTCAGTTGAGTGATTTACTGGACCATTTTAGCAGATCTCTTCTCCTTCTCTAAAACCAATAAATTGTTTATTTGTGCATTTGGGATCATTGTCTTGCTAAAACAACCCACTCTTGTTTTATGGTCAGACTTTAATACAGAATGTCTCTGTGCATTTATCCAGCCATCCTTCCTTCATTTAAATGAAGTTTGCCAGTAGCATATGCTAAAAGACAGTCCCACACCATGATAATCCCACCTCCAAACTTCACTGTTATTGTAGACTTTTTAGGTTGATGTGCAGTTCCATTCCTAATCCAAACATTATGTGTGCAATGACATCCAAAGAGCCCAATTTTGGTTTAATTTGACCACACTGCATTCTTCCAGTATTTCATTGGCTTGTCCAAATGTGATGCAGCAGACTTTGGATGAGCTTTAGCATAATGTTTCTTCAGCAGAGGAAACATTTCTTATAAACCAAAGGGGGCCTTGCAGAAAAAGGTTTGGGAGCCATTAGATCAATGCAATGTCAAATGCAATGATTATCCATCCTATACTCTTATAAACCCATGGATTTACAGCTTTAAAAATGTAATGTGAAATATAACACAAAAAAAAAAACACCAGCAGGTAAAATGGGGCAACACCGAACCTCTCAATAAAGCAGATAACTTATAGAATTTTTAATAATACTGTTATGGCAAACATGCAACTACTGTTTTGAGTCACTGTTGAACAAAAAAGTGGATTTTATCAGATTCTATTTAAAATAAATTATACAGTTTTCCTGTACCATATTATTAATTCTCAAATTAAAATAATCATGTTAACTTGATGTGGTTTGTATAGTTGTTTAGTTGCAGTGTCTTTAACAAAGATGCAGCCAGAATGAATGGACAAGTGGGTAAGATGCTGTGTACACTGCAGTATGTTCATTCAGTCTGCATGCAGAGGATTACAACCTGTTCTGATAACAGATGGAAGGCATGAGGTCAGTGATTGTGTACAGAGGTAATGTCAGGGGGTCGGCTGAGCCCAGTGACGGCTGTCAGAATGAAGCTGTCGAGGTGCTGATTTGGCGCGGTGCCTAATGAAATGTTACCTTCCATCAAAGTTATTTAAACAAGTGGCTGCCTATTGTCTGCAGCCGATCAGCGGCAATCTCCCTCATCGTACAGCTCTGTCAAGGAGGGCAACTGGCAACCAATTATCTACTCAGTAATGCTGAGTGGGTAGGATTGGCTGCTGCAACTTGTTTCCAGTAAGTCCTGGAGACTAGCATCTACTAGGAGTGTTCTGGCTCAGCACACAGCAATTGGACACAAAAGCACTGTTAGAGAGTGACTCAATCACACCACAGCCTCTGTGTTCTGCGCTGTGTACTGGCTTTATGCTATTTGTTCAAGCAGATGTTTTTAATTCCCTCACATAATTACAGCTTGGATATGTAGGGCTTTCACCTTTGACAACCTTTAAATGTTTGCAACTGTGAATATGTGGGTGTATTAGGATAAATGTGAATAGTGTTTTTATAGTGTGTATACTGCTTAGTATGGTGTCTGCAAACAGCTAATTAGTCTGCTCCTTAAAAAAAAAGCAAGCATTCGACAGCAATCCTGTCTTATTCTATTCTGCTTTCCTTTTGTCACTCTTGTTTTAGCTTATTTTCTTTTTTTAAGAACAAGCAATGCAGTAGGTTTGTGTACCCTTCATATTTTTTGCTACTGTCTTTGCTACTGACAGCAGTAAAAAAATGTAAGTTCATACTTTTTTGAATTTATGTTGCAAATTTATCAAAAGCGATGGTCATCTACAAGCCTGAATATCAATAAATCTAATTGCTCAATTGGTACCCCATAAACATGACACATCTGCCATCCAGTACTCAGTCCACACCCAAACACATTTTGCTCAAACTAAATCTGCAGCAAGTATTTTGGGGTATTTGTTTCTATCTTCTTTGCACATCTAGATACTAAAGTTTTCCATGTTCTTCTTTGCTTTAATCTAAACCATTACATTGTAGCTCTGATTGTATTGTTGTGACTATGAATCTGAAAATATTATTTAATATTAATAATTTAATATTTTATCAAATAATATTTCGGTCTGTTAAGGGTTATCCTGTGAATACCAGCACAGTAAGGCAGTGGTAATAGGATTGAGCCAAGCTCTGACATTATTGAACAGCAAAACCTCTGCACACACATGGAATGAATTCACACGATTTCTTAAAATACAAGAATTTATTAACAAAAATAAGTCAACTCAAAGTCAAACATATTTCAATCAACAAACTCTTTACAATGCTAAAAAAATCAAACTAAACTACCAAGCAGAATTAAAGAATAAGGAAGACTAATGTACTATGTACAATATAAACAAGTTGATTAAAGATGATTAGAAATTATGACTGAAAGAGTGATGCAACATTACCATGCTATGTTTATGTTTGAGAACCAAGGATCTGTGTTAAAACCACCCCTTTAAATAAAGTTTGTCTAAACTTTAAAAACACACAAACACAGAACACAATACTGAGCACATGTGCTGCAGATAACCTGCTAGCACCAAGATAGCTAAGTTTCACACAAACAAAACCAAACTTCATAAAATGAAAAATTTTTAGATCATTTCATCCTAAATATCTCTGCCCAAACCCCTAACCTCTGAACCATGCTGAGGAAAAGCTGTCCAGGGCGGCGAAGTTTGAAGAAACGTCCACAGTCAACAAACGGTTAGCTACAGCTAACCTCCTTAGCTGTGGGGAGTGGCTCGTTCTGTCGGGCCACCAAACTGCACGTTACTGTAACCACGGTGATGCGGCTCCTGTTGTCGTCTTTCAGACCGAGAAAACCACTCCACTCGGCTTCGTAGAAGCAGGGAATTCTCTGGAATACAGTTTGCTTCTGCAGGCCTCAGACAGAAAGTAAAGCAATGCTTATACCTTAATTTCCCCTTTTTATGAATGAATACCGGGTACACAAACAGTGATTCATCCGTACTTAACTTATGCATATGATCGATGATCGTATGACACCCTTGGATCCAGATTGAAGACTTTATGTCTGTTTGCCAGGAAAGAGACATTAGCGAGATGTGCCTCCCCTGTCCCGATGATCACCGGTGTGGAAGAGATCAGACCATTGGAAAGGTGGGGGTTTTATACGGGCAATGGCATCATGGGAAGTCCGCTGTTACCCCGTTTCCTGGCTGTAGTTGTGCTGGAAGTCGGTTAAATGCAATTTATTTTGAAAGTTCCAGAAAAGTGTGTACCGCATCTTTCATATTGTTTCCATGGCTGTGGGTCCCAACAGTATGTTGTCCTACTGGAAGATGAATCTTTGCCCCTGTCTTAAAACTTTTGCAGGATCTTACAGCTTTTTTTGCAGCATTGCCCTGTATTTAGCTCTATCTGTAACATTGGCTCTGGCATCACTGTCACTAATGAAAAAAAGAATAACGACAGCAAGATTCGTGGAGTTTTCCTCCAAACACAGTGGCAGATTTGTGGTACGCACAACTACCCTTTGTCCTGACATCAGATCATCCCACGTGAGCTATATATCTCCACATCTCCTTCAGCGTTACCAAAACCCTCAGGGCTGCTCTGGTTAATGCACTTTTCTCATGTCCTGTCAATATGGATTACATCTATATCTTGGTACATTTGCTGTTCTGTTATTCTATTTCCATTTTCAAATTATGTTTGTATGTGTTCTGTGAGATGTTCAAAGCTGGCATAATGGTTTATACCCTAACCCTGATTTAAACACCTACACTTATTCCTGTCTGCTGTGTTCCTTGGTGTTCTTAATGCTTTTTGTGTGCTAATGTTCTACAACAAAGCTCTAAGGCATTACAGAGCAGCTGCTTTTAAACTCACATCAAATGACACATTAATTATTTGATTTGACCTCTAAAGGCAATTACAGGGGTTGGACAGTGAAACTGAAACACCTGGTTTTAGACCACAATAATTTATTAGTATGGTGTAGGGCCTCCTTTTGTGGCCAATACAGCGTCAATTCGTCTTGGGAATGACATATACAAGTCCTGCACAGTGGTCAGAGGGACTTTAAGCCATTCTTCTTGCAGGATAGTGGCCAGGTCACTACGTGATACTGGTGGAGGAAAATGTTTCCTGACTCGCTCCCCAAAGTCGCTCAATAATATTTAGATCTGGTGACTGTGCAGGCCATGGGTGATGTCCAACTTCACTTTCATGTTCATCAAACCAATCTTTCACCAGTCTTGCTGTGTGTATTGGTGCATTGTCATCCTGATACACAGCACCGCCTTCAGGATACGATGTTTGAACCATTGGATGCACATGGTCCTCAAGAATGGTTCGGTAGTCCTTGGCAGTGACGCGCCCATCTAGCACATGTATTGGGCCAAGGGAATGCCATGATATGGTAGCCAAACCATCAGTGATCTACCCCCATGCTTCACTATGGGCATGCAACAGTCTGGGTTGTACGCTTCTTTGGGGCTTCTCCACACCGTAACTCTCCCGGATGTGGGGGAAACAGTAAAGGTGGACTCATCAGAGAACAATACGTGTTTCACATTGTCCACAGCCGAAGATTTGCACTCCTTGCACCATTGAAACCGACGTTTGGCATTGGCATGATTGACCAAAGGTTTGGCTATAGCAGCCTGGCCATGTATATTGACTCTGTGGAGCTCCCGACGGAAAGTTCTGGTGTAAACAGGAGAGTTGAGGTGCACATTTAATTCTGCCGTGATTTGGGCAGCCGTGGTATTATATTTTTTGCATACAATCCGGGTTAGCACCTGAACATCCCTTTCAGACAGCTTCCTCTTGCGTCCACAGTTAATCCTGCTGGATGTGGTTCATCCTTCTTGGTGGCATGCTGACATTACCCTGGATAATGATACATGGATGGCTCTTGATACATCACAAAGACTTGCTGTCTTGGCCACAGATGCGCCAGCAAGACGCACGCCAACAATTTGTCCTCTTTTGAACTCTGCTATATCACCCATAATGTTGTGTATTTCAATATTTTGAGCAAAACTGTGCTCTTACCCTGCTAATTGAACCTTCACACTCTGCTCTTACTGGTGCAATGTGCAATTAATGAAGACTGGCTACCAGGCTGGTCCAATTTAGCCTCTAAACCTCCCACACTAAAATGACAGGTGTTTCAGTTTCATTGTCCATCCCCTGTAGTTGCCCTGGATTTTATTTTGGGATATCAGAACAAAGGGGGCTATAGAAAAATGCCCACCACTCTTTAAAGATTTTCATTTGTAAAACAAAACATTTATATACAGTACAGACCAAAAGTTTGGACACACCTTCTCATTCAAAGAGTTGTCCTTATTTTCATGACTATGAATATTGTAGCTTCACACTGAAGGCATCAAAACTATGAATTAACACATGTGGAATTATATACTGAACAAAAAAGTGTGAAACAACTGAAAATATGTCTTATATTTGAGGTTCTTCAAAGGAGCCACCTTTTGCTTTGATTACTGCTCTGCACACTCTTGGCATTCTGTTGATGAGCTTCAAGAGGTAGTCACCTGAAATGGTTTTCACTTCACAGGTGTGCCCTGTCAGGTTTAATAAGGATTTCAAGCCTTATAAATGGGGTTGGGACCATCAGTTGTGTTGTACAGGAGGTGGATACAGTACACAGCTGATAGTCCTACTGAATAGACTGTTAGAATTTGTATTATGGCACGAAAAAAGCAGCTAAGTAAAGAAAAACGAGTGGCCATCATTACTTTAAGAAATGAAGGTCAGTCAGTCCGAACAATTGGGAAAACTTTGAGAGTGTCCCCAAGTGCAGTCGCAAAAACCATCAAGCGCTACAAAGAAACTGGCTGAACCCAATTGAGATGGTTTGGGGTGAGCTGGACCGCAGAGTGAAGGCAAAAGGGCCAACAAGTGCTAAGCATCTCTGGGAACTCCTTCAAGACTGTTAGAAAACCATTTCAGGTGACTACCTCTTGAAGCTCATCAACAGAATGCCAAGAGCGTGCGGAGCAGTAATCAAAGCAAAAGGTGGCTACTTTGAAGAACCTAGAATATAAGACATATTTTCATTTGTTTCACACTTTTTTGTTCAGTATATAATTCCACATGTGTTAATTCATAGTTTTGATGCCTTCAGTGTGAAGCTACAATATTCATAGTCATGAAAATAAAAAAAACTCTTTGAATGAGAAGGTGTGTCCAAACTTTTGGTCTGTACTGTATATATATATATATATATACATATATATATATATATATATATATATATATATATATATATACATATATATATATATATATATATATATATATATGTATATATATATAGTGGTTGTAATGTGACAAACGTTTAAAACATATTTACATAAGGCATGCTGTTGCAAGGTATGTATGTAACATCCATGTTCCAAATGTGACTTATATAACTTTGTTATTGAGACTTGAGACATATTTGTATATGTTTCTCACTATGTGTGTAAATGTCTGCTTCTCGACTATAGCTGCTTTCAGCCTGCTGCTTCATGCCTCATTGGTGCTTGTATTGATTGGTCCAGTTTCTCTTTGTTTCCACTCCTCTATTTGGTCATCTTGATGCAGCTCTAAGAAGCCTGCTGGCCCTTTGCTAAAACTGCCCTAACAGCTGCACAAGGCTGTGGTAAAATTGCTTCAAATGGCTAGACAGATGCTGTTCAGAGAGCTCTGAATGGTGAGGGAGCCCTTTGCTAAAATGTCTCCAGAAGGTCATAGAGGCTGCTGGAAAATAACCCAGATAGCTCCAAAGGTTCACCTGGCAGGAATGTGCACACGCACAGATATGCACAAACGTGCACTAAAACTCACATCTAGATCAAATTTTTCTCTCATATCCCTTGTGATATGTTCTCCCTCTCACACACACGTCAACACAGTGACAAACCCACGCACAGGCATATTTGGACTGAACCACACAGTATGTTAGCAGCAGTGGTGGTAGGTGGTGTCTGGTGGAAAGCCAATGTTACATGCCGCAGATGTCCTGCTCATTCAAACAAGCACATATTTTCTGCTTGAACATGACTCAGCTTTCGGAAAGGGTCCGAGTCAGTGAGACAGCGAGTGGGAGACAAGCTGAGAGGAAGAGGAGGCGGGGGAATGTCACAGAAAAAGAGAAAGGAGGCATGATCACATCTGAAATGAGAGAACGAGAAAGAGATGCAAGCAGAATACAGCTGCTTTGTGCTGGATGTGGCTCTCCATCTCTGCTGTGACTAACCAGATAACACTGACAACCAGTTCGGGTGGTAAATAAACACAGGGATGCGCGGCAAATCTCTTCATTCGAGATGAGGGGAGTGTGTCACCACCTCTGCTAGTTCTTTATCCACCCCATTATGCCATTTTATCCCCTTATCCAAATAAGGCTACGTGTTCAAGAGGAGCAAGGTCAAAGCGATGAGTTGCTATGTCTTCTACGAAGCAGAAGATTGAGCCGGATGCTGGCTTGAATTAAAATGTCAGAAGACTGCACACTTATGCAAGCAAACGGACACACTTAAACAGTCATGACAGTGGAATTAGTTGTTTTCAAGGAGTTGACGGAGGGGAGTGAGGAATCACTTCAGGACCTCTTCCTTTTCAGAGCGAGGCAAGGGTCGACAGGCAGGGAGGTGGGAAGACTGGAGGGACTACTGGAGGGACCCCCCCGGGCCCCCAGTCTCCACTCTAAGTTGGACTCAGATTTATTTCATTGGCTCTGAAGTCCTTCTCTTGCACATTTATTTTCCTCATTTGCCTCTCTTCTTTCTCTGTGTCTTTTATCTCCCTTCGCTCTTCTTTCTCTTGTTGCCTCTTTTTTTTCCATCCCTCAGATGTTTAGGCTTAGCTGGAGGCTGACAGCCTGGCACAACTCGGATTAGCAACTGCCTTTACTGTATATGCTAAACTATGTACTGAATCTAATGACGGATGCTCTTGAAAACATTTGCTGCTGGGCAAAGCAAGCCGTAGTCTCTGGTTGTCAGACAGAATCTAGTCAGTGGTTAGCTATATGTCTATGAGTGAGAGACATATTGGTCACATCGGGTGTGTTTGGGCTTGTGTGCGATAAATCATTTTTAACTGACTGCAGTGCTACCTTGGCTGTAATGCATATCGATAGGATAGTATTCACAGTCAATCTCACCCATTGTGCCCTGCAGCGAAGCCCAGGACTTGCACTTTGTGTAAAATGCATTAAATTGGTTTGCACACACAAACACACATACACAAACCCACCCACACACACACATACTCACACACAAACACACGCACACCAATGCACACACATTTTTTTTTTATCTCCTACTCTTTCTCTCACCACAAGTGTGAAATTTAATCATCACTTGAGCCCACAATCCTTTCTATCTCATCTAGAGGCACACACAAGCCTGACAATAACAGCAACAACTGCAGCGACGGCTGCAGCTCAACATTATTGCTGCCTCCAACAGCTCAAACAGACTGTCTGGAAAACTCATCTTTTCCAAGCTGTTGTTCAGTACAGTCACAATAGACAGATACGAATAATGCATCTTTGGCCCTTAGTTGTCAATGTAGTGTCTTTCAATAGTATTCATACCACTTTTTTGCATTTTGATGCTTTAACCCCTTTAACCACAGTGCATTCTGTTGAAATGTTAGGTGATCCCCACATCATGATACTGCCATTACTGTATGTCATCATGGAGGATGGTTTGTTCAGGTTTCATCTGGCTGTAGCACCACATGTTTGCTGTGTCCTATACATGGCTTGTAACAAACTGCAAACAGGATTACTTCTGGCTTTCTTTCAACAATGGCTCATCTTGCAACTCTTAAAGGCTACATTTGCCACTTCCATGGCTAGTAGTTGTACTGTCAACAGATTATCCCACCTGAGCTGTGGATCTCAACAGCTCCTCTAGAGTTACCAATGGCCTCTTGGCTGCTTCTGTAATTATTGGCCTGTCAGTTAAGGAGACATCTTAGTAGCTGGGTCATATTTTTTCTAGTTGCTGGATATTGCCTTATAAACGTACCCCGTTTTAAACTTCTTTAAAACTACATCTTTTAACTTCTGGTCTTCATGATGCTGTTTTTTCATTGATGTCCTCTGATGCCTTCACAGAACAGCTGTATTCATACTGAGACTAAAGTACACACATTTGGACCCTATTGATTAGTTAGGTGACTTCTCTGTGCACTTAATTGCACACAATGTTTTAGGGGTGTCAGAGTAAAGTGGGCTGAATATACATGCCATTCTTTTCAGATGTTTGTTTGTAAATTTGTGTTTACAACAACGTATCCTTTACCTCCCATTTAATAGTTATGTGCTACTTTGTGTTAGTCTATTAAAAAAATCTCATTACAATTCATTGAAGTTTGTGGTTCTAATGTGTCAAGAAAGTTCATTACAACTGCAAGGTACTGCACTGTCTTTACTTGCCATACTTGCCGTCTTATTCACTATTGCAGCTCCTGGATGCAGCTCTTATTTAAGTATATCTATAAAAGCCACATCAAGCAGACTCTTTCTTTTAACAGTGGACTTTCTCAGTCTCTGCCAAGTCTGTGTTCCTGCCCTATCCCTCAGCACTCACCTCGGTGGGGAAGCCGAGGGTACAGCAAGAGCCCCAGCCCCCCAAGCATCACCATCCTATTACCTCTAGCACTCATCTCACTGTCACACTGATCAATGATTCATGTGCGAGAGGGCCTCGGCCTGTTAGCTCTCTGCACTGCTGCTTATTGCCGCTTCTGTGCCTACTTCTCTTCTCCTTCTGCAGTTATAATGACTGGACTCACTCTGAGTCTGCCTCTAACATGTGATGGTTCTTTGCCTTTCTTTTTTCTCTATTTTGCAAAAGCATTATAGAGATGGACGCAGAGGAAATGGATGGATAGACAGGCATGAAGATAAGACAGGAAGATTGAGGGTTCATGCTGAACACATGCTGCTCATATAAATGGTCGCATGCTGCGTCCGAGAGGATTTCTGGGTGTCTATATGTAAAAATGTCTGGGTGTTTAGAAGTGAAGTTGGTTTTTATTCCATCTTGACATGGTGTTTTGATAATAGCCTAAATGTTTTACAGAAATTCAAGTTACTTAGTCATTAAAATCAGATATTTTTAGAGCTGGTAAACAAAACAGTTGTAACTAAGTATAAGTCCATATTGATAATACACACATCTGTCCACTGTTCCCAAATGCCAGGCTAAATTCCAAGTTGTCCCTTGTGGCAGTTTATTGCAATGCATATGCACAGTTTTAGGGGTTCGTCAGGTTTGTCTTTTCATTTAACTAAACCAAACCCCTTCAGTTGCTCTTTTGACACACTCAAGGTCTACTTGTGGACACTTTCAGGAGCTTTAAACAATAATATGATTTGCAATCCTTATGACAATTGAACCAACTGTTCACTCGGCAAGTGGCGGTGAGTGTTCCCTCAGTCAAAAAATATGGCCAAGGTCGGGACAAAAAAAATGTCAAACCTGCTTTTTTACACTAATTCAACCACCTTCTTCATATCCATGGAGATATTTCTACTGTCATTCACCAGCAACGATTTAACCAGACTTTTATACTACTCTAGATATTTTGCAAAAAGAAGATTTTCCACAATGTTTAAATGTTGAATGTCATGGTTAATATGATGTGACCATAGAGGAAAATCACAGAATAAAATGTGAAAAAGTGGCCATTCTGTTTGGCTTACCTAGCTGCTTTATACAGTTTCCGTGCCCTGTTCTGACAACCTAGACAAGCAGTTTCACAGCTCTGAGTACTTTGTAGTGTCAGTGGCAGCTTTTCAAAAGGGGGAAAATGGGATATTCCCTCTGTTGCCCAGTAATTAATGGCACCGCAGGCCGTACCTGGGTATGGCAGCAAATTGGCCAGGCCATGACAATTATAAAGAAGCTAATTAAATGAATTAGCCCCCTACCAAGCCTCGGAGCACCCACCCCAAGGTCTTGGACGCAGACAAAAACAGTCGCAGTAGAGAAGCAGATGCTGACCCAAGGTACAGACTGACCACAGGATGGAGCACGTGCCAAAACCTAAGAACCCCTCAGGTGCTGATCCCACCCCAAATGTACACTATTAGCTGCTGTCACTTACAACAAGCAAGTAATCTGTTTCATGGGCAGAATATGCCTGGCCAGGTTAAAAACAATGTCCTTTCTGGTCTTATTATAAGATACAGTATATCAAATCCTTGCTTCCTCATTGTTCCAGTGTGTCTTCACATGTGTGTGCACGTCTGTTCTGTTTCCACGCAGACACTAAGTGTTCTTGCAAAAGGTTAACAGCTGTGAAACAAGAGAGTGATGAGCAAGAGCAGGATCAGAAGGGCTTTTGAGAAGGTGTGGAGTGGTGAAGAGGAGAAAGCAGGAGAGCTGCTAAGGACTGTTGCTTCAGAGTCCTAACTGGAGTGGCTTATACTTGGCTAAAAGAGATGGTGGTGTTGGTGGTGGTGGCAGTGGGTGGGGTGGTGGTGGTGGTTATTGAAAAACAGGAAGAGCAGAAAAGGCAATTCAGATGAGAGGAACTAAGAAGAATGTGGAGCATGAAGCTGAATGGTGAAAACCCTAACTGCATTCATTTGGGAATAACTTGTCATACCTCACAAAGCACTCTCACAGACTAATTTATGAAACCATGATAGGTTGTTCCACTCCAGTGCGAAATATAATACAGTTCGAAAAGCAATGATGGATTCAAACTTGAATTTTTCCGGTGCAATAGTATATTTTATGTTTAATTCTAATGAAGAGCACTGATAATGGGCTGTAGCTTGAAAGAAATATCGACTGTATTCTCTCTCCGTCTGTTCTTAAATAAAAATTTGATTCTAAGCAGCACCTGTATATATTTTTCTGTAGAGTTTCTTTTTAGCTTTTTTTCTCTCTCCCACCTGTCTGTCTGTGATGTAGTCCATGCAGTACCAGGCGGTTAGAAGGGATCGTGCTGAAAACTAAATCCATGAAATTGAATGTATAAAGCAGATCATTTGGGTTACTGTTTGTCATGCAATTTTATTTTATTTTTCCTCTAGCATCACAGTGACTCATCACAAGTAATTTCACAGCAGTGTGTTAATGAGAAAATCCCTGACACAACATCTTTAAACACAAAAACAGAGAACTGCAGCAACGGAAATCAAAAGAGATATTTTTAAAAACAGGGTAGATCGTTGAAGAATGGGCGCGTGTGCATGCTTCTGGCCTCGTCATGGCTGACAGTTTAATTAGTCTGAACGAAATGATGCATGGCGTCTCTCTCTCGTGACACTGGTAATCGTCAGTATTCATGCTTTGAAGAGCTTGCATTGTTCATGAGTAGATAGCTGAACCAAAAGGGGTGCAAGCCAATCAGAACTTGCTGTGTTGAAATACATGATTTGTTGATCCCAACAGATGACAGAGTGCAGCAAGGGACCATCCTTTGGTGATGCTCTTGGAACTCATCATTCATTTGCTGTATTTTGCAAGAAAAATAGCACTTTTTTTCTTTGCTCCCCTCTGTTCAGTGGAAAGTAACTGCAAATGGCTTTGAACTGTCTGGAGGTTTAATTAGGCATTCCTCATCAGCAGGGGATTTAGTGTGGGTGAGATAGTGGGTGTGCACGTGTGTGTACAGAGAGGTATCCATGCTTGCACACATGCAAAGAGAATGCAGTAATGGGACGATGTGATTGTGTAGGTTTTCCCGTATATAATTTGGGATTTGTTTTTCTAAACAGCCATTTTGAGGCAAGCCGGCATCGAGTGCTTTTTCTGGGCGTCTGCAATCAGCAGGCAGGCGGCGGTAGACGGCGGTAGACGGCGGAGACGTTTGAAGTCTTTAGAAGTTTTGCACCTTGATCTGCATGCAGCAGCCATTCTCTGACTGCCACCAGCACATCACAACTTTGTGATTCCAGTCTTTGCTTTTGTTTGATGTTCCAAATGTGTCAAGACAGAAAAAACCTGCAATGATGTATTTCATTCGCTTTGTTCTTCCCACCAGCAAAGCCACCTAACCTTTACAGATTGTTTCAAAGTGCAAAACTACAGCAGTTTCCAGGCACAGTCTCTGGTGAAAAGTACCTCTCGATTGGTCGGACAAAGATAAATGCTTAATTTTATGGATAGTCTTGCAAGACGCTAATTAATTTCTTTTAATGGGCATGGTGTTGGTTTTTCTTATTTGACAGCATGTAGGATTGTTGTCCTAGTAAACACTTTTACAAGTGGGAGGAGGAATCCTGTATCCTCCTCACCCTTTGTTGTTTAAAAGCCCCATATGGATTGTGAATCGGCAGCAGCTTTCAAAGCATCATTAGTCATGCATAAAAGACTGTGTTAACGCTTTAATACCGGCCCTGGGCTCCGGCTCTGAAAATCTGCCTTAATTCCCCACCTCTGCTACGTTCAGTGGTCATGTGCGCACGTATTGGTGCACGAGCTCAATCTGTGTGTGACACCCTCTGCGTTTGTGTGTATTTACTAATTGTCCATTGCTTGCTGGCACTAATAAGCGCGTAAAGAGAGTGAGTGCTCTAAGATGGGCATTAAGCGAGATTCAGACACACCCCTCTGCATGCTTTGAATAATGATCTTTTATCTCTCCCTCTCTTTTCTCCCTGTGGCTGACACACTTTTTTTATGTGTGTGTGTGTCTGCAGCAGTCCACCTGTTAGGCCTGACCTGGCATCTGCGGCACGGCGAGAACCAGCTGTATGAAAATGGCCTGAGCTCAGCGGACCATCAGCAAGAGGAACGTGGCAAAATCAGACCTACGAGCTCCGTCCACTTGCTAGACACGCTCAACCCTGAAAACACATACACGGGTGACAGAGGTGAGGTCTCTCTTTCACACACACACACACACACACACACACACACACACACACAAAGTGTAAGTGTGAATATAGCAAGTTGATTTCACCAAATAAGGTCATTCGGTGTCACAAAATACGTTTAGGTTAATCTGACCCACCTGTATGTTTCCATGGTAACCTGTACTTTCCAGACAACTGTATTAAGTCAGCCGAAATGCCTGGCTTTATAAATCATCCTATGGCTATTTGAATAGTGTTTATCTGTAACTTGACACATGCATACAGTATTTTTTCAGTAAAGTTGCTGATCATATTAATTTTGCATATTAGCAAGTGTTTTTTTTATCATCAAAAGCTGTTTTCTGCCCTCTAATGGACTGAGTTAATCTGCAGCAGTGGGGTGAGGTAAACTAGAGGTATCTTTGGCTGTTTCTATTCTAATACATCAAAATCAAACACTGTGCTTAGGATAGTCCACATAGCCGTTTATAAGAAGGAATGGGAATGTGAGGTGGTTTTGATAACAAACTTTTCCACTGATTGCTTAAGTTAAACAGGTTAAACAGATCACCCTAAAAGCAGATGTAAAACCTGTTTAACCTAAAGTTGAACAGGTTAACCTAAAAGCAAAAATGTTCCAGTTTTGCTGTACATCTGTTTTTTCTTTGTCTTTTCTCACTATTTCTGTTAAACATAATATATTGCATTGTAATACTGTACACATTGTCACACTAAGGACTGATATAAATGGTCAGTTTCACCACAGTTTAAATAACAAATAATAATGTGCATGGACTGGGCTTTGACTTTATTTTGGATCGTGCCAGATTACATTTTTTTTTACATTTGTCTAATGTTAATCAATCCAATTTAAAATCCAACTGGGTGAATCTGTTGACAGTAAAACTATTAGTCGTGCACTTCCCCATTCTGGCTGTTTTTGGAAAAGTGGCAAGAACAAAGCCATTGTTCAAAGAAACCAATAAGTCCTATTTGCCCCAAGCCGTGTTGCAGAAGGTGCTCAAGAGAAAATATTTTATTATTTAGGTCACATGAAACACTGCACATCAGCCTGAACAAAATCCTTTTAGAGAAACAGGTTGGTGGTAACATCATGCTTTGGAGATGCTTTTCTTTACAAAGATATGGAATCTGCTAAGAGATTATGTAAATATGAATAGACCTGAATACAGGTAAAGAATGGGCAAATAATCCAGTCTCAAGTTATGCAAAGCTGGTAAAGACAGACCTTTAAAATACTTGCAGCTGTAACTGCAGCAAAAAATATTGCATTAGTATGGGTTATCAAAATCAACGCCACAGTTATCAGATATTTATTTGGTAAAATGTTTGAAAATAATGTTTTATTTTCTTTCCACTTCACAGTTGTCCACTACTTTGCATTAATCTGTCTTATAAAAACCCAATAAAATATACTTGTTTGTGGCTAACATCATAACACCATATCAGTATTTTTGGAAAGCACTGTAAGTGTGCTATTTAATACATAGGTGTACCAGCTAAAACTAAAAACAATCTTTTCCCATTGCCAGTAGTAAGTTCTTTAACCTCAGTACTCAGGGCTACAATGAGAACTGGGAAACCTCCAACAACCAGTACCACAGCCTCCCAGTACACAAGCTTGTAGGACAAGGCTACATGAAGGGGTGGCATGACACACTATCTTGTCGGCTGTGTTGGGCCGCATTTTCTGACCATCAGAACTTTGTGAGATAATTTGATGGGTTTATTAATCTTGACTGGGCAGTGAAATTCCACCTCACACAGCAGGAAAAGACGGAGCTGCCAGCTGTCTTGCAGAGAAGGGAAAATCAATCAGTCCTGTTTATTTTCTGTGAGTTGTTGCTGTCACTTTGAGGGTTAGAGCTCAAAGTCTGAGATGTTAGGTCAGTTAATTTGTGTTTCATTAAAGAAAAAAAAGCACACTTTTGTAGCCCCCCGGGCAAGGCAGGCTCATTGAAAATTAGCATGTGTACCCTGTTGTTGTGTTCCCGTCAACTCCGATTGGAGCCAGAGCTAATAAATTCTGCAGTCATTTACCACAGAGCTGAATGCCAACTAAATGCTCCCCTATTCTCCTCAAAAGGCAGCTGTTAGCGGAGGTTCTGTATGCATGTATGTGAAAAGGTTATGGGGCTGTCTTAGATGATCAGAAAAATAAATCCATTAGTGGGCTATATGTCTCACGAGATATGAAGTCAATACAGTTTCCTATTAGGACAACACATAGTCTTCTATTACATTTTATAGGCTGGAACATACAGACAAAAGGATCTTTGCACAGTCCCTCCAGATCAACCAGCGTCCGGGGTCCTCTCTTATTCTCCCTTGTTTTCCGCTAACCCCAGCATTTTTCTATAGGTCTGGGGACTAAAATACCCATAGGATGAGGTGTATTTTGTTGATTAACCATTTCTAGGTTGGTTTGGTCATATGCTTTGGATTACTATACTGTTGTAAGACCCAATGCTAATCCATTTTCAGTTTTTCTATTTATTTTTAATAAAAAAGTTTCCAAAGTGTTTGTGAGACCATGCCCCTTAATACATTTTCCAGGGCCAGTGGTAGAGAAATAGGCCCATAGCATCACACATCTTTCACCATGCTTAACAGTAGCTATGAGGTGAAGTATTTATCCATTGTTTCTAAAAAAAAAAGATGAATATGTAAACATGCTTGTTGCTACAAAGGTCAACCTATATCTCTTCTGACAACAGCACATGGTTCCAGGTATGGTAGGACAGTTGCATTTTTCTGGCATCATTCGTAAAAAAACAGATGACATGTAGAAAGTGTCTAATAGTTATGTTAGTTATGCAGGCTTGGTGACCCCAGGATGCTACTCTTTGCTTTAGTTCTCTAACAGCGAGCTTTGTGGATATTTTTTTTTACCTTCCTTGTTTTCCTCCTTACTGTGAGTGGTGGCAAGATAAATATGGATTCTTGTCCAGCTTAGTGACTAGTAGCTAAAACAAATAGGTCACTGTGTTCTCTGTGTCGTGTCATATTTATACCTCCAGGAAAGCAGGAAGTCATAGATTACTATGAATCGTTTACTAAAAATTATCTTCAAATAAAAAGTAAAATATAAATTTTTAAAAATGGCTTCAGATCATTTATTTTAAAGTAATTGTTAGCTGCACCAATATTGAGCCAAAAATTGTTTAGTTTTAATTTACATTAAATTAAAGTGATTTAAAAAAGACTCTTAGACTATGCTTGTGCAATAAGACATTAAATTATTTTAATAATGTGTAGAAAAAACAACAACAACAAAAAAAACAAATATTCACCAGGAGTGCCAATAAATGTGTGTGATTCTTCATTAGCTCACTGGTTTCAGGGGTTACATGGTTCTTCAACTTTCAAGCAAATTTGTATTTGCATACTTCTGCATCAACATTTTTTTGCAGTTTATGGTTTTAATGCATTTGTAAAACCTATGAACTACAATGGTTTAAATAGTGTTTTGAAGTGTTTATAGTGTTGTTTTTCTTAGTATTAAGAGCCAAAATACTAAAATTAAATATTTGGTACAAATTTCAGTAAGTTTCTTTTTCATTGGAACGCTGTCTTGCTTCTAAAACACATTGAATGATCTAATTTAAAAATCAAAAACCAAATCAACACTGAACAGATTACATATTTATCAGAAAAGGTAGATAGCCTTATATGTTGATCAGTGCCCCATTCAACCAGCACATGGCTGGAATTGCTCTTCTCCATCCTGCCTGCTGCCATCTTTCCAGAGGAGTTTTTAGCCCCAATTTAACCTCATGATATGGAACATTAATTGTAAGTTTTTCAGGTCATGAAGTCAGATGGGGCACAGCAACCTTCATGCTTGGTCTAACTCTGATGGATATTACATCAGAGGCAGTTGAAACCCATGTGCGGCATTTATACAGGAAAAGTGCGAGCCAAACTGCAGCACTCTGCAATTCAGACTACCTTGGACATCCCTGAAGCAACTATTCTTAATGAATCCTCACATTTTAAGGATTAACACTCTCATCGGTAACTAAATCCTTCTATAGACTGCACAGAGGTCACATACTTTGACTTGGAAGTGTTACGTCACAACACTGTATTGTTTTAACTCTTTTTGCATTACACGCTTGATGAAAGCTAGGAAATCAAAATGGGCAGAGCTAAGCTGTTGATGCATGGGAGCTCAGATTAATAAAATTGGCACAGTGGAGGTGGTCCCCTGGCAGAGGAGGGCCAAAGAGATTAGAGATTAGGCTGTAATCCAGTGTGGCAGATTATCACGCTCATCCTGCTCTACCCATCACCTCTCACACCGAGAGACCACACAATCCCTAAGATTACACCATGGAGGATGGTGAGAGGAGGGAATGCGGAGAGCAGAATAGAAAAAATGTGTCATGGAGGAAAGGGAAACATTGTTAAACTGTGGGAGGTGAGGAGGAATTCAAACAAACTCCACAAAATTGTGTCACTGCAAAACTCAGTCTCAGCTGTTCACCGCATGGCTTCTACACACACGGCCAGCATGTCTGCTCAAAGCAGAGATCTCAAAGATTCTTACAGAACATGTACGTTTTGTCACAATCCACCCAGAATTTCTCAACCAGCAGCGAAGAAAGACCAGAATTATCACTTGCATTTGAAAAACATTATTATTAAGAAATGATTATTCAAATAGAGTTTGTATTTTCTGAAATTACATTTAGTAATTAGTGGCATGATCTGTGGATGTTTTTTGAGTTTTATTGCATGCCTCTGTTTTTTTTTCAATGCTCAGTTGTTAGATGTTGCCTTATCAGCTCATTCCTTTGTGCTTCGTTTAGGGTTTATTCTCCTGTTTTTTTTATTTATTATATTCTGTGGGATTTCTTTCCTCTGCCCCTGCTATTATTCTCTGTCTCGCTCAGCTCCCTGCTTTACTATTCTTCAGCTGTTGCTCATTTTCACCTGATAGCTCTCACCTGCTTGCCATGTCTTTCTCCTCACTCCTCCCTGTGTATATAAGCTCTCTGGTTGTTGTCACTGATTACTGGATTCCACCGTTTACCTGACCGTTCCATCGCCGTCTCTCTGCCTATGTTCCGTGTCCAGATGTTCCTTTTACGTTTCCCAGTTCATTTATCATTCAAATGTTTCTACTCACCATGCGGCTCTCAAGTTCCTTTTTGCACTTTGATCCTGCAAGAACCCAGCAATATAGGACAATTAAATTTAGGCAGGTTATTTCTAGCACAAACTCAACAAAAACCCCTGGGGCTTAAGAGGTCAAGCTCTCCGTTAGTAGCCATTGGCTCTAGGAAAACTCTTTTGATTGTTCTTTAGTCTCCTCTGTCAGAAATCTTGTGAGAATCATCGGGTTGTAGCTGGTTCATTGTAAAATTACATCCTTTCCACTTCAAGATAATGACTTCAGCTGTGTTTGCTGAAACATGTAGAATTTTAGAAACATGTTTCTAACCAGTGCTATCAATATGTTTGCAACAATAAGGTTGTAAATGTCTTGAGGGAGCTCTTTGCTTTGGCACATCATTGGATGCTTCTTGTACAGTGCGTTTGTAATGAGAAACCCTTTTATAGGCTATTAGTTTGAACCAAACCATTAGATACTAATTTCCACTGGAGAGGGTAGGATTCCTTTCTGAATACTGACAGATTTCAGCTGGTTTCTTGACTTTTTATGCCTATTTGCAGATTTCTTTCTGATTGAATTCAATACGTATTCCCTGAGACATTCCACTGAATTACATGAAACCTAATTTATGGACTAATTACTTTTGATTTCTTTATGTGTGTTGACTACTTGGATTTTTGTTATCAAGATTTGGGGTTAATTTAATGCCAATGTATGTACTGAGAAAAACATTAACATAGTCAATACTTATTTTTTTGATTGCAGTATAAAACAAATGTCTATGGCTTGTCTACAAAAGATTGGAAACCAAGATGTAAATGTTTCCTTGTTATTGAGAAATAAATTATTTTACTCTTGATGCACTGCAATAAACAGAACATTAGTGTTGGGATAGGAATATTGCAGAGGAGGCTGATTGGAGGAGCAGAGTTATCCCTTTCTCCTTGTTTCGGATATGATGGCACAGTTGGGAGAGATGAAACGATCTTGCCAGAATGATTTGGAGCTAGTAATCTTCTTGTATACTCGTTGAGGATTTTTAGCCATGTTTTTTAATATCAACATCAATGTCATGGAGATAGGCTTTTTCAAAGGTTTTTTTTTTTTCTGTTTCTGTTTGTTTGATGTGTTGGGTCTTTGCCCAAATCAGGATCCCAAGAAAGAGAATTTTAATTTACCTTTCTGAGACAGCCCCCTCTGCTGTGCGAGATACTAATTGACATGTTGTGTCAACTGCATTATGGCTACTGTCTTATCAAGCCACACATGCTGCGTCTTATGCTCTTCTCACGCTCTCTCCTGCAGCTTTTCTGGAGATCAACCGGCAGCCCCTTCTTAGTCCTCATCACATAAAAGCTTTTCTAATTAGTGTTACATTAATTGCCACTCACTCCATGATAATCAACCCCAAGCTGGTGCGCATGCACACACTAAGTCAGCTTTCTGTTTCTTTATCTGACATGCATTGATGAGAGCTTGTAGACATGACCACACAGACAAAAATGTGCACCCACACAGAAATTCCTCCGGTGCAGATGAAAGCAGAAGAGCCCACAAAAAAGAAAGTTTATGTCAGTGGATTTCCTGCCTTAATGAAGTACATCAGGGTATGAGAATAATGTCTCACTCAATGTGGAATGTTTGATTTATTAATAGCATAAAATGATACAAACTGACATACACTAGAGAGGAATATTGCCTCATTATAACGTGAAGATGATGAAATGCGGAATGCCATCTGAGCCCATGCGATGATTGTGTAAACCACTGTACGGTAGGAAAGCAAGTGCTGAACTGTTTTCATTCCGTCTGATGGTGTGGTTAGAAATGGTGTGTAGATGGATGGTGACACAGACAGAAAGGAGGGCTCTTAAAGAGCACATCAATATTCCAGACTGCATGAAGAGAGGGTGGAAGGGAGTCAGGCTGTGCAGAGTGCATATGTGCAGGAACAGTGAGAAAGGACGTTGATGGACTGGACCGTGTAACAGCGGATGCATTGATTTTCTCACGCTGGGATACAGTCTCAGGGCCTTACACGTACACACACCTACAGCTCGGACACACATGCAGATAGAGCAGACATCATTTAGTGAGCCCTCTCCTTGAGCTCCTCAAGTCGAGAGAGCAGAAAAATGTCTGCATGTTACTCAGCCTGCATCCAAAACATGCCTTTAAAGCATTGCTGGACAAATAAAGCTGCAGTCAGTATTTACAGTGTAGACGACACATTTCATCAAGAGCAGAGAGCTTTTTAGGGTTCAGTGATGATTTTTTTCTTTGTTTTTTAGAGTAGTAGATCGATGTCTTCGGTTCTAACATCAAAGTCCAAAATAATAGCTTTATCTTTGTAATAAATTGAATAAATACTGTAATCTTTTTTGGCTTCAGTGTTTCCTAAAAATGATTTAGCAGAGCTTTCATAAGTTTGTAATTTCTTGGATTTTCTCATTTTAGCAACTCTATTAAGAAACACAGCAATAAAACCAAGCATTTTAATAATGTGTTTTCTCACTTAGCTTAAACATTATATTTTAACTGTAAGAAAAGAAAAACATGAAAAGCAGGGACCTTTCTTGGAGACTTACTAAAAAGACTGAAAGCATTGAATATAGTTCAACTTTTATAAAATTAATAAAATTTAAATAAATTAGGAGTTTTAGATAATTTGTACGGTATTAAATTTATCAAAAATTGATTGATGTGTCATTATCCCTATTTATTTAAATATAATTATTTTAGCAATTTTCTTATATAAATTTGTTTAATTTTAATGCCATATTTATTTTTGTACTATTTTCCCTTTACTGTAAATGTAATTAATTTTTTCCTTTTAATTATCTTATTAAACTTATTTATCAAATATAATATATTTATCATAATTAAATCTTTTTCATTTCTGAATTTATCACTTGTTGATTCTTGGTAGATGTTTTTGTCCCCTAGGATTGCCTCTTTACATTTTCTCTGACTAAATAAATTAATGAAATAAAGAAATGAATAATTAAAAAAATAAATACACAACACATAAGTTTGAAATTTAAATGAAAAAATTACATATACAGTACAGACCAAACGTTTAGACACACCTTCTCATTCAAAGAGTTTTCTTTATTTTCATGCCTATGAATATTGTAGCTTCACACTGAGGGCATCAAAACTATGAATTAACAAATGTGGAATTATATACTGAACAAAAAAGTGTGAAACAACTGAAAATATGTCTTCTTTTCTAGGTTCTTCAAAGTAGCCACCTTTTGCTTTGATTACTGCTCCGCACACTCTTGGCATTCTGTTGATGAGCTTCAAGAGGTAGTCACCGGAAATGGTTTTCCAACAGTCTTGAAGGAGTTCCCAGAGATGCTTAGCACTTGTTGGCCCTTTTGCCTTCACTCTGCGGTCCAGCTCACCCCAAACCATCTTGTTTGGGTTCAGGTCCGGTGACTGTGGAGGCCAGGTCATCTGGCACAACAACCCATCACTCTCCTTCTTGGTCAAATAGCCCTTACACAGCCTGGAGGTGTGTTTGGGGTCATTGTCCTGTTGAAAAATAATTGATGGTCCAACCAAATGCAAACCAGATGGAATAGCATGCCGCTGCAAGATGCTGTGGTAGCCATGCTGGTTCAGTATGCCTTCAGTTTTGAATAAATCCCCAACAGTGTCACCAGAAAAGAACCCCCACACCATCCCACCTCCTCCTCCATGCTTCACGGTGGGAACCAGGCATGTAGAGTCCATCCGTTCACCTCTTCTGCGCCGCACAAAGACACGGTGGTTGGAACCAAAGATCTCAAAGTTGGACTCATCAGACCAAAGCACAGATTTCCACTGGTCTAATGTCCATTCCTTGTGTTCTTTAGCCCAAATAAGTCTCTTCTGCTTGTTGCCTGTCCTCAGCAGTGGTTTCCTAGCAGCTATTTTACCATGAAGGCCTGATTCACAGTTTCCTCTTAACAGTTGTACTAGAGATGTGTCTGCTGCTAGAACTCTGTGTGGCATTGACCTGTTCTCTAATCTGAGCTGCTGTTAACCTGCGATTTCTGAGGCTGATGACTCGGATGAACTTATCGTCCGCAGCAGAGGTGACTCTTGGTCTTCCTTTCCTGGGGCGGTCCTCATGTGAGCCAGTTTCTTTTTAGCACTTGATGGTTTTTGCGACTGCACTTGGGGACACTTTCAAAGTTTTTCCAATTGTTCGGACTGACTGACCTTAATTTCTTAAAGTAATGATGGCCATTTGTTTTTCTTTACTTAGCTGCTTTTTTTCTTGCCATAATACAAATTCTAACAGTGAATTCAGTAGGACTATCAGCTGTGTACTGTATCCACCTCCTGCACAACACAACTGATGGTCCCAACCCCACTTATAAAGCTTGAAATCCCACTTATTAAACCTGACAGGGCACACCTGTGTAGTGAAAACCATTTCAGGTGACTACCTCTTGAAGCTCATCAACAGAATGCCAAGAGTGTGCGAAGCAGTAATCAAAGCAAAAGGTGGCTACTTTGAAGAACCTAGAATATAAGACATATTTTCAGTTGTTTCACACTTTTTTGTTCAGTATATAATTCCACATGTGTTAATTCATAGTTTTGATGCCTTCAGTGTGAAGCTACAATATTCATAGTCATGAAAATAAGGACAACTCTTTGAATGAGAAGGTGTGTCCAAACGTTTGGTCTGTACTATATATGGATTGTGACATATTGATAAAGTATCATGAGCTGAAAGTAAAATGCAATAAATAAATATTTGCAATATTGAAAAATAGTCCAAAGCTTTTTTTTCTTACATTTTATATGATATATTTTTATATACTGTTAATGTTTTTGCCAAACTACTTCATTTAGCCATTCATTAATTTTTGTATTTATTTGTAAATTCAACAATCTTGGTGCTTCATAGGAATTTATTTTAAGTTTAGTTTATCAGGTATATTTTATAGTCTTGCTGTCTTGGTACTTTTTCTACCAAGATCCAAGAGATTTTGTTTGAACTTTAACATTTCTTAAATGTCCCCCAATCAATCCCAAAAGTCCAACTTAAAGGAAACTTTTTTATTACATGGAAATCAATACATTTTCTTCCAAATCCTTATAGTAATTTTTCTGACTTTTACTTGATATAATGACACACTTGAAGAGGAGAAATTCACTCTGTGCTTCACTGACTTACAGACATTAAATATCTGCCCAGACTGGCTTATTATAAAGTTTGGCACAGCTCAGTACAAAAAAAAGTTGGATACTTTATCCTTATGTCATCTTGTGCAACACATGTTAAATGTGTAACAACGTCAGTGTCAAGCAGTGAATGAGTTTGTGAACAGGCAGATATATCTGTCACAGCCATAACCTGAGGCCTGATGGTAGAAGGTGAAGACAGACGGTAGAAGTAATAGAAGGCCCTGGGGCCAGGAGCATTATCTTCTCCTGACTCTGACTGACACTCATTAGGCTGCACAGTGGAGAGGAGAGGCTGAAAGCTTATTAAGCCACCTGCTCAAAAGGCCTTTAATTGAATCCAAGTAATTATAGAGACCTTGCCCATTGTGATATTTTTATTCATCCTGCGGCAAACTCAATCTCTCTTCCATTTGGAACACTATTAATGTTGTCGGCACCAATACATGCGTGATTTACATGCAGTAGTATTGATTTTCTAACCCACGCACACACGCACATGCCCTCATAATTCCGTCTCTTAAGTCGTGTCCCGTTACCAAGACCCTGGCTAGTTTACTGCTGTTCTGTGCTTCATTAGTACATGAGGGGTAATAGCATTAATTGCAAAGACAGTGTGTTGAAAAACTAGATTATAGGTGTAATTGTTTTACCTGAATAACCTGTAGGCAAGAGGAATTAATTAGACCTCGGGTCCCAAGTCTTTATGTAGTTCCTCTTCTTCACTGGCCTGACACACCCATCCACTCAGTTGCACACACACACACAGACACACACACACACACACACACACACACAAGACACCCTGAGTCGAAAGGCTAAATTGGCCAGCAAACTCACATCAATTTTTAAAAACTCAGGATCCACATAGACATTAAAAGTGTCATGATGCATTCAATTAATCAAATTCAACCATAAATGATGTTGGGTTTACAGGAACTAGTTGAGATGAGATGAGGTTTTAGCAAAATATTTGGAAAATCTAAGTGTTTCTCACTGTCTATCATCTTCATGTCCTTCACCAGCATATTGTATTCCCCTTCTTCTCCCCTAATATGGTATAATGGCCTTATACAAAGCCTTCTTTTCTTTGGTTTTTTCAAAGCTACAAGGTTCGTCTGAACTTGGCAGAAATTGTGGGAAATGCAGGAATTTGTCATGAGAAATTTAGGAATTTGGTATGCTCTACAATGAAATCCCAAAACGTTCACGGACAATGTGTGTGAAGACCACCTTACTCACAGTACGACTGTGAGAGCCTTGAGAGTTGCTGGACAGTAGCTCTCGAGGACATGAGTTGGGGACCCCTGCTGTGAACAAAACCATTTCATGCCCATGTACTTAAACCATGGCATTTTCATGAATTATCTGGGAAATGTACCATAATAATGTTGAATCATGCATTTGCTTTCTGAAAAAATGTTAAATTGCACCCTATTGCTAATTATGTTGGTTGTAATCCTTATTTGGGCGAGTTGATTACTATGAAACATGATAGGCTGTGACCCATGATCCGAGGACTGGTACCAGTCACTTAGACCAGGGGACAACTGGTCTGAGTGACTTCTTGCTGGTAGATACTATTTATTGGAGTCATAAAGATGCATTTCCATGACAGGACTATGAGTAGAATATGGAGAAATCCATTACATGTTCCGTTGCTTTGCAGTCGTTTTTGTAAAAGCCTGTGCACATACTCCAACACAGAAGCAACAGATGGTGAAGCTTACAGCATCCATCAGCTTTTAATAATAGCTTACACTTACTTCTCCAGA